>NC_035434.2:0-338983 GCF_002127325.2 Helianthus annuus
ATCCTGGAAAATATCTTGATATATATCTTGTTTATTGTATCTGTTTACATCCGGGATGCTGACTCAGGATATTGGTAACATCCTGAATGGTATCCTCAGGATCACTAACGGATTAAATGCAGGTACGTGAGTTAGAAGCTAGCAACGTTCATGAAGACCTTTTCTACTGAAGACTCGGTCCAAGTCGTTCACAAGAAGCCGTTGAAGCCGCATTACTCGGTCTACAACGTTCACATTGGAATATTCGGAGCATCCCATGTTTATAGGAATTTTAGTTTGTAATTCGTTACTATAAATAGTGGGTATATCAGATCAACTAGGACATCACAATCACACTCTCTACACTCTCAACACTTGCTCTCTCGCAACTTTCACAAAATTCATTGTAACACTTAGCGATCTGATCTATATCCTGCACTGTATCCTGAAGTTTAAAGCAATAAGAAGAACTAGGCAGCTGCGATTGTCAGCTCCCGAGGTTTTATGCCGGCGATCTAGATTGATCAAGGGCTTTCCTCGTACATCTCGTGTCATTTACTTTACTTTATTGCTCATTGTTTGATCGTAGATACAGCTCAATATCCTGAGCCGTATCCTGAACACTGTTTTTCCAACAAACTTAACAAGCATATTTCAACATACTTTTTAGCACACTACCTCACTCAACTAATTTGATCACTTAATTGCTTCGGTAATTTTTGACCAAAACAATTTGGCGCCCACCGTGGGGCAAGTGGTGCTCTCTTTACTAAAAATCTTTGTGAAATCGTTAATCGGTTTTCTGTTTTCAAAACTTTTTGCCACATTGTTTACAATGGCCTCAAGATCAAACATGAGCTCTTCTACTGTGTCTGCTACAACTTCTGCAACAGTTGGTTCGGTGCTTCCACCGCCTCCTCCAAGGATGCCAGCCTCTACACAATCTCAAGATGTTATCCCTACTCGGAGTGTCCAGGGATCTGCTCCTGTTTTAGCTTCTAACGATGAAATTCTAACCCTGTTTGGAAGTGTGCAGGAACAAATGAGGCAGCAACAGGAAACAAACCAAATGCTTTTAAGGGAAATACAACTCCTGAAGTCTGGCTCGAGCAGATCTGCTGAGGATAATGTCACTCCATTACATCCCAGAGTGTTGAACTTTAGTTCAGCTGTGTATGCTGAGGATAACAGGGGGAATATCGTGCCCAGCCTTCCTCAGAATCATACTCCTGAAATACCCTCCTCGGTTAGGATATCGACTGTGAGGAGCTCAGGATATGCTTCAGGATATGGGCAAAATCCTCTAACGGGTAACATATCGAATAATAATAATGCTATTACCGCTAACAGTGTTGGATCTTTGCAGGATACAACTGTAGCGTCAGAATTATCCAGGGAACTTCAGAAATTAAAGGATATGATATCTAGTGTACCTGGGGTGGTGCAGCCAATTCCTGAAGTGTCCCAGGATAGTCACAGGGTATCTCGGTTCGTGCATCCTATATGTGATGCTGAAATCCCAAAAAGATTTCAGACCCGAACATGAAACTCTACGACGGAACCACGGATCCTGAAGAGCATATTGCCCAGTATAGGGAAAGGATGGAGATCAACCCTATCCCTCCAGATCTCAAGGAAGCCTGCTTGTGCAAGGGTTTTGGTTCAACCTTGACAGGATCGGCTTTGAAATGGCTCCTAAATGTTCCTCCACATTCGATTACATCTTTTGCTCACTTAGTAAATTTATTTAATAGTCAATTTTCTTGTAGTAGAAGCTTTGAAAAATTAACAAGTGATCTCTACAGGATAACACAAGGGCCTCAGGAATCCCTTAGGGATTATGTGAACAAGTTTAGCCGGGAATCACTAGACATTCCTCATCTGATGTTGCAACGGCTGTGCAAGCTTTCAAGATGGGGCTGCAAAAGGATTCTCAATTCTATCAAGACCTTGTAATGAACCCATGCAGGAACCTGGATGAAGCCCGGAACAGGGCTCTAAGATATATTCGGTTAGAGGATGACAGAAAAATGCAGAAAAGATGAATGCATCCTCGACATATGAATCGACTAACAGAAAATCAGAATCCTCATATAGACCATATCGCTCTAAGCCATATGGCAGAAATGATAACAAGAGAGTGAATGCTGTTGAAGACGAGGATCCTGAAGAATATCCTGAATTATCTGAATATTGTTTTTCTGTTAATATACCTGAACTAATGTATGCTATGGCAGGGTTTGGGAGATAAAGCCAGGTGGCCTCGGAAGAATCAACAAAAAGCAGATTGGAAAGACAAGTCAAAATGGTGTGCTTTCCATGAAGATTTTGGACATATGACTGAGGACTGCATCGCTCTGAGGAAAGAAATCAGCTACCTTCTAAGCAAGGGATATTTGAAAGATCTCTTAGGGAAGAAGAAGAATAAGGGTCAGGATACTGAGAAGGATCCTAAGCGAGCGGCATCACCTCCCGCCGATGCCAAGATAATCAACTTCATTTCAGGAGGATCCGACATTTGCGGAACTTCGTATTCGGCGGCTAAGAGACATGCAAAGGAAGCTAAGGCCGAGAGGGGAGACAAACCTATCAGGATGACTACGCTCACAACTGACAAAGTGATCACTTTTGATGCAGATGATAGGGATACTGTCCAGGATCCTCACCATGATGCTCTGGTAATAACATTATATGTGGCTAACCATTTTGTACGCAGGATATTGGTTGATAATGGCAGCTCCGTCAACATAATACAACTGGAGACTCTGAAGAGGATGAATGTGTCTCCGATGGATATCACTTCGAAGTCTACTGTGCTCGTTGGTTTCAGTGGAGAAGCTAGGAACACAGTGGGAGAGATAAGGCTGCCAGTATATGTTGAAGGAGTCAACAAGATGCAACGTTTTTGTGTGATGGATTCTCTATCATGCTATAACATCATCCTAGGAAGACCTTGGATCCACGATATGAAGGCCGTTCCATCAACGTATCACCAATGCATCAAGATCCCTACCACTTGGGGGGTTGTCAAGATCGACAGTGATCAGCAGGAGGCGAAAGAATGCTACTCATCCTCGATGAAATCCTCAACCAAACCTAGTGCAGCATAGCAATTAAAGACGCGGGCCCAGGATATCGTGGAGGATCCGGAGCAGGATGTGAAGAAAATTATCCTGGACCAGGATAATCCCGATATTTCGGTGCTCGTGGGAACCAATATCCCTCAGGATATTGAAGAACAATTAATCAACTTTTTTGAAATGCAGGATGTCAACGTTTGCATGGAAGCATGAAGATATGACAGGTATATCTAAAGACATTATTACTCACAAGCTTGGAATTGACAGGTCATTCAAGCCTATACAACAAAAGAGAAGAAAATTCGCCCCTGAGCGGAATGCAATTATCCAAGAGGAAGTTGAGAGATTATTGAAGTCCAGGATGATCAGAGAAGTTAAGTTCCCGAGGTGGCTAGCAAACGTGGTTGTGGTACAGAAGAAAAATGGGAAATGGAGAGTTTGCGTAGACTACACAGACTTGAACAAAGCTTGTCCTAAAGACCCATTTCCTCTCCCCCACATTGATGCAATGGTAGATGCCACTGCCGGGCATGAAATGCTGACCTTCATGGACGCATCCTCAGGATTTCAACAGATCCAAATGGAGCCTTCTGACCAGGAGGATACTGCCTTTATGACACCAACAGGTATTTATTGTTATACAGCTATGGCCTTTTGGTTTGAAAAATGCAGGTGCAACATACCAAAGATTGGTAAACATGATGTTCAAAGACAAACTGGGGGACACCATGGAGGTGTACATTGACGATATGGTGGTAAAATCAAAGAAAGCTCAGGATCACCTCCAGGATATTAAGGAAGCATTTGATATCCTGGACAAGTATAACATGAAGCTGAACCCTGCTAAGTGCCATTTTGGAGTGGGGGCAGGAAAATTTCTAGGATATATGGTAACCAAAAGAGGAATAGAAGCAAGCCCAGAGCAGATCAAAGCTATCCTGGATATAAAATCACCCTCAAATATGAAGGACGTACAAAGATTGACAGGCCGAGTAGCAGCTTTAAACAGGTTTATCTCAAGATCCTCAGAAAAATGCAAAGACTTTTATGATATCCTGAAGAAGAACAAGAAATTTGAATGGGGTGAGAAGCATGAAGCCGCCCTGCAGGATTTGAAGCAGTATCTCTCAACCGCACCTCTATTGATGAAGCCTGAGGATGGTGAACCATTATCCTTGTATCTGGCAGTATCAGGGAATGCAGTAAGTGCAGTACTCGTAAAGGATCACGAAGGTCAGCAGTATCCTGTTTATTATGTTAGCAAAAGTTTGTTAAATGCTGAAACTAGATATTCTCACCTAGAAAAACTAATACTGGCTCTAGTAATGGCATCAACAAAGCTTAGACATTATTTTGAAACACATAGGATTCATGTTAAAACTAATTATCCTGTTAAAAATGTGCTTAGGAAACCAGAAATGTCAGGTAGAATGGCTAAGTGGTCAGTAAAATTAAGTGCCTATGATTTAGTATATGAACCTAGAAATGCCATAAAGTCTCAGGCTTTAGCTGACTTTGTGGCTGATTTTAGTAGTGACATTCAGGATGAGGTAGACCTAGAAGTTCAACAGTTTGGAGAATCCTCAGGATCCTGGACATTATATACCGATGGTGCATCTAATGTAAGAGGAGTAGGATTAGGAATACTACTAAAATCGCCACAGGGGGACATAATACCCCAGGCTGTTAGATGTGAATTCCCTGCTAGTAATAATGAGGCAGAATATGAAGCTTTAATTGCATGATTAGAATTGGCTAAGAGTATGAATATCAAGAATTTGCAAGTATATGTTGATTCTTTGTTAATTACTAATCATTTTAATGGATCCTATGCAATCAAGGGTGAGAAACTAATGGAATACCTCGGTATTCTTAAAAAATTAGCAGGATATTTCGATGTTTTTACGCTTGAACAGGTACCAAGAGAGGATAACGCTGAAGCAGATGCATTGGCAAATTTGGGATCATCAATCAGGATACCGGAAGGAATCCCAATACCGATATTACATATCTTGTATCCTGCAACGGATCCTCAGCATAAGGAAGTAGCAAGTATTCAAGATCCTGAAGTGGTGTATCCTGAAGAGGATCCTAAATCCTGGACAACTCCAATTATGAGATATCTCAAGGAAGGACATATCCCCGAAAATGAAAATCCTAAGGCATTTAGGATGAAGGTATCACGATTCACTATTATAAATAATATTTTATACAAGAAATCTCTTGCAGGACCATACTTGAGATGCTTGAAGGATCCTGAAGCCAGAGAAGTACTTCAGGATATACATGAAGGGGATTGTGGTAACCATACCGGGGGCAGGTCATTATTTTCAAAAGTGTTGAGGACAGGATACTATTGGCCAACAATGAAAAAAGATGCTGCAGAATATGCTCGAAGATGTGATGCATGTCAGAGGCATAGTAACATATTGCATCAACCAGCTGAACCACTATATCCTGTAGCATCCCCTTGGCCGTTCATGAAATGGGGGATGGATATAGTGGGGAAGTTACCGAAAGCTCCGGGAGGAAAAGTCTTTATGCTGGCAATGACGGATTATTTCTCTAAGTGGGTTGAAGCTGAAGCATTTGTGCAAGTTAGAGACCAAGAAGTAGTTTCCTTCATAAAGAGGAATATCCTGACCAGGTTTGGAGTACCAGCTGAAATAATTTGTGATAATGGGTCCCAGTTTATAAGCAAAAGGACTACTGACTTTTGCAAGAGTTGGGGAATCAAGATGATAACGTCTACTCCGGTGCATCCTCAAGCGAATGGGCAAGCTGAGTCTTCAAACAAGATAATAATGAACAACTTAAAGAAGAGACTTGGAGCCAAAAAAGGAAGATGGGCAGAGGAATTACCCTTTGTGTTATGGGCTGACAGGACAACGGTAAAAAATGCAACCGGCCAAACCCCATTCTCCTTAGTATTCGGAGCAGAAGCAGTAATTCCAACGGAAATGGTGATACCTACCGCAAGATCTATCCTACAGAATCCTGAACAGAATCCTGAAGCCTTATGTCAAGATTTGGATACCATAGACGAAAGAAGAGACGCAGCAAGGCTAAGGATGGCAGCATATCAACAAAGAATATCCAGAGCATATAACAAGAATATAAGGACTAGGAGATTTCAAGTGGGTGATTGGGTGCTAAGGAAGGCTTTTCAGAGTACTACTAATCCTGCCGATGGCAAGTTAGCTCCAAAATGGGAAGGACCATACGAAGTTGAATCAGAAGCAGGGAAAGGAGCATATAGACTCAAGAATATGGAAGGGGATATGCTACCAAGGTCTTGGAATGCTGTACACTTAAAGCTCTATTTCAAGTAAGAATAGAATTTAATTTCTATCTCAGAATGGTATGTATCCTATCTCTTTTAAATATATATGTTTATTATCTTGAACCCAATATTGACTTAGGCATCGGAGGGGTGTTAGCCAAGCTAACACCCACCTTAGTTTACAATTGTTTTGCAGCATATGCTCCAGGATATAGCTCCAGGATGTGTACTCAGGATAACTCAGAAGATTAGAGGATTGGCCCCCTCTCTCACGTTTAAGGGATACTGATCCCTTCACAGGTTTAAAGGTATTCACCTTTCTCTCGAATTGGGTTTAAACACCCCGCCTGGAGCGCAAGTTGTTCAGGGATAGTTCAAGGTGGCGGGACCAGTCCATGTAAAAGTGGCTGACAATTTCGTTACTGTTGGCTATATCCTGAATTCTAAAGGTATATGAGGATTGATCACCCTCTCTCACGAAAGGGTATTTTCATACTCTCTAAGGTTTAAAGGTTTTCACCTTTCTAAGTCTTGGAGTTTATACACTCCCGCCTGTAGCGCATGAAACTCAGGGTTTATCCCCAGTATACTAAGGGTTCATTTCAGGATATCAAGAGTTTTGCCCTGAGGTATGTGGAATTCATTCGAGTCAAGAATATGAATACATTTGTGTTTCTATGTTGAGTACAGGGGACATACGTCATACTATTCCGAAGATGGATTCGAGTTTATAAGTGTGCACTGGGGACAAGCCTATAATGAGGAATTGAAATTGATTCACTAAGAATCTCTGGTATGATCTTTCCTTTTTACTTAGACAATTAATAGGTCGTATTTTGATATCTTTATCAGCATATCTTTCAGGATATCTAACAGGATATATCTGTAATATGTTCCCAAAAATGTTTGAACAAAACAATTTTCACAAGAGAAATTTATAACAATAATAATAAAGTCTAAGGAAGAGTTATATTATTAACATACCAAAAGATGTGCTCTTAGTTTCACCTAATAACAAGGCCCATCCACTAAGAGCACTAATAGTTCATTACCATATTTACCCAACAGTTGAAGGCTTCATCTCAAACCGTGACCCATCCACCTCCAACTGTTGTATTGTTCAAAATAAACCATACTAACTGATGACCAAGGGCTTCGTCCTGAAAGTCAGGATCCCTCCACCTTTGGCCATCATATTGTCTACGTGCAGGAAATTAAAATTGTTTAACAGACAAGAAAAGTAAATTGTTCAAGACATCAACCATTAAACCTAAAAAAGTGGGCTCCGGCCTAGGCATCAATATCCATCATCGCCCACTCAGCTGCCCTCACACAGCGGCATCCTCTCCTGCTTTCCCCGGCTTCTCAGCACCGGCATCCTCTCCAGCATCCTGTCCAGCATCCTCACCAGCATCCGCTCCAGCATCCTTCTTGTCTCCAGTCTGATCCGCCACCCCTGCTGACTTGGAAGATTCACCGGCTTCAGATGGGAGTGGCACAGCCTTGCCTCCGAGCTCCTTCAGCTTGGCTACCCAGGATTCAATTGGCCAGGATGGGCAAACAAGACCTGTCTCCTTGGCCTCATAGGCCATCTTGATGCGTGCTTGTAACACGGAGACAATGGCGGAAGTCTTGATTCCTTCCCGGAAATTGATCATGGCCTGATCGTGATCCATTTGCATGGTGGCCAATTTGAGCTCAGCATCCTGGGTGACCTTTTTCAGCTTATCCTCATAGTGCCGGCTCTTCGCTTCAGCAATGGCACCTTGGTCAGCAACGGTGCTTTCGAGCTGTTTGATCCTGGCTTCATGGAGGGCGACAGTACCACATGCATTGTTGTACAAGTGGAGCAAATGCTGGAGGCCCTGTGCATCAATAACAGGTACAAGTTAGAATATGTATCTCTATAATGACTAAGATATCCTATCAGGATATCCAGTTAGGATATCCAGGCAGGATATATGTGCAGGATATACGTGCAGAATATGTGTCAGGATATTACCTTGTTGAGGAAGGATGTCATTGGCTCTAAGGAATCGGTGAAGCTGAGCTCGTCATAGGAGAACCCTTCTGAGCTTGGAGCGCTGACTTCAAGGCCTTTCCTCTTTTTCGCCGTGGAAGCACGAGTCCTTGGGTTGGCCTTGGGAGCTGGGAGTGGCTTGGAGCTAGTAGCAGCAGGAGCCTCCTTCTTGACTATGGAGGGAGTTGGATAGCTGTCAAGTTCGTCAAGGTCTAGATAGACTGGGACTTTGCTGGAATCTGCACACAGGGAGTAAAATTCTAAACCTTTCCTAAAGATATCAAATAAAAAACATGTGTCTACAGGATATCTTGTAGGATCCTTACCAGACATGGTTGCGCTTGAAAGAGGGCTTGGAGTTACTGGAGATGGGTTGAAACTTCTCTCTGCTTCTGGAAGGAGCCTGATGGCGTCTATTCTTTTCTGAGAATCTGCAAGAGGAGGTGCTAGCTTCCTAAAATCAGCTGTACAGGAAAACGACAAAGTCAGTTCAGGATATAAAGCAGGATAACAGGCAGGATCATCTTTAAACCCTAAATCCTACCCTTCTTCAACCAATGCACCGGATAATCCGCTCCACCAGGGATTGAATCTCTTTTTACGAAAAAGAATTTGGATTTCCATTCCTCTTCATTCCTGGTGGCTCGGAGGATTAGTGGGTCACTGGAAGTAGAATAAAACAAGAATCGACAAGAACCGTGGCACCTAAGTCGGTATGCTAAAGGGAGATCATGAACAGAAAGGTCAGGGATATGGTTGTTCTTGATTTGATCAAGAACGGACAAGACTCGCCAAAGCATTGGCATTGTTTGACTGAAGCAAATTTTTGTGACATCAAAAAACTCGGTGATAAATTCAGAAAAAGGAAATTGCAGCCCTAGAGTAAAGGGGAAAGCATTGAAACACAGCCACTCGTCGGAAACCATATCCGATCGGATTTCCCGATCAAATGGCCGGAACACCGTCCCTTTTGGGAAGATGCCGGAGGATTTGAGGGCCGACAAGTGGGCACTATCGAAGGAGCATATTTCCTTCTCCGGATCTTGGAGAATATTCTGGTGAATGAATGTGGGGGCGGAATCGCAAGAGCTGGATCTCTTCGGAGATAGTTAAATGAAGATAAGGATGAAAAAGATATAGGGTGTGATGAGTAATTATAGGCCGGGTGGTTGAAAGCTATCACATCAATGGTCTTATCTCTTCATTGCCTCGTTCTTCGGGAAAAAAATATAACCGTTAGTGACCAGGATATTTAACGGTAATATTTTTTTGGGACAATTGTTATGGGTGAAATTCTGAGCCTATATCCTGGAAAATATCTTGATATATATCTTGTTTATTGTATCTGTTTACATCCGGGATGTTGACTCAGGATATTGGTAACATCCTGAATGGTATCCTCAGGATCACTAACGGATTAAATGCAGGTACGTGGGTTAGAAGCTAGCAACGTTCATGAAGACCTTTTCTACTGAAGACTCGGTCCAAGTCGTTCACAAGAAGCCGTTGAAGCCGCATTACTCGGTCTACAACGTTCACATTGGAATATTCGGAGCATCCCATGTTTATAGGAATTTTAGTTTGTAATTCGTTACTATAAATAGTGGGTATATCAGATCAACTAGGACATCACAATCACACTCTCTACACTCTCAACACTTGCTCTCTCGCAACTTTCACAAAATTCATTGTAACACTTAGCGATCTGATCTATATCCTTCACTGTATCCTGAAGTTTAAAGCAATAAGAAGAACTAGGCAGCTGCGATTGTCAGCTCCCGAGGTTTTATGCCGGCGATCTAGATTGATCAAGGGGCTTTCCTCGTACATCTCGTGTCATTTACTTTACTTTATTGCTCATTGTTTGATCGTAGATACAGCTCAATATCCTGAGCCGTATCCTGAACACTGTTTTTCCAACAAACTTAACAAGCATATTTTCAACATACTTTTTAGCACACTACCTCACTCAACTAATTTGATCACTTAATTGCTTCGGTAATTTTTGACCAAAACAATTACCATCGACATCCGAGTGCAACAGCTGCTTTACATCTTTAACTGTAAAGAAGCCATCCGAACTCGAAGTCCACTTCCAATTGTCAGAAGCAGCCGAGACCTGTGTGCCATTCAACAGAGAACAAAGCTGAGAAAATTCGGACTGCAACCCCACGGACAACGGATCTGAACTCCATTTCTAAACCAACTCCACCCCGGGACCGTTATTTATAACTCTCTCTGCAACCGAGCACCTTTTATCCACTTCCAATCTGAACAATTAAGGAAACCGTTGCTTAAAGGGTTCGTTATCAATCCAATGATCTAACCTAAAAGCAATATCATCACCGTTGCCGGCGATGCCTTTTAAATAATTCCTTAATGGAAGCCCACCGACTTTAGTATTAATGAAATTCTTGGCAATATTACTCCACACACCATTGAGGGATTTTTTGAAAGGGATACACTCCCATCCAATCCTGGTAGAGTGAAGAGCTTCAATGACCTTCTTCCAAAGATTACCTTTCTTCGTTTTGAACCACCACCCCCATTTAGTTAAAAGGGAAATGTTAATCTCATGTAATTTATTTAAACCAAGGCCTCCGTTTTTCTTGTGACACGCAACTCTCTCCCAAGCCACCCAATGCATTTTTCTTTCTTCCGAGGATCCTCCCCAAAGAAACTTTTTAATCATGGCTTCCAAATCCGTTATAACTTTTTTAGGAGCTTTATAAAGAGAGAAATAATAAGTGGGGAGACTCTCCAAAACTAATTTTATCAACACAACCCTTCCTCCAATTGACAAAAGGCAAGACTTCCACTTGGCGAGACGAGCTCGAAAAATATCGATCGCCGGTTGCCAGTTAGAAATCCGATTCATATTAGCACCAACTTTTAATCCAAGATACTTGAAAGGAGGAGAATCCGGTTTACAACCCACCTCATTAGCCACATCCTCGATGTCGGCCGAACTCACCCCTATACCATAAAGATTCGATTTATCAAGATTTATTTTGAGGCCCGAGCACAAATGAAATCATCGGAGAATTCTAACTATATTCACAACTTCTAATTTGGACCATTCCCCCATAACTATGGCGTCGTCCGCGTATAAAAGATGAGAGATGACTGGCCCGTTATTAGGAGTAACAACACCTTTAATAAGACCCGCCTCCTTAGCACTATTAACCATACACGAAAATGCTTCCATCATAACCAAGAAGAGGAACGAGGAGAGCGGATCCCCTAGTCTCATGCCTTTTTCACATTTAAAAGTGAAGGTTGGGGCCTCGTTAACCAAGACCAAAGAATTCGCCGATTTGAGAATACCCATAATCCATTTACACCACCTGCTCGAAAAAACCCATTTGATGCAAAATATTAACCACGAAATTCCAATTCACATTGTCGTATGCCTTTTCAAAGTCGATTTTAAGAATGAAGGCCTTGTTTTTCCTTTTTTTAGCCATGAGATGAGCTCGTTGACTATAAGTGGGCCATCCAAAATATATCTACCTTTTAAAAAAGCCGATTGAGAATCCAAAATAACTCCGTCCAATACCATCCTCATTCTATTAGCAACCACTTTGGAAATGACCTTACTTATAACTCCCACTAAGTTGATAGGCCTAAAATTGTTAAGAGAAACCGGATCGTTAACTTTGGGAACAAGAGTAATGAAAGAAGTCGCGCTACCCAAATTGATCTCTCCATGTTCATGGAACCACTCAAAAATTCGGAGAAAATCATCTTTGAATAATTCCCAAAAGGACTTTATAAACCTAAGGTTCATCCCATCCGGGCCCGTTGCCCTATCGTCCCCACATTCAAAAACCGCATCCTTGATTTCTTGTTCACCAAAAATCTCCTCCAACATAGTGTCACACCCCGATTTCCACGTATATCACCGGTGGGCCCGGTGGGGATTACCGTGACGTAGTTGGCAACAATATAGTCAAACCACACAAATATATAAATGCACAGCGGAAGCTTAAAGATAAATATTTACTTCAACCTCTGGTTGTAATATCAAATGTATTACAGAAGTCGAATATATCCACAGCGGATCAAAATAATAAAGTATCGTTCATTCAGATTCGGCATCGAGTTTGCGAGACTATTCGTGATGCTTAGGAAGCTAATACCAGCCAATTTCGTATAGTACCTGCACTTAATCTTTTGGGGAAAAATACGTCAGTTTACACTGGTAAATACGTTCAACTGACACATTTGAAAATGTTTATTAAAATTGATTTGAATGCACAAGGCACAAACTCTTTTATAACTTGGGAAAATTATTAAAATCTTGTGAACGTATTACATGTTCTTTTATGCGTTCAGTAGCCCGGATCGTGCCGGGTTAAAGATTAATAGACACACCACATTGCGTAAAATCGTAGTATAGAAACCAACGGCTACGTCTTTTAATTAAATGTCGACAGTATATACCGGGTGTACGCCTACACCGGGATGTCGATGGTCGTGGCCATTTCGTAAAATGATGCCAAGGATATCCGGGACAACGGTCATTAACCCCCCAAAGGCTTTTAAGAAACAAAACTGTTTAAATGAGCCGATCATAATATTTAATTAACCACCTAAGCGATGGAAGATATGATGCTCAATCAAGCGGTATTATTATACCGTATCCCAAGCCCGTATAGGGGAAATAAGTTAAAAGTATTTACCTTTGCAAGTATTATTCCTTAATTTGATTAAATCACCGATACCTTTTACTAGGCTCCTAATCTGGAACGAAGGTTTTAATTAACCTCTTAGAATCCTAACGGGTCTTTATATTGGCCGTAGCCTAGACCGGTTGGTTCCGGAATATAAATATGGTTTAATCGCGTGAAAAGGCGAAAACCGAGAATGGAATGTGATTCTGCCCCAAACAAGTTCAGAGACTTGTTTTATATGGGTTAATGGTTCACACTCTGGATTTTGGGGTCCAAATAATATAATTTGACCCGTATCGGCTAATTTGTGAAAACTAGTTTCATAAGCCGAACCGTGCGCGCAATAGGCGAAGCGGTTAACCATGAGAGCCTTACGCTTATTTCCTAAGTCAATATGCCTTAAAGAGGTTGTGGTATCAGTAGGATACCTTCCGTGATGCCCGTAACGAGTTTAAGTTAATATCATGCCCCGTAGGGGTCTTTTGGTCATTTTAAAGACTTTTAAAGGGCTTTTCGAGTTCTACAGGAAATCTGAGTTTCCCGAACAGTTTATAAAGTCTAAAATACTTTATTTATTATTTAAAATCAGTGGCAACTGGAATCGGGTCAAAAGACCTTGTAGAACTCTCGTTTTGGCCGAAAAGGGCATATTCAGTATTCACCGAACCGTAGCCATAACCGCAGGTTATGAGCAAGGTAAAAATTATGAAAAATCTTTAAAATTCCAAAAATATTATTTTATAACAGTGGGTAAAAGTTTTGGTGACGAAATCTTGGTTTAGATGGGCGTTATGCTAATTGCGCCGTTTATTACAAAAGTTTACTTTAATCGCGCTATTTAGCATAACTCTCATTCTAGACCTCGGATTGACGTGAAACTTTAAGGACATGCTTATAATTTAGTAAGCAAGGTTATGGTCCATTCACGTGTCCGAAATACTCGTTTTATTTTTAAAAGGCCGTTACGGTCAACTTTTAGGCGATTAACGGAAATGCGTAAAAGACTCGGACAAATCATGAACCGATCACAGAGGTCTATACCATCATGTAACCTGGTCCTAAGAGAGTCCTAAGGCATATCTATACCTCACTAAAACGGGTCAGAACTGAAGTCAAAGCAAAAGTCAAACTTTTGCGACATTCGGCTCCGAACCGGTTCAATATAGCAAATGGTCGATTCAAATGAGCGCAAACAAGTTTATATACTTAATATCATGTTTTACGAGTGTCCAAACAGGTTTCATAGCATATACATTACAGATTATGCATAAATCGCAAAAATAGCTTTCTGTTGACTTTTTAACCGTTCGTTTGACTCGACATTTGAGCTAGTTAGAGTGGTGATCAGAGGGAACCCTTTTAGAGTTTTATTACCCACATTAATACCAACTCATAACTAGCTTTGATTCGTCATAAGACTGATCCGTCTTGGATTTATTTCAAAGTCAAACCGTATTTACGACGGTTTGGTTTCTAGTGATTTACTAAGCATAATTTGAACTACAAAGGATCTAAGCAACTTACAGAAGTTAAGACTTGTTTAGAGAGCAGTGAAGAAGACTTGAGAGCTCTTGAAATGACCAGATGAGTGAGTTTGAGTTGTGATGAACTTATGAACACAAACTTGCTATTTATAGCCAAAGACATGGTCCAAGATCATCACACAAGGGTCTACAAGTGCTTATGGATGATGGGCAGGTGTCCCTAAGTGTTATGGGTCGAGTAGGGGGCAACCATACCTCTGAAAAACCCATAAATTCATGTCTTGGCGCTTAAATCAGCCAACAGCCAACAATCTGTCGCTGGGCGCTGCTTACGGACCGTATGGCTTCGGCCTTGCGGTCCGTAAGCCATAGGCGGATCTCAGCAATCATTCCCCCTCCTTACGGTCCGTAAGGCATACCCTTTACGGTCCGTAAGGGGTTAAAATTAAATCTTTTTCAAATCTTTTTGTAATGATTAAAAATCTTGGTAATTAATTACCTGGCCTTTCGGGTTTGAAGGGGTAACTTTGCGATAAGGCCCTTGATTAATTACGATTAGGGACCTCGCGTTATTTACCCGTGTCGTTAAGCCCCTGGTTAATTTATTTATATTCCAGAAGGCCTTAATTTATATTATTGACACTTTTAACCCTTCTCCTACGAATTCGATCGTAACTTACTCGTTTCATAACGAAACTTCGCGAAATTTATATATTACATTCTAGTGAGTGTATAATACCGTTACAAAGCCTTGGGAACGTTAAAGGGCCACTCAGAGGTATAATTAAACAAGTTGACACAGTTAATCCCTGTAGCTTGTAATCTCTCACTTTCTTTCGCGTTTCGCTTTCGTTCGATCTATGATTTATTCGTTTGAAGGTACAAGCATTATTTAGGGTTACTATACAGTATATTTGCCCTTGATTGACATTTATAACCCTTGAATTTATATACTTTCAAGGTTTGTCAATATTAGTCCTTTATTTAATATCAATGCCACGTGTAATCAAATGACACGTGTTAACGCATTATTGGACACAAAAATTCGAGGTGTTACATCCTCACCCCCTTAAAATAAATCTCGACCCGAGATTTACTCAAATAAATAGGGGTATTTTTCTTTCATTGTGTCTTCGACTTCCCACGTATATTCGGGACCTCTACGAGCATCCCATTTGACTTTTACAATCGGTACGTGCTTTCTTCGAAGCTTCTTCACCTGTCGATCTTCAATCGACAAAGGTTTTTCTACAAACTTTAAGCTCTCATCTATATGCACATCTATGTGTGGAATCACCAATGATTCATCGGCGAAGCACTTTTTGAGATTGCAGATGTGGAACACGTTGTGAATTCCATTGAGCTCTTCAGGCAAGTTCAACTTATAGGCAACTGACCCGACCCGTTCAATGACCTCAAAAGGTCCTATGTATCTTGGACTCAGTTTGCCTTTCTTGCCGAAACGCATCACCCCCTTCCAGGGTGATACTTTAAGCAACACCTTTTCACCCACTTCGAAGTGAAAATCCTTACGCTTTGGATCAGCGTAGCTCTTCTGCCTATCGCGGGCAGCCTTGAGACGTTCCCGGATCTGGACAATCTTGTCCGTCGTCTGGAAAACTATCTCTGGTCCCGATAATTGGACCTCTCCTACTTCCGCCCAACAAACAGGCGATCTACATTTCCTACCGTATAATGCCTCGAAAGGCGCAGCCTTTATGCTGGTGTGGTAGCTATTATTGTAGGAGAATTCGATCAGGGGTAGATTCTTATCCCAGTTACCGCCTAAATCGATTGCACATGCACGAAGCATGTCTTCTAGCGTTTGGATAGTACGCTCACTTTGACCGTCCGTCTGTGGATGGTAAGCCGTACTGAAATTTAAACGCGTGCCCAAAGATTGCTGGAAACTCTTCCAGAAGTGAGACGTGTACCTGGTATCCCTATCGGAGATAATAGTCACAGGTATGCCGTGTAAGGCTACGATCTTATCAACATAAAGTTGGGCTAACATGTCGGAGCTATACGTCTCCTTGATGGGTAGAAAATGAGCTGATTTAGTCAGCCTATCGACTATGACCCATATTGTATCGTTTCCTTTCCTGGTTTTGGGTAACTTGGTTATGAAGTCCATAGTTACGCATTCCCACTTCCACTCGGGAAGTTCAGGCTGTTGTAGCAAGCCAGACGGCTTTTGGTGCTCGGCTTTGACTTGAGCACAAGTCAAGCACTTTGCTACGTGGGCGGCCACAGACTTTTTCAAGCCTATCCACCAATAATTCGCCTTTAAATCTTGATACATCTTGTCTGCACCAGGATGGACCGAATATTTGGAACTATGGGCTTCCTGGAGGATAACATCTCGTAGTCCTCCATAAATCGGAACCCATATTCGTCCGTTTAATCTAAGGATTCCATCCTTGCTAAGAGTCAACTGCTCCTCAGTTACTCCTAACTTTTCATTAGGATAATTAGCTTCCAACACAGCCTCCCGCTGCGCAGCTAATATCCTTTCAATTAAATTGTTCTTGACCTCAATGCTCTTGGCATTGATTCTAATAGGTTTTACCCTTTCTTTCCTGCTCAAGGCATCAGCGACTACATTCGCTTTGCCGGGATGGTACCTGATCTCACAATCATAGTCATTCAAGGTCTCCATCCAACGACGCTGCCTCATGTTCAACTCTTTCTGATTGAACAGGTGCTGGAGGCTTTTGTGATCAGAATAAACCACAAATTTAATACCATAAAGGTAATGCCTCCACAATTTCAGTGCAAATACAACGGCACCCAACTCCAAATCATGGGTGGTGTAATTCTTTTCGTGCACCTTTAATTGCCTTGAAGCATAGGCAATCACCTTGCCCTTCTGCATAAGCACACACCCCATGCCTGTGTGTGATGCATTGCAGTAAACTACGAATTCATCTGTACCTTCAGGTAGTGTCAACACAGGTGCATTGCTTAGCTTCTGCTTCAGAACTTCGAAGGACTCTTGCTGCTTTGGGCCCCAAATAAATTTTCTTTCTTCTTGGTTAGGGAGGTTAAGGGCGCAGCAATCCTCGAAAAATTTTCAATAAACCTCCTGTAGTATCCTGCTAACCCCAGGAAACTACGAATTTCGGTAGGCGTCTTTGGCTCTTGCCAGTTCATGACTGCCTCTACCTTAGCGGGATCCACTTGGATACCACGCTCACTCACAACGTGACCTAAAAACTGAACCTCTCGTAGCCAGAATTCACATTTCGAGAATTTGGCGTAGAGTTTCTCACGCTGTAGTAATTCGAGAATGCAACGGAGGTGCTTCTCGTGGTCAGCTTGGCTTTTGGAATATATAAGAATATCGTCGATGAAGACGATGACAAATTTGTCCAAATACGGCTTGCAGACGCGATTCATGAGATCCATGAACGCAGCCGGTGCATTTGTGAGCCCAAAAGGCATCACTAGGAACTCCTAATGACCATAGCGAGTCCTAAATACGGTCTTATGTACATCTTCATCTCTGACCCTTAGCTGATGATAGCCCGACCTCAAGTCGATCTTTGAGAAGTAGCTCGCTCCTTGCAGCTGATCGAACAGATCGTCGATCCTTGGCAAAGGATATCTATTCTTTATGGTAACTTTGTTCAGCTCACGGTAATCGATGCACAAACGCATCGATCCGTCCTTCTTCTTTACAAATAGGACATGTGCTCCCCAGGGAGATGAACTAGGTCTGATAAAACCTTTTGCCAACAATTCATCCAACTGGGTTCTCAGTTCCTTCATTTCAGTCGGAGCTAGCCTGTAAGGTGCTCTAGCTATAGGAGCTGCTCCTGGTATGATATCTATTCTGAATTCCACTTGTCTATCTGGTGGTAAACCAGGTAGTTCTTCGGGAAAAACCTCCGGATATTCAGAAATGACAGGAAGATCCTCTATCTTCGGTTTAGGCTCTTCATATATCACCTGAGCCATGTAAATTACACAGCCTCTGTTCAAACACCTAGAAGCTTTGAGCATAGATACGTCCTCGGGCAATCCGTACTGCGTATCTCCTCGAATAGTAAGCGATTCACCACTCGGAGTCTTTAATACTATGTGCCTCTTGCCGCAAATGATTTGGGCCTGATTACGGGATAACCAGTCCATGCCTAGAACAATGTCGAAACCCGCTAGTTTGAAGGGAAGTAGAGATAGAGGAAAAGAATGGTTCTTAATGGACATTTCACATCCCTCTAGCACAGTGGAGACGGTTTCTATCGTGCCGTCTGCTAACTCTACCTCGTATTTCATATCTAGGGTTTTGATCGGCATGTTCAATAGTTGGCAAAATTTCTGGTCTACAAAGGACTTATCAGCGCCAGAATCGAAAAGTACTCTTGCAAATATATTATTTACGAGAAAAGTACCTGTAAGCACATTGTCGTCCTGTATTGCCTCCTTTGCATCCATGCGGAAGACTCTAGCATTTGTCTTCTTTGGTCTCCTCCGCCTTTCCTGGCATTCTTAGGGCAGTTGCTCTTGATATGCCCCTTTTCATTGCAACCGTAGCAGGTTGCGTCCTTGATTTTCTTATAATCCACCGTCTTATGATCCTTGGACTTGCATCGCCCACAGGAGGAAGTCTTTGGCTGCGACTGTGAATTCGACGCAAACCTACATTTCCCAGAGTGGGGTTTCTTGCAGATTTTGCAATTGGGTCTTTCACCAGCCTGCCCATCCTTCTTCGTCTCAGCCCCTCTCTTGCCGTCACCGTTTCCACGGTGCTTCTTTCCGGACCTTCGTGAGGTATCATCCTCACGTTTCCTCTTCTCAGCCTCCTTGCTCCTTAGCGTCCTCAGACGGACAGCATCTAAAGTTAGAGACAAGGAGAGGTCGGTAACTGACCCGAAGGTCGTCGGCCGAGAGGCCTTCACACTCGCCTTTATCGCAGGCTCCAAGCCTCCAATAAAACGGGCGATTCTTCTAGACTCTGGTGTCACAAGGTACGGAACCAGGCGAGACATCGTATTGAAGCTCGTCAAATAAGCCTGGCAGTCCAGGTTCGTCATCACCAGTGACACAAAGTCAGCCTCGATCTTCTCAACCTCATGCTGAGGGCAGTAGTTTTCCTTAATGAGAGCAATAAATTCCTCCCATGTCATCTTGTACAAAGCAGACTTACCCGATGCTTGTACCAACGCTCTCCACCATGCCAGGGCCTCGCCCTTAAATGACTGGGACACAAACTTCACCACATCCTTCTCTGCGCACCCACTGATGTCCACAATAGTGTCCATCTCATCTAGCCAGGTGATACAATCAGCAGCACCTTTCTCCCCGTAAATTCCCGGGGCTTACAAGATACAAAGTACTTGTAGGTGCAACCCTTGGCACTGATGCATCAGTGTACTCTCTATCGCGACGAATACTATTTTCAGCTGACGAGTGGTTGTCGTCATCTTTCTTGGGTTGAGAGGGTGGTTTGGAGTGTGTCTTTGGTTTGGAGGGTGGTTTTGATATGGTTCTGCCTTGGGACTCAGTATATTGACGATCAAGAGCTGCCTGAACAGCATTGTCAATCAGAGCCTTTAGCTGTGCGCCTGTCAGATGCACTGGCGCATTGTCGTAGTCATCTTCATTTGTATGGCTGTTCTCTCCATTGGGATCCGCCATTGTAACTTGAATCTGCTACAGAAGATAACAAAATTTTATTAAGGAGATTATTATATAATTGTCTTTTATGACAATTTGTCAACCATGGTAACAGAGACCATATTTGGTTAACTTATTACTCATTAATTATTAGGATTTGAATATATCCTATTTCAGCTATATCAATAACATTGGCGGCATAAAGCCTAATTACGAGGATGTTTTATATTATTAGCCGAGATTTCGGAGAATCAAAGGCATAGAGATTTGAACCGTAGTTCTTTTATCTCTTTCTGACAGAGAGTCATAGACCACCACTGCCTCTTGTCTTTATAAGACAATTATTATGGCCCATAGGCACTACACCTCTAATGGATGTTTCAATATGGTTGGCCCGTAGGCACTACATCACTAATGGATGTTTTAATAAGATTGGCCTGTAGGCACTACATCACTAATGGATGTTTTAATAAGATTGGCCCGTAGGCACTACATCACTAATGGATGTTTTAATAAGATTGGCCCGTAGGCACTACATCACTAATGGATGTTTTAATAAGATAGATCACTTGCATAGGTGATTTAACCCACGATTTATAAATCATTTAGTTGGGCTTTGAAATCCTTAAAGGATTATTGTATAAGAATGACGCGCGTGATTTTAACGAATCACATCTGCCATGGTTGTTAACATGCTTGCAGCGGTTAACAAGGAATCTGAATCTTTTAATTAAGTCCTACCATCTTGACCGGATCTTAAAAGACACCAGGCTATGTTTCACTCGTAAGATTCTTTATTTAGGCAGATCAATTTAAAAGGATTGGTTTTGATTTATTTCATACATATTAAAACAAAACTCATAACATATATTCCATAATCTCAAATACAATTACATATTGCCCTAAACGGGTCTTTCAAATAGTACATACCTCCATAGAGGTTTAAAATAAGTGACAAGTCCACGCAGGGACTAATACAAGATAGGTGTCCATGTAAGGACTAAAGGATAAGTCCACGTAGGGACTGAAATACGATAAGTGTCCACGCAGGGACTTATTTCAAAATAGAAATTGCATTAGTACAACTATTAAGGGCTAATGGTCACGTTTCTTCTTCTTGCCCTTTAGTAGGTTCGCCAAGCCTTTGAGAAATCCTCGGTGGCTTTTCTTCTCTTCCTCGAACTCTCTCTCCACACGATCTAGTCGATGGAGTATCTCTTCCTGTTCAGGAGGAGAAAATCGTGGTTGTGGCGCGTGTTGCGGAGCTGGGGGTCTGGGAGGTATTGGATACCCATGAGCTGAGTAGTCCGGTGGTCCCATGTTCCCATGACCTCCGTCGGGGTAGCGCGCATTATATCTAGCCGACACCACATATGGGTCGCGCTCATAATTGTAGTTGTATTGTGCTTGTGACGGTTCAAACGGGTTGTAAGCCGTTGGACCTGTGTAAGCAGGTATGGGTTGGTCATACCCAAATGGTGGCGAATTTGGTGCAGCTGGTGCGGAGTTCGCCTCCTGTATAGGACTTGAAGGTCCTTCTTCTTGTAGTGGCAGATAGTGGCTACTACTAGAGTGTCGAGGAGTGCTGAAGTGGATACCCCCTCCTCATCGTGTGGACATACGAGCATTTGTCCTCCTACGCCTTGGCGGATCAGGCATTACTGGTTGCGCCGGTGGCGGAGGTGGTGGCGTAACTGCCTCAAAGCGTGAATCCTCAGAGGGATCCTGTGGATGTCGCGGTTGTTGTGATGTCTGTTGAGGTGGCATGTAGTACCACTCATGTCGGTCAAACAACGCTTGGAAACTGTCTGGTCCCTGATAGGGTGTGCCATGGAAGGATGACCCATCAGAGACTTCTATCGGATGTGTGGGCGTACCACGAGCAGGTTCAGTTGGATCAGTATCTTCATCCATATGGTCCTCGGAGAAGTGATCTTGTGGCCCTAATGGGACAAAGCCTGAAGGTTCCTGTATGTAGTCAGCTGGATTAAACTGACCTATGAAGTATAGAGTAGGGTCGTCGTAATTTCGGTGCGATACCGAACGTTGTAGAGGTATGAAGGAAGGTTGTGGGTTGTTGGGATCATTTTCTGAGTTTGGCCCAAAGGAGTGCCGGTAGGATGGCGTCGAGCTGTGCGAGGTGGAATGCCTCGCGGGTTCGTAAAGATCTCTTCGTCGTTGTGGTTCTTCGCTCCTTGTCATCGAAGGATGTCTTGTACCTGATGGTCCAGCTTCGTTATCGTGATGTGTCACGACATCTCCTCGGCCTCTTCTTCCCCTTCCTCTTCCTCGGAATATAACAGGTGGCATTTTCCTGCTTTATAAAACTTTAAATTCCAATAATAAAAGAAAAAGACAAAATTGGAATAACAATTCGAATTTGTCCTAAGTTCTTGTCTAGACTCAAGTATGTGCAATTGTGTCATTGAGATTAAACACAATAGGATAGTGTTTAATTCACTCAACGTTGGCTCTGATACCAACCTGTCACACCCCGATTTCCACGTGTCTCACCGGTGGGCCCGGTGGGGGATTACCGTGACGATGTTGGCAACAATATAGTCAAACCACACAATTATATAAATGCACAGCGGAAGCTTTAAAGATAATATATACTTCAACCTCTGGTTGTAATATCAAATGTATTACAGAAGTCGAATGTATCCACAGCGGATCAAAATAAATAAATATTGTTCATTCAGATACGGCATCGAGTTTGCGAGACTATTCGTGATGCTTAGGAAGCTTATACCAGCCAATTTCGTATAGTACCTGCACTTAATCTTTTTGGGGAAAATACGTCAGTTTACACTGGTAAATACATTCAACTGACACATTTGAAAATGTTTATTAAAATTGATTTGAATGCACAAGGCACAAACTATTTTATAACTTGGGAAAATTATTAAAATCTTGTGAACGTTTTACATGTTCTTTTATGCGTTCAGTAGCCCGGGTCGTGCCGGGTTAAAGATTTATAGACACACCACATTGCGTAAAACCGTAGTATAAAAACCAACGGCTACGTCTTTTAATTTAATGTCGACAATATATACCGGGTGTACGCCTACACCGGGATGTCGATGGTCGTGGCCATTTCGTAAAATGATGCTAAGGATATCCGGGACAACGGTCATTAAACCCCCCAAAGGCTTTTAAGAAACAAAACTGTTTAAATGAGCCGATCATATTATTTAATTAACCACCTAAGCGATGGAAAAATATAATGCTCAATCAAGCGGTATTAACATACCGTAACCCAAGCCCATATAGGGGAAATAAGTTAAAGTATTTACCTTTGCAAGTATATTTCCTTAATTTGATTTAGTCACCGATAGCTTTTACTGGGCTCCTAATCTGGAACGAAGGTTTTAATTAACCTCTTAGAATCCTAACGAGTCTTTATAATGGCCGTAGCCTAGACCGGTTGGTTCCGATATGTGAATACGGTTTAATCGCGCGAAAAGGCGAAAACCGAGAATGGAGTGTGATTCTGACCCAACAAGTTCAGAGACTTGTTTTATATGGGTTTATGGTTCACATTCTGGATTTTGGGGTTCAAATAATATAATTTGACCCGTATCGGCTAAATTATGAAAACTAGTTTCATAAGCCGAACCGTGCGCGCAATAGGCGAAACGGTTAACCATGAGAGTCCTACACTTATTTCCTAGGTCAATATGCCTTAAAGAGGTTGTGGTATCAGTAGGATACCTTCCGTGATGCCCGTAACGAGTTTAAGTTAATATTACGCCCCGTAGGGGCTTTTCGGTCATTTTAAAGACTTTTAAAGAGCTTTTCGAGTTCTACAGGAAATCTGAGTTTCTCGAACAGTTTATAAAGTCTAAAATACTTTATTTATTATTTAAAATCAGTAGCAACTGGAATCGGGTCAAAAGACCTTGTAGAACTCAAGTTTTGGCCGAAAAGGACATATTCGGTATTTACCGAACCGTAGCCATAACCGCAGGTTATGAGCAAGGTAAAAATTATTAAAAATCTCTAAAATTCCCAAAATATTATTTTATAACAGTGGGTAAAAGTTTTGGTGACGAAATCTTGGTTTAGATAGGCGTTATGCTAATTGCGCCGTTTATTACAAAAGTTTACTTTAATTGCGCTATTTAGCATAACTCTTAATCTAGACCTCGGATTGGCGTGAAACTTTAAGGACATGCTTATAATTTAGTAAGCAAGATTCTGGTCCGTTCACGTGTCCGAAATGCTCGTTTTATTTTCAAAAGGCCGTTACGGTCAACTTTTAGGCGATTAACGGAAATGCGCAAAAGACTCTGATAACTCATGAACCGATCACAGAGGTTTATACCATCATGTAACCTGGTCCTAAGAGAGTCCTAAGGTATATCTATACCTCACTAAAACGGGTCAGAACTGAAGTCAAAGCAAAAGTCAAACTTTTGCGACATTCGGCTCCGAACCGGGTCAATATAGCAAACGGTCGATTCAAACGAGCGCAAACAAGTTTATATGCTTAATATCATGTTTTATGATTATCAAAACAGGTTTCATAGCCTATACATTACAGATTGTATACAAAACGGCAAAACGACTTTCTGTTGACTTTTTAAGTGCGCGTTTGACTCGATATTTGACATAGTTAGAGTGGTGATCAGAGGAAACCCTTTTAGGGGTTTATTACCCACATAGATACCAACTCAAAACTACTTTTGATCCGACAATTCACTGGACCATTTGTGATTTATCGCTATGTCAACCGTTAGTTACGACGGTTGAGTTTATAAGCTAGAACTATGGAAATGTAAGACCAAAATGGTTATGAACGACTTACAGAAGTTTTATCTTGCTTAGAGAGCAGAAGAGAATGCTAGAGAGCTTCTTAGAATGATCAGATAGAAGTGTTTGAGTTGTGTGAATGTTATGACCACAACATGGCTATTTATAGTGAAAAATGAGCTCAAGATCAACACACAACAGCCTACAACTGATCATGGATGATGGGCATGTGTCCCCTGGAGCTATGGGTCAAGTATAGGGTGCCCATGCCTCATTTATTGATGTTTGATCGTTCATAATGCTCAAAAGGCATGTAGTTACAAACTTTCTGCATCTGGGCGTCTTACGCGACCCGCATGGGAGTTCCATGCATGTTTAATGCGGGTCGCCTGAGATTCAAATATCAGACGTGTATCTTAGGTGGCTCGCGGCCCGCCTCAACTTAACCCGAAACTTTACGCGGGTCGCGAGAGGTTGGATTTCCAGAAATTTTAAATCTTTTGTAATGATTATCAGAATCTGGTAATTAATAACGAAATCTTTCGTAATGATTTACCTGACCTTTCGGGTTTGAAGGGGTAACTTTGCGGTTTGGCCCTCGGTTAATTACAACTAAGGACCTCGTGTTATTTACCCGCGTTGTTAAGTCCCCATTTAGTTTATTAATTATTCAGAAAGTCTTAACTTTCATTGTTGACGCTTTTAACCCTTCTGATACGAATTTGATTATAACTTTCTCGTTTTAAAACGGAACTTCGCGGAATTTATACAGTATGTTCTTGTGAGCGTATAATACTGTTACAAAGCCTCGGGAGCGTTAAAGGGTCACTCAGAGGTATAATTAAACATGTTGACACAGTTAACCCCTGTAGCTCGTAATCTCTCACTTTCTTCCGCGTTTCGCTTCCGTACGATCCATGATTTAGTCGTTTGAAGGTACAAGCACCATTTAGGGTTACTATACAGTAATTCACCCTTGTTTGACATTTATAACCCTCGAATTTATATACTTTCAAGGGTTGCCAATATTAATCCTTTATTTAATTTCAATGCCACGTGTAAACAAATGACACGTGTTAACACATTATTGGACACAAAAATTCGAGGTGTTACACCAAGCGACTGTTAGTGATGATGATTCCATTGATTTCAGTATTTCAGATGGGCAAAAGAAAGCTATCGTTGAATGTATTGAAAAATTTGGGGTGGTTAAAGCTTATGATCAAGAGGGATGGAAACAAGGAGAATGGGAATTCTTCAAACACTATTGCCAACGGCATAAACTCAACCCCGATTTCATGATAGAAGATGTTCAGCAAGACACATCTGGCACAACTAGGTTCCTTATGGGTCAAGCGAATGGAAGTTCCACTGACAAAACAGGGAGGTCAGCGTCACACACTCTAAAGTCTGTTTAGATGGTGCTCAAAATTACATGTTGGAATGTTAGAGGTATCTTGATGTGCGTGAAGTGTGTTATATTTTTGATGAGCATTTAAGCCCCTTTTTACACTTTTAGCCAAGTTTTAAATTTATAAAACACGATATTTACTAACACTAAACACACATATGGGCAAGTGCACCCATCGTGGACGTAGTATAGTGTTGGTAAGATACCGAGGTCGTCCAAGGACACAAGAGCTTTTAATACCGGTTTATCCTCAACGTCTAATCAAATCAAAAAGTTAGAAAAATGTTTTAAACTAAGAAAAATAAAAACTAACTAAATGCTGAAAATAAAAATAAAATAAAAACAGATAGACAAGATGAATCACTTGGATCCGACACGTGTATTAGTATAACCTTTGATTATTTTCGCACTTTTGCACTTGTTTAAGAGATTATCTTAGTTATTGTAGTAGGCCCCTCTTTTGAAGGCGACGTTACCCTCAACCCAGTAGTTTGAGTCAGCAAGGATACAATCCTAAAGGGTCGGATTATTGAAAGATAATGAATTAAGTTATTAATGCAAATTGTGGTAGGCCCCGCTTTTGGCGGTGACGTTACCCTCGGCTAAGTAGTCTGAGTCAGCAGGGATACAGTCCTAAATAGCCGGGTTATAGTATTAATAGTAGTTAACTTATGAGGGGGTCAAAGAGTTTGGATCCCCGCCATCCAATACCTATGGGCATTGAAGGAGATCCTACTAAATTTGACCCAGGTCCCAAGCAGGACCTCTAAACGCTGAACAAGGGCAAGACCCTTACCAAACCGTTCCCTTAACCCCCGACCAGGTAGCCAACATACCTCCATATAGACCGTGGAGATATGAATGGTGAAAATCTTTTATTTTATATAGACAGTAAAATAATGCCAAGACACCACGGACAAACGATAAGGAAAGATCACCTTCAACATAAGTAACTAGTTATTAAAGTCATTAATACAAAACCAAATAAAAAGTGCAAAAGATTAAAAATAAAAAGTATTATACTAAACACTTGTCTTCACCAAGTGATGTAAGAGACTTAGGCAAACATGGCTTTGATTGTCAAGAACTCTTACGATCAATCTTGGATCCCGAGACGACTCACACACTCTACGATGGACAATGGATGATGGTGGTGGATGATGGTGTTGTGGTGGTGGTGGGTGGTGGATGAGGTGTGAGAGAGGTGGTGTGCCAAGGGATGAGAGAGAATGAAGCCAAGCTCCTCTATTTATAGGCTGAACAGAAGGCTGGACACGGCCCCGTGTCCGCTGGACACGGCCCCGTGCCCGTCTGACATTCTCTCTCTTCATTAATTGTAATTGCGAATTACAATTAATGCGCCTGCTGTACTTTCACCACGCCCCCGTGCTCGCTGGACACGGCCCCGTGGTGGGCAATGGAAGCTTCTACTGGTTTGTCTTTTCTGCTGCTTCCTGGGCACGCCCCCGTGTTCGCTGGACACGGGGCGTGTTCAGACTCTGTTTCTTCTCCTTTGCCTTGGGAGGTGCCGTTGAGGGTCCGGGCAGTCTACTTTTGTTCCTTTTCTTGTATTTATGGTAGAATTAGTTGTCTTTTTGCTTCTTTTGTAATTTTGAGCTCATTTAATCCTGAAAATGCAAAAGGAAGACAAAAACACTATTTTTCTAACATTAGTACTCAAAAAGGGTTAGTTTAATGCCTTAATTGATGTGATTTATATGTTGCATTTTACACACATCAAATACCCCCACACTTGAACTTTTGCTTGTCCTCAAGCAAAACTCTTTAAATGTGGCTTACACTCCCAAATGGAATAGGTAGAAGAGAAGTTTTTTAGCTTGTCCTAGAGTGTCGGGAATCCAAGGTTTTTATAGGTTCTATTTTTATTTATTTACAATCCTATTCGTTATGATTTATTTTGAACTTTTCATAAGATAAATTACTTATTCGGGCATAGCATGCCTTATTAAAATTCCATTTATATACACGTTCACATACCTCACGGGAGATCACTCAACACTCGGCCGAAGGTGTATATTTTTAGTGAATCACTCGAGAGCGGCATGGAACTTACGCCTTCCATAGGCTTGCCAAGCAATCAATCCTCCTCCTTTTTAACTTTTTACCTTTGTAAATATCAAGAGGACTTTTGGGGTTTAGGGTTAGGCTTGGGTTAAAGGTGGGTGGTTGGGTTAGTGGTTAGTAAAAAGGGCGAAAATCGTAAAAAGCGTCGGTTTTCGTAAAATACCTTATTTTTAGTGACTTTTTATTTTGAAGTATTTCTCCAAACAAGCTTTTTTTTTTATAGCTTTTGTTTGTTTTTGACTTCATCATCATTTTTTTTTCATCGTCACATAAAAAGGTGAGTTTACGAAAAAGCGAGCTTGTTACTAAAATAAAGGGTGAAAAATAAAAAGGTTTTTGGTGGGTAAAAAGGGTTTTGGGGTAATTAAATGAAAGGTTTAGGCTCAAAGGGGCTATCTAGGGGGATTTTGGGTAGGTGATAAAAAAAATGAAAAATAATGGTTTTGAAAGAAAAATGGTTAGTCCTAATGCCTCCATCATTTACTTACTTGGGTTTAAGTTGGTAAGGACCGGGAATGTATCGTCGTGGCAAGTTCTAGATTTGTAAGAACCAAGCGGCTATTCACACAAGAAACGAAAAATGAGCATTTAGTCTAAATATGTATATTTTTATGCTCAATAAAGGCTCAAAACTCACTTTTGTGGGAATGGGTTTTTATGTGACCAAGTATATATAATCGAATTTTTAACTAAGCTTGTCATGCCGTTTCATAATTTTCTGGTGTTGGTTCTTTTTATCATGACGCTATTGGTTGTAAACTTGTAAAAATATAACCTTTTTAGAACTTGTTATTCCCAACTTAAACTAAGACAAGTAAATAAATAAATAAAAAATGAAAAAGTTTTTTTTTTAAAAAAATTTGGGGTGTTTAGCGGTTCCAATAGAGTTTTGTGTAAGGCTTGTGTTTAGGATTTTGCAAAATTTCAAGGTTTTAGCATCCCCCCACACTTAAATTACACATTGTTCTCAATGTGTCCAAAAATAAAGTTTTTGGTTGATTAGAATGTGTAAAAGTGGGTTTAAAAGCAAAGTTTTGTGTTACTGGCATCCTGGACACGGCCCCGTGTTGACCGGGCACGGCCCCGTGGTCAAGTGCCAGTAACAAAAATTAGAGAATTGAAACAGAAGCCTGGACACGGGGGCGTGTACGCTGAACACGGCTCGTGTCCAGTTACCTGAACTGGGTGATTTTCTGCAGGGGCTCAGCACGGGGCCGTGTTGGTTGGGCACGGCCCGTGTTGAGCCTTCTGTGATGGAGATTTTTGTCGGGTTGCTCTGTTCTTCGTGCATGGTTCCATTTTTCTCGTTCCCTTTTTCATCCATTACCACCATGAGTGTGTTTTATACTCACGACAACCATCAATCATAAAAACCATCATAACATTACTAATCATAGAGAGACATTACATAAAGATAAAGATAAAAATTACATAACTATTAAACTTATGGAGTTCTAGCCCTATGTTTTATTTTAATTTAGCAAAATTTCCAAGAAGCTACTAATCTTGGTTAGATAAGGCTTTTTAGAACTCCTACTTCCGGGTGTGGTTCTCCTCATATGTCGGCAAGCCACTCCTCTACCTCCCTTGGAAGGAGAAAAGAGGGCTCGCTCGCATTAGTTTGAGGAATTTCAACTTCCGCTGGAACTTCTTGTGGATTTTCCATGGGAGGTTCTACGGGAAAGTCTCCCCACCCGGTAGGGTTGTTAACACCGAGTGCCAAGTTCCAGTCTTGTTGTGGAAGGACTGGTTCCATAGGAGGTGCTACCAAAATGCTTAACCTTTGGTGCAAAAGGTTAATCTCTTGGAAGCTGCTTTCAAGTCCCATTGTAAGATCGTTAATACGGTCAATGAGGACCTCCTCTACTGACGTTATTTCGTCGAGAGCTTCCCTCAGTGCTATCACGTAGTGCACAAGTGTAGCTTCAACGGAGGGCCTCCTTCCCCTTCGGCTGTTTGAGGAATGAACGGATGATGTTTCGCTGTTTTCACTCGCCATTCTACGAAAAATAAACCAAAAGCAGTTTATATGACGAAACAGTTTCTGGACACGACCCCGTGCTCATTGAGCACGGCCCCGTGTTCATCTTTCTGCAGAATTTTGGAGCAAGGAATCTTGGGTTTTTAAGTTATTTCTTGAGTTTATGCAAGCTTTTTGACAGTAAATAACTCTAAACAATGTTACATAACATGTTTTTACCAAGATTCCATGATCAAAACTCATTGTTCCCTACCACAAAGATTGAAAATTCAAACTTTTCATGGTAGTTCTTGAAGAAAGATGAAGAAGAAGGAAATGTCTAGAAGAGGAAAGGACAAGATGGGTTGTTGGAAACTTCTTTTAGACTTACCTAGGATTGTTTGAGAGAAGATTCCTTCAAATCTCTGTCCCCAAGTTGGTCCAAATGTGCAGGATTTTTGGCTGCATTTATAGAAAACGACAACCTGCTGGACACGGCCCCGTGTCCGCTGGACACGGCCCCGTGTGCAGATAAAATTCTGACACAGTTTGTCCGTATTCTGACGTTCTGATCAGAAGGGAATCTTTTGGTGGACACGGGGGCGTGTTGGCCGGGCACGGCCCCGTGTCGGAAAGCTGTTTTATGAAGTTTTGTCTTTACTAAGGAGCTAATCTATATCGGGTGGCTCTTGACTTGTTGGAACAACCCCAAAGTGCCTAATATACCTTAATTGTCCTATACTAAGGCGAGAACGCAAGAGGTTGTCGGTGAGGGTAATTCCTATTTTCATTCTAGGTGGACAAGTCCAACCCTTTCCCGGGCTCTCGTTAAAGAAGGTGTATGCCGAATCGCTCAGGTCTATGTATGCATCGAACGAAGTTGATGGGGAGTCCTTCACGGCACAATCGGCACAGGGACGACTATCGTCCACGTCTTTTCTAGGTAAGAAGGTATTCTCGGGAGCAACGAGTTTGTCGGAATGCGGTTCCAACATTTCCTCATGGTCATCGTCTTGGGATGGATCTAAAAAATCCTTCCTAAGTTCTTTTGACCAGTTGAGAAGTAGTTCTTCTAGTTGAAATAACTCGTCAAGGAGCATTTCTCCTAGAATATCTGGCTGGGCGCATTCGAGGGAGAAATAGTGCTTATTTTTACTTTCGCCCCTCTTAAGGTTACAAGGAATCTGTGGGTCTATATAGTGGGGCCTATAAGTGAGGAAAAAACATTTTAATTCCTCATGTTCGCCTCCACATATTTGACACCACAAACCATAAGAGTGCCGAAAGTAAAAAGAATTACTATCACTCATGTTTGTGTCAGAAATTACCAACCGCCGGGATCTAACGGTTCTGTTTTCAGCAACTGAATCTTGGGCACAGGGGCGTGTTGAGTGGACACGGCCCCGTGTTCAGCCTACTGTCTGACTTAAAACAGGATTGCCAGTTCCAATGATTGAGCACGGGGCGTGTTCAGCGGGCACGACCCCGTGTTGAGCTCTGCAGAAGCTAAAAATCTAAAAAAAAAATCCTAAAAAAAATTAAAGAAAAATAAAAATATGATTAGGCCGTTGATTCCTAACTTTCTTAAAATCCTTGTGTCCCCGGCAGCGGCGCCAAAAACTTGATGTGCGTGAAGTGTGTTATATTTTTGATGAGTATTTAAGCCCCTTTTTACACTTTTAGCCAAGTTTTAAATTTATAAAACACGATATTTACTAACACTAAACACACATATGGGCAAGTGCACCCATCGTGGACGTAGTATAGTGTTGGTAAGATACCGAGGTCGTCCAAGGACACAAGAGCTTTTAATACCGGTTTATCCTCAACGTCTAATCAAATCAAAAAGTTAGAAAAATGTTTTAAACTAAGAAAAATAAAAACTAACTAAATGCTGAAAATAAAAATAAAATAAAAACAGATAGACAAGATGAATCACTTGGATCCGACACGTGTATTAGTATAACCTTTGATTATTTTCGCACTTTTGCACTTGTTTAAGAGATTATCTTAGTTATTGTAGTAGGCCCCTCTTTTGAAGGCGACGTTACCCTCAACCCAGTAGTTTGAGTCAGCAAGGATACAATCCTAAAGGGTCGGATTATTGAAAGATAATGAATTAAGTTATTAATGCAAATTGTGGTAGGCCCCGCTTTTGGCGGTGACGTTACCCTCGGCTAAGTAGTCTGAGTCAGCAGGGATACAGTCCTAAATAGCCGGGTTATAGTATTAATAGTAGTTAACTTATGAGGGGGTCAAAGAGTTTGGATCCCCGCCATCCAATACCTATGGGCATTGAAGGAGATCCTACTAAATTTGACCCAGGTCCCAAGCAGGACCTCTAAACGCTGAACAAGGGCAAGACCCTTACCAAACCGTTCCCTTAACCCCCGACCAGGTAGCCAACATACCTCCATATAGACCGTGGAGATATGAATGGTGAAAATCTTTTATTTTATATAGACAGTAAAATAATGCCAAGACACCACGGACAAACGATAAGGAAAGATCACCTTCAACATAAGTAACTAGTTATTAAAGTCATTAATACAAAACCAAATAAAAAGTGCAAAAGATTAAAAATAAAAAGTATTATACTAAACACTTGTCTTCACCAAGTGATGTAAGAGACTTAGGCAAACATGGCTTTGATTGTCAAGAACTCTTACGATCAATCTTGGATCCCGAGACGACTCACACACTCTACGATGGACAATGGATGATGGTGGTGGATGATGGTGTTATGGTGGTGGTGGGTGGTGGATGAGGTGTGAGAGAGGTGGTGTGCCAAGGGATGAGAGAGAATGAAGCCAAGCTCCTCTATTTATAGGCTGAACAGAAGGCTGGACACGGCCCCGTGTCCGCTGGACACGGCCCCGTGCCCGTCTGACATTCTCTCTCTTCATTAATTGTAATTACGAATTACAATTAATGCGCCTGCTGTACTTTCACCACGCCCCCGTGCTCGCTGGACACGGCCCCGTGGTGGGCAATGGAAGCTTCTACTGGTTTGTCTTTTCTGCTGCTTCCTGGGCACGCCCCCGTGTTCGCTGGACACGGGGCGTGTTCAGACTCTGTTTCTTCTCCTTTGCCTTGGGAGGTGCCGTTGAGGGTCCGGGCAGTCTACTTTTGTTCCTTTTCTTGTATTTATGGTAGAATTAGTTGTCTTTTTGCTTCTTTTGTAATTTTGAGCTCATTTAATCCTGAAAATGCAAAAGGAAGACAAAAACACTATTTTTCTAACATTAGTACTCAAAAAGGGTTAGTTTTATGCCTTAATTGATGTGATTTATATGTTGCATTTTACACACATCATATCTCCAATACCACTAACCAAAATGCCTTGATGTCTCATCTTGCGGAAGGGGATTATAATGTCTGTGGTGCTATTGAAACCCATCTCTCCATTAAAAACTTGAGTAGAGTCTGTGCGCGGGTTTTGGGAGATGGGAGTGGGATTCTAATGCTAATGTCTGTAAAGGAGGCTGTCGGATTGTTGTTAGCTGGAACCCTAATGTTGTGAACTTGATGGTTGTTGAAAGACATCCCCAAGCTCTGCATTGTTTTGTTGAGCCTTTAAATGGGGTTAGTGGGTTATACTGTTCTTTTGTTTATGCCCACCATCGTATGGTCCCGAGAAGAGCCTGCTGGGAATCCCTCAAGCTCCATAAATTGGGTGTCCAAAATCATCCGTGGGTCCTGTTAGGCGATTTTAATGCCATCATTGACCATAAGGAACGTTCGCTGGGAGGATCATATGTTACTAAAAGTATGGTTGAAGCTAAGGACTGTCTCAATGAGGTGGAGGTGGAAGATATTTGCATGTAGGGTTTCAAATTCACATGGAACCAAAGCCCGGGAAAGAAAGACGGCCTCCTCAAAAAACTCGACAGAGTTATGGCTAATAGTCTGTTCTTTGCTGATTGTCCCTTGGCGAATGCGATATTTATGCCGTTTCTGAAGTCTGATCATAGCCCGATGGTTCTTGTCGTTCCTGAAGTCCCTAATCATAAGCCGCTGCCCTTCAAATTTCCAAACTACCTGGTCCATAAAGCTGCTTTTCGTCCAACTGTCAAGAGGGTCTGGGAGCTGCCAACTAGGGGTTTTGCCATGTTTCGGCTGATCTCGCATTTGAAATTGCTGAAAACAGAGATCAGGAAGCTGAACTTCAAGCAAGGTAACCTGTTTGATAATGTGGTTAAGCTGAAAGCTGAGTTGGCGAGCATTCAAGAAGATATAGTGAACGATCCTCATAATGACGTCCTAAGAGAAGAGGAGTTGTTCTATATTAACGCCTTTAACGATGCAGTAAGGGATGAATAACTCTTCTTGCAGCAAAAAGCTAAAGCCCTATGGCTTAAAGAGGGTGATCATAATTCTAGCTATTTCCATAAAGTGATCAAGGGTAACAATAATCGTAACAGAATTCATCAGGTGGAAGATCTTAATGGAGGCATTTTCACGGGTGCTTCAGTGGGATCTGCTTTTGTTAGCCACTTTGAGGCAGTCCTAGGGGTTTCTGCCCCCATAGTGCCCCTATATGACCCTTTGACTCTGTTCACAAAACATGTTAATGCGGCTGATGCAGAGACTATGACAAGAGAGGTGTCGGATGTGGAAATTAAAGAAGCGATGTTTGATATTGAGGATCTCAAGGCTCCTGGTCCGGATGGGTACTCATCTAAGTTTTTTAAGGTGTCATGGGATATCGTGGCCCTGATATTTGTAAGGCCATCAAAGATTTTTTCCATAATGGTAAATTGCTTAAGGAGGTCAATGCCACTGTTATAGCTCTTGTTCCAAAAGTAGAAACCCCACGTAAAGTCTCTGATTTCCGCCCGATTTCCTGCTGTAATGTTGTGTACAAATGTATAAGCAAGATTCTTGCCAACCGAATCAAGCAAGCCTTAGTCTATGTGGTGAACGAAAACCAATGTGCTTTCCTTACTCAGGAGCTCATGAGGAATTATTACCGTATGCGTGGTCAAGCTAGATGTGCTTTTAAAATAGATATTCAAAAGGCTTATGACACAGTTGAGTGGGATTTTCTTCAGAAGTGTCTGTTTCACTTTGGCTTCCCAAGGAAAATGATTGATTGGATCATGGTTTGTGTCACAACTCCCTCGTTCTCTATTGCGGTCAATGGTGAGCATAAGGGTTTCTTCAAATGGAAAAGAGGCCTTCGACAAGGTGACCCCATTTCCCCGTACCTCTTTACGTTAGTTATGGAAGTCCTATCTTTAATGATTACTAGAAGGGTGTCTTCTGACCAATCATTCAAGTATCATTGGAGATGCAAGGATGTGGAGCTTACCCACCTTTGTTTTGCGGATGACCTTTTCCTTTTTCTGTCATGGAGACTCGAGCTCTGTTGGTACTCTCATGAGTGCGCTAAATGAATTTAAGGAGGCCTCTGGATTAGTCCCAAGCATTCCCAAGAGCACTGTTTACTTTGGAAATGTGGGTGTGGAAGAACGGGAAGAGATTGAGAATTTAGCCCAATTTAATGTGGGTGACCTTCCAGTTCGTTACTTGGGTGTTCCGCTAATATCCACCCGCCTGTACCATAAAGACTGCTTCCCGCTTATTGACAAAGTGAAGAACAAAATTCAAAATTGGAAGAACAAATCTCTTTCGTTGCTGGGCGCCTTCAGCTAATCTCGTCTGTTCTTAACTCCCTCTAGGTTTACTGGTCTTCAGTATTCATCCTTCCTGTGTCTGTTTCCAAAGAGATAGAGAAACTCTTTCAGGGATTCTTGTGGTGTCATGGGGAAATGAAGAGGGGTAAAGCTAAGGTCAAATGGAAGGATGTCTGTACCCCAATGCGACATGGTGGGTTAAGATTAAAGCTCCTTAGAACGTGGAACCAAGCATTGATTTCTAAACACACATGGAATATTATATCCAGGAAGGACTCTCTCTGGGTCAAGTGGATCCATGCATACCGGCTCAAGCATGGAAATTTCTGGGAATTTGAAAGTAAAGTTGAAACGTGCTGGGGATGGCGGAAGATCCTTGAATACCGGAGCAGCCTTCGTGCCCACATCATACATAAAATAGGGAATGGCCAGACAACATCGGCGTGGTTTGACAACCGGCATCCTTTGGGTCCGTTAAGTACATTCCTTACGCACCGAAATATGTGTGAAGGTGAATTATCGAGGCATGATACAGTTGCTGACTTGGTGTCGAATGGGGAATGGAAATGGCCGCTGGATTGGCAAACCAGATTCCCTTATTTATATAACTCCCAAGTGGTAACTGTCTCAAATGATGTGGAGGATAAGGTGATGTGGAGAACAAATGAAGGTAATCTGATTCAGTTCACTGTTGGCGATGTGTGGGCTGATTTTAGGGAGGTGGGGAGCCCTGTGCCTTGGTTTCGTATTGTGTGGTTCAGCCAAAATATCCCTAGACATGCATTTATTCTCTGGCTTGCTGTAAAGCGTAGCCTAAAAACTCATGACGTGTTAAGTGCCTGGTTGGATATTTCGAATATGAAGTGTGCTTTATGCAGAAGTACGCCTGATAGTCATGATCACTTGTTTTTTGATTGCCCTTATTCGAAGGAAATCTGGTCTAAGTTAAGGCTTCTTACTAATTGGGGAAACATGCCTTCGCGCTGGTCAGAAATTATCCCTCATATCTGCAGCTTTCGTAATAATAACTCTATCTGGAGCATTGTCAACAGGCTAACGCTTGGAGCTGCTGTATATTATGTATGGCAAGAGAGAAATCGGCGTATCCATGAAGAGAAGACTAGACCGGTTACTGAAGTCTATAAGTTGATTAGAGAAGCGGTTCGGCTGCGTATCTTGGGCTTGAGGCTGATGAAAATGACCGCTTCTCTTCAGGTTGCCAAGGTTTGGGATTTGCATAACATGTAGTGGCTGGTTGATAAAAATTCTAAGTGTCATCATGATGGTTAATGCATGTCTGTATTTTTCTGCCAGTATGTGCCGTTGGTTAGTGTATTTCTGCAGTGGTATCTTTGAGAGAGCTGGGGGATTGAGTATTTGCTGGATTGAGAACATAATCACACATATTATGAAAACCTTGCGCATGCTTGTCTGCACCCAGACTTGCTGTTTCTACGTCTGTCTGTCCTGTTTTGTTTGTATAATAGGGTGGATGTGGGGCTGGGGCTGGGTTTTTGATAATTCGTTTATTGGGGGGGGTGTGGGGCCAGGGCTGGGTGTATAATTATGGCTTTAATCTGCTGGGGTCTGGGCCTTTCGGGTTGGGCTGGAGTTATAAGGGGGAGGAGGGTAGATCCGTCATCTAGTTGTTCTTGGTGTCATATGGTGAGTTGCTCTCTTTTTCCTCTTCTTTGGACTGTAGGTTATGTCTTATCAACCCTTCCCTGTACGTTATGCGTTTCCTCCTGTAGGAGACCTGTTGGAGGTTTAGGTTTTTTCTGTGTGTGGGATATACACACAAGCCCGGAAGGCATAAGGATGGAGAGACTTGGGGAGATATTTTTTCGGTGGCACCCTCTCTTGAACCTTATCCCCAAGTCCGAACCTAAAAAATATTGTTTTTGGCCCACTAATCAGCTGATGTTTTTATTTTGCTTTAGGGGTATTTTGGGCTTTTTGGGTTGGGACAGGTTACATCGAAAGTATTCTCAGCTGCTGTCTTTTTGCTGTCTGCTTCACCTGGTTGCTGCTAAAGTTTCTATGCTGATGTGCTTGGACCTTGGTCAATTACTTCAGCTTCAGGCTAAGAGCTGGCTGCATCAGTGTAATTTTTAACTAATGGATCATGCCTTCTGTTGCTGTTGTTAGTTAGTGCTGCTGTTATTATGTGGAAGACTCAACCAAGGGATCCTCGGATCTGGAGGGATCAGACGTGTGCTGCTGGTTTTTCCCATGTTATGTTACTTGGTTGCTGTTATTCGAGCACCATATATGTATTTCCTTGATCACCTCTTGGATAGAAGAGGCATTAAAATTACTGCAGATCTTGAATATCAAGTTCCTTATGCACAAGATGAGAATTCTGACATATGAGTTGCTGCAGATGAGATATGCCAACTGGTATTACTATTGTGAGAGGATAAAAAAGCTGGGTAGCTTGCTGGGGTACTCCAGGGGTATTTTCGTCCTTTCAGGTTGGGGTATGACTTATCTGTGTTTGCTGCGTGATGATCCGGGGGTTGTCAGCTTTTGTTACACTCACAGTGGCTGCTATAAGGTGCTGGCCCAGCTTATCTTTCATATCGGCTTACTGTCTGGCCTGGTGTGTTTATATACGTCTGGTAACGACCTAGGGCTGATGGTGCTGTTTTTTGGGCGGATTATCCACATTCTGTTCGTGATTAACAAAAACTCGTACATTCAGCTGTTGTGGAAGCGTAAATGGCTTACTAATATTTCGAGTTATTGGCCCGGGAGCTGCATATTGATAGGTCGTAACTGCTGCATTCAAAGGATGATTGTATGCTGGTTGTTTCAGCTGGTTCGTTATGTTTGGTCTTTTTTAAGTTGCCGGGTCTGCTGGGTTCTGAGTCTGGCTCTCATATTTGGGCTACGGGGTTGTAAGTTTACTCTTACCCACCCTAAGTCTTGCCTTCAGTTATGGTTTCGAGCTTCCTGGCTTCCGAGGTTGGCATATATCTTATGGCACTGGATTTATGAGTGTACCCATGAATTTTCCGAGCTTGATACCCGGGTTTATTGGTTACGGGATTGGACTCGGTGGGAGCTGCTGTACCTTTTGTGCTGGATTGCCCATCCTACTGCAGGCCCAAATCAGTTGGGTTTATTTATGAACCAGGGATCCAAATTGCTGAAGATCCAAAAATGGATGTGGGCTCGTTTGTTGGGACGTCTGAGGAACAAGTCCAAGAGTAGATGTATCGACTCAAACTGGTCTACAACTCTGAATCTAAATGGGCCAAGTAATGGGCTTGTTACTTTGAGCTATGGGCATGATGTTGTGGGCAATAGGCAGTATGTTAAATGCAAGTTGCCTAGCCCTTTTGAGAGTTTTTGGTCTTTTTGTAATCCTTTAAAGTTAGGGTACATTTTCAGTATTTGTATGTGTAGTAGTCGATACCTGTGTATGCCTAGGATGGGTCGGATGATTTCATACTTTTGGTCCCCGAGGTATGTCTTGGGGATTGGTCGGGGGAATGCCCCTTTGATGTTGTAATTTTTTCATTGGTTTTATGATATGTTTGCCGGGCCCTGCCCTTTATCCAAAAAAAAAAAACCCTAAACCCTAAACCCTAAACCCTAAACCCTGTAATAGGCCCAATGCTGTTGATGCAGTAAACTTAGGCCCAACTGATTTGGATCATTTTCCACCGCTAAGAAGGGCTGGGCCAATTAGTTCAAGCCCAACCTCAGCTGGCCCAAACATCTATGGGTTAAAATCTGATCCGGTTATTATGGAAGTTAAGGGCCCGAAAAATGGGAGTGGTTTTTTTGATGTGTCGAAACAAAATTTTGGGTCTAGACAAAGCCCAATTATTGATACAAAAAATTCGTTTGACACACTTCAAAATGAGGAAGATTGTTTTGACACCGAGTTTGGATTGTGGGAAAAAGAAATGCTTATGGTTCGGAAATATTATGAGAACAACACATGCCCGCCAGAAGAAGTCTTTTCCTCTTGGTCCGACAAAATGAAAGCTTATTATGTCATGTTGACAAAGTTTGACCCGGTGAATGAAGCGATGGTTGAAACAAAGAATGAAGATGAGATAGAGGTTGAGTCCGAGACGGATGAATCGGCAAGAGACATCGCACGAGGAGTTTAGCCTTTATGTCATTTTTCTTTTTTGATGGTTGTTGTATGTTTTGTTTTGTTGGGTAGTCTTTGGCGTGATGCCTTGGCTTTCCTTTTTTGTATTCTCGTTTGAAATTATTATTACCCGGGGGATTCCCTCGTTTCCGAAAAAAAAACCCTAAACCCTAAACCCTAAACCATAAACCATAAACCCTAAACCCTAAGATTTTTCATTTGCCTAATTTTTTCTCTCTCTAAGAAATCTCTCTGCCGTAACTTCTTCCTTCATGAACGAAATCTCTTCAATTCTCTCAAATACTCCTCTGATTCCTCCTCTTCCCCCTGATCCACCTCCTAATTCGTCTTCTACATCTCCGATTTCAACCCAGGTGGTTCAAATTGGAGCTAATTTCGTTCCTGTTGAGGCATCTCCATGTCAGCCGCTTTCAAATGGAGCTCCCCAAATCGGCTCAGTAGCTCAGCCGACACCAGCTATAGGTGATAATCTCACAGCCGCCACACAGGAAGTAAGTGATGCGGCATCTGATGGGCTCACATCTTCTGCTTCAGCATCAAGTGTTGCAACGATTCAAGAACCATTCCCTGATTTGGTGTTCAATCGGGAGAATCCGGCTATCCAGCAACCTCCGAGCAGTGTTATCCCTAATTGCCAGTTGCAGGAAGATGGTGGCTCGGCTATACCTATTACTGGTATAGATAAATTTCAAACCTCTAAGCCCAAAGAGAGTTCCCCAAAGAAAAGTGTGAAATCAAGCAGAGGCAGGGGGGAAAAAATGAGTTCGGGTGACCCTGATTTGGATGCTGCCCGTGCCGCTGCTGTTGCCCATGATGCAGCTCTCCAACAAGAGTTTGATAAGGCGAAAGGTATTTCTCATTCTACTCGTTCTCGCACTAAACAATCAGGGGTGCAAATTGCTGGTTTTGGGTGGTTAGAAAACAGAAGAAATCGGTTAAATATAGTCCGATGTTATCTGATATGAGGGTCAAAGAGTTTGTGTCAAAAACTCTGATGTCTGCAAGCATTCTGCAGCAAGGGTTGGAAAATGGCGAGGCTGCCCTCTGTAGTGGCAGTGGAAAGAAGAAGGATGGTGCGCTAGGGGCATCACAAAAGTGCACTACGTCTGGTGATCCCTTTATCGGTGTATCAGGTAATACCAGTTCTGTTACCTGCCCAAATATAAATAAAATAGGGGATGATTATGTTTCGGTTCACTCTGATGATTCGGATGAGGGCATGGATACGAGTACAGCATATATTGGGGTTGCTGTTCAACAGGGGCAAAATGGTAATATTGATAGTCAGCAGGGTGGTATAAGGGCTGCAGATCTGTAGTGTGTCACTGCTCATTCCACTATGGCAGTTCCTAAGTCATTGAAGGGGGATGGAAAGTCTGGGCAGCAGGGTAGTTTGAAGGCTGCAGAGGTGCAAGATCATATTATGGGGGTGGTTGAAGTTGCTGATGCTAATCAACCTCCTTCGTTCATGCTTGGTAACATTATGCAGCCTATTGCAGCTGGAAATACATCGGGTCGCATTTCTCAAGGGTCAGTTTGGGACAGAAAACCTTCGGGCCCTCTTTCTTACGGCCAAATGATGAAGCGTCACAAGGAGGAGAATGACGTGAAAATGGAATACTTTCCTCCCACCGTTACTCCCGAGGGTAACACTCGTATTTTTATCTCTCAAGATGATCTCCTTGTTTCTGCCCAGGTATACCCGTTACATCTTTATGGTTATTTCCTTGGCACTTCGATGGATTTTAGAGTAGTGGATAGATGCTTGCGGCGTCTTTGGAGATTGTGTGATTTGGACGAAGTTACAAAAAGCCCTGTTGGTATTTTCTACTTTAAATTTAAGAGTGAAAAGGGTCTTAATGATGTTCTCGAAAACGGTTCGTGGATGGTAAATAATATTCCTATTTTCTTAGATAAATGGATTCCGGGGTTAAGTTTAGAAAAAGTTGAATCTTCGACTGTCCCATTGTGGGTGACTACTCATAACATCCCATTGGACTTGTGGACGTCTACAGGGACCAATAAACTTATGAGCGGTATGCAAGGTTTAAAAAGGCGAAGTGAGGCGCGCCTCGAGGCGTACGCCTCAGGTGAGGCGCTGAAAAATCGCAACTGAGGCTTAGCCTCACAGGGGGGAATTGAAACCTAAGCCTCAACCATACGAAGGCGGTCTGAGGCGGTGAGGCGGTGAGGCGAGGCGGTGAGGCTTAAGCCTCACCAGACTTGTGCAAATTGATCAGTTTTTTGTTTTCTGGACTATTTTTTTCGGCCCAAATAGTTTTTATTGGGCCTAATTGGTGGTCAAGTCCAACAGTTAACTTAAAAAAACATTACGAGTCCAATAGTTAAGTTAAAAAAACATATCGTAGGTTATAAGAAAACCCTAATCGAAGAACAGCAGTCAATCATCTTCTCCAGCCAGTCACGCACGCACTCAACCATCTTCTGATTCTTCTCCAGCATCGTGATTAAGCCAATTTCATTCCGATTTCAGGTTTTTCTCGCCATATGAAAACCTTGAGGAGGAGGATGATGATGATGATGCGGAGTGGAACGAGTATCATGATATTTAGATGTCAGTTTAAGCTATTTGAACTATTTTATGGAGTTTGTTTAATGTTAAACCTTGTTTGTTGAACTATTTTATGGTGTTTGTTTTATGTTAAACCTTGTTTGTTGAACTATTTTCTATTTATGATCTTTGTTTTATGTTAATTTGTGATTTTTATGAGAGATATCTATATTTTTTTAACTTTTTTTAATAATATTTCGAGGCTTACGCCTCGACCTGCCTCGAGGCTTACGCCTCGTGAGGCTAAGGGAAAACGCCTCGATACCCGTTTTAGCCTTTTTAAACCTTGGCGGTATGGGTGAACCAAAACTCATGGATAAACTAACCCTTGAAAGATGTAAGAGTCAAACGGGCAAGCTGGGTTATGCTCGGGTGCTTGTCGATGTTAAAGCTTCTAGCAATCTGCCAACCGAGGTTGAAGTTGTTTATCCTCATCGTACTACCAAACTCCAAGTGGCATACCAATGGAAACCCCCAGTATGTTTTCATTGTGTCGTTTTTGGCCACACGCTAAAGCAGTGTCATAAAGCCCCGAAACCAATTGCGGATGTCACTATGCATGATGATGATGGTAATCATAATGGTGTTAGTAGGCAGCCAAACGCTACCAACCCTGTTCCTGATCAAAACAGTGGCAAACCAAAGGGTAAATCAGTTGTTAATGATGAGTTTGTTACTGTGGCAGCCAAGAAAGCTCAACTCTCCAGCCAAACAAGAGTCACAAACAGCCATTCAAGTACCCCTGCTAATACGTCCCCTATCACGAAACAAACCTCTTCAAATGCTGCTGCCAAAAATCAGGTTGCAACGCAGAATAGGTTTGCCGTCCTTGACCTCCAGGCTAGTGCATTGAGTGGCCAGTTAGTTGAGGATCCAGCTGATCTATACCCGCATAATTCGTTTAATGAAGAGACCCTCTCTTGCTCTACAAATCAGCAACCTCCGTTTGATCCAGGTCGTGTCCTTCCTAAGTGGAGTACATTTAATCCTGCAGATTCGTTAAACCGTATAATTGATATTGATTATGGTATTACTGATGGCCAAAAACAACGGATTCTTGCCTGCCTTTTGAGCGATAGTCATGCCATCAAAGCGGTGGATCAACAAAATTGGTGTCAAGGCGAACATGACTTTTTCTGGGATAAGTGTATGGAGTTGGGGTTGGACCCGGACTACTGTGTCGAAGACGTAGAAGAGGATGTAAGTGGGACGGCCCAATTTATCAAACAATTGTCGAAATCGGGTAAGTATATTGACCCTGTTGTTTGCAAACCCCCCAAAAACAAAAAGTAATGTCGTTGGGTCCCTGTTCTATTTTTTATTTCTTTTCGTTTTGGTGGTTTTTACGGTCGGATCTGATTCTTCTCGTGTTCGGGTGTTTTTTCCTTTTAATTTTTGGGGCCAGCAAGTGTCTTTTGGTGGTGGCAGTTTTGCTAATTCAGCACAAAGGGACTCGTACATGTTATTTTTGTTGGCTGATAAAGCAACCTGATTGTTTCGATTCGTTGTTTACTCCTGGGTATTGGATATGTGGTATGAATTGGGCCCGGGTTAATTTTTGGTTGAAGATCAGGAGCCTGGTTCGTGTTTTTATGGCCCAGATCACAGGCCCAACTTGGGGTGTTGTAATTATTTTTGCTGATGTGGCCCAGGCCCAAGTGATTACAGACTCCAGTCCAGATACCCTCATCAGTCTTCATTCCAGTTGCTTATTAGAGGGCCCAGATCGAGTTCAGCCTTTTAATTCTGGCCGCGTCCATGCTTGGCAGGCCCAAATTGATTGGGTGCTTTCTGGTTCTTTGGCTGCTCTATGCTGGGCTTGGGCCCATTATTTTTGCTGCTGCCATGGGTTGTTGAACACCAGAATTAGGGTGTTATTTTGGGTTTGTGTGGATTGGACCCATCTTAAGGATCACACCGGGTTCCAGTTTGTTGAAGACGCTTATTTTTTGGCTATATGTTGTAATAGTTTAGGGTGTCTTGCTCACGTTCATAGTTTCCCCCGTGTTTTGTTAGGAAAACATATCATCCCTACTAGGATGTTAAATGTTAGTAGGTGTTGTATGTTTTCCGCGTTCTTGAATACCAAAGCATGTTTTGGTATTCGTTGCTAGTTAGGCGGGGGTATGCCCCTTTAATCCTGTAAAATGTTTTTTATTTATAAAAGTTTACCAGGCGAAAGCTCATTTATCCAAAAAAAAAACCCTAAACCCTAAACCCTAAACCCTAAACCCTACACCATACACCCTACACCCTAAACCCTACACCCTAAACCCTAAACCCTACACCCTACACCCTACACCCTAAACCCTAAATCCTAAGATTTTTCATTTGCCTAAATTTTTTCTCTCTCTAATTTCTCTCTCTAAAATTCTCTCCCAAGCGGCGACTCTTCATCTATGTCCGAACAATCTTCAATCCCACCAAGAATACCTCCATTACCTCCTGATCGACCCCCTGATTCAACCCTACATGCTCATGAAATCGGTAATGGCAGTTCTCATCCCCAAATCGCCCCATCTTCCCAGCCGTCACCTGTACGCGGAGCTTCTTATGCAGCCGCCACCAATAGAACTGGCTTCCTGCTCCCAGATGTGCAAATCGGGCACTCTCATGTGCAGAATGGAGGTGGCCAGCAGCAGCCACCATGTGAAGACTCGAACCCTAAAGTTTAAGCTATTTGAACTATTTTATGGAGTTTGTTTAATGTTAAACCTTGTTTGTTGAACTATTTTATGGTGTTTGTTTTATGTTAAACCTTGTTTGTTGAACTATTTTCTATTTATGATCTTTGTTTTATGTTAATTTGTGATTTTTATGAGAGATATCTATATTTTTTTTAACTTTTTTTAATAATATTTCGAGGCTTACGCCTCGACCTGCCTCGAGGCTTACGCCTCGTGAGGCTAAGGGAAAACGCCTCGATACCCGTTTTAGCCTTTTTAAACCTTGGCGGTATGGGTGAACCAAAACTCATGGATAAACTAACCCTTGAAAGATGTAAGAGTCAAACGGGCAAGCTGGGTTATGCTCGGGTGCTTGTCGATGTTAAAGCTTCTAGCAATCTGCCAACCGAGGTTGAAGTTGTTTATCCTCATCGTACTACCAAACTCCAAGTGGCATACCAATGGAAACCCCCAGTATGTTTTCATTGTGTCGTTTTTGGCCACACGCTAAAGCAGTGTCATAAAGCCCCGAAACCAATTGCGGATGTCACTATGCATGATGATGATGGTAATCATAATGGTGTTAGTAGGCAGCCAAACGCTACCAACCCTGTTCCTGATCAAAACAGTGGCAAACCAAAGGGTAAATCAGTTGTTAATGATGAGTTTGTTACTGTGGCAGCCAAGAAAGCTCAACTCTCCAGCCAAACAAGAGTCACAAACAGCCATTCAAGTACCCCTGCTAATACGTCCCCTATCACGAAACAAACCTCTTCAAATGCTGCTGCCAAAAATCAGGTTGCAACGCAGAATAGGTTTGCCGTCCTTGACCTCCAGGCTAGTGCATTGAGTGGCCAGTTAGTTGAGGATCCAGCTGATCTATACCCGCATAATTCGTTTAATGAAGAGACCCTCTCTTGCTCTACAAATCAGCAACCTCCGTTTGATCCAGGTCGTGTCCTTCCTAAGTGGAGTACATTTAATCCTGCAGATTCGTTAAACCGTATAATTGATATTGATTATGGTATTACTGATGGCCAAAAACAACGGATTCTTGCCTGCCTTTTGAGCGATAGTCATGCCATCAAAGCGGTGGATCAACAAAATTGGTGTCAAGGCGAACATGACTTTTTCTGGGATAAGTGTATGGAGTTGGGGTTGGACCCGGACTACTGTGTCGAAGACGTAGAAGAGGATGTAAGTGGGACGGCCCAATTTATCAAACAATTGTCGAAATCGGGTAAGTATATTGACCCTGTTGTTTGCAAACCCCCCAAAAACAAAAAGTAATGTCGTTGGGTCCCTGTTCTATTTTTTATTTCTTTTCGTTTTGGTGGTTTTTACGGTCGGATCTGATTCTTCTCGTGTTCGGGTGTTTTTTCCTTTTAATTTTTGGGGCCAGCAAGTGTCTTTTGGTGGTGGCAGTTTTGCTAATTCAGCACAAAGGGACTCGTACATGTTATTTTTGTTGGCTGATAAAGCAACCTGATTGTTTCGGTTCGTTGTTTACTCCTGGGTATTGGTTATGTGGTATGAATTGGGCCCGGGTTAATTTTTGGTTGAAGATCAGGAGCCTGGTTCGTGTTTTTATGGCCTAGATCACAGGCCCAGCTTGGGGTGTTGTAATTATTTTTGCTGATGTGGCCCAGGCCCAAGTGATTACAGACTCCAGTCCAGATACCCTCATCAGTCTTCATTCCAGTTGCTTATTAGAAGGCCCAGATCGAGTTCAGCCTTTTAATTCTGGCCGCATCCATGCTTGGCAGGCCCAAATTGATTGGGTGCTTTCTGGTTCTTTGGCTGCTCTATGCTGGTCTTGGGCCCATTATTTTTGCTGCTGCCATGGGTTGTTGAACACCAGAATTAGGGTGTTATTTTGGGTTTGTGTGGATTGGACCCATCTTAAGGATCACACCGGGTTCCAGTTTGTTGAAGACGCTTATTTTTTGGCTATATGTTGTAATAGTTTAGGGTGTCTTGCTCACGTTCATAGTTTCCCCCGTGTTTTGTTAGGAAAACATATCATCCCTACTAGGATGTTAAATGTTAGTAGGTGTTGTATGTTTTCCGCGTTCTTGAATACCAAAGCATGTTTTGGTATTCGTTGCTAGTTAGGCGGGGGTATGCCCCTTTAATCCTGTAAAATGTTTTTTATTTATAAAAGTTTACCGGGCGAAAGCTCATTTATCCAAAAAAAAAAACCCTAAACCCTAAACTCTAAACCCTAAACCCTACACCATACACCATACACCCTACACCCTAAACCCTACACCCTAAACCCTACACCCTACACCCTACACCCTAAACCCTAAGATTTTTCATTTGCCTAAATTTTTTCTCTCTCTAATTTCTCTCTCTAAAATTCTCTCCCAAGCGGCGACTCTTCATCTATGTCCGAACAATCTTCAATCCCACCAAGAATACCTCCATTACCTCCTGATCGACCCCCTGATTCAACCCTACATGCTCATGAAATCGGTAATGGCTGTTCTCATCCCCAAATCGCCCCATCTTCCCAGCCGTCACCTGTACGCGGAGCTTCTTATGCAGCCGCCACCAATAGAACTGGCTTCCTGCTCCCAGATGTGCAAATCGGGCACTCTCATGTGCAGAATGGAGGTGGCCAGCAGCAGCCACCATGTGAAGACTCGAACCCTAAAGTTCACAATCCTGTATCGGATCAATCTGTGGGAGGAGTTCCTGCAATTAATCCCATTGCTGAAGCGGTTCCCTCATCCGTTGATGCAGGTACAAATCAAGAAGCTAATGTGATAAACCATGGTAATTGTAAAGTGTCAAGCCCCAAATCGGTCTCTCCTAAGAAAAATTCGAAAGTTCATAGAAGCAAGGGCCGATCTCCAAGCTCCGGGGATCCTGAATTGGATGCCATACGTGCTGCTAACATTGCCCATGACCTGAAGCTTCAACAGGAAGCAGATAAATCCAGAGGTATTACTCGTTCTACTCGTTCTCGGTCCAAACAACAAGGGGTTCAAATTGCAGGTTTTGGAGTTGTTAGAAAACAACGAAAATCAGTGAAATATTCCCCTATGTTAGCTGATATGAGGTTTAAGGAATTTATCAATAAAACTCCCCAAGTGATAACCTCAAAGCAGCAGGGGGTGACTTTAGACGAAGGAACGGAGTATAGCATCAAAGATCAGCGACCAGGGGAGCCTATCCTTGCAGACACCACTATTTTGAATGGTGGTAATGATCAGACCAAGGATGACTGTATATCAGTGCACTCTTGGGATCAAGACGATGAGGATGAAGGTTTTATGCAACAAGATCATCATGTTCAGGATATGGATATTGGTATGGCCGAGCCTTCTGTGGTTTTGCAGCAGCCGAGTGCAAACACCCCTATTGGTGGGCAGCCATCTGCTGCGTTTGATGGCCTGGGTGATAAAAACCTGCAGGGGCAAAATGGGAATATTTGTGATGAGGCTGCAAAGGGTAATCATTTGAATAATCTGATTACAAGTTCAGTGTGGGATAGGCAAGCGTCGAGGCCTCTTACTTATGGCCAAATGATCAAACGACATAGGGAAGAAAATGAAGTGAAGTTAGAATATTACCCGCCTACCATTACTCCCGAGGGGAATACTAGAATCATCATCTCGCAAGAAGACCTAATGGTGTCGGCTCAGGTATATCCTCTTCATCTTTATGGTTATTTCCTCGGTACCTCTATGGATTTTAGAATGGTGGATAGGTGTTTACATCGGCTGTGGAGGAATTTTGATATTGATGAAATTACCAAGAGTCCAGCGGGTATTTTTTACTTTAAATTTAAAAGTGAACGAGGGCTCAATGATGTGCTAGAAAATGGTCCTTGGATGGTGAATAACGTCCCTATATTCCTTGACAAATGGATGCCGGGAGTGTCTTTGGAAAAGGTAGAACCTTCGGTGGTGCCTTTATGGGTGACGGTTCATAATATTCCATTGGATTTGTGGACTACTACAGGGATAAATAAGTTAATGAGCGGGATGGGGGAACCGAAGCTTATGGATAAGCTGACTTTTGAACGCTGCAAAAATCAAACGGGTAAACTGGGGTATGCCCGTGTTCTGGTGGATGTCAAAGCTGCCTGTAATATGCCCAGCGAGATAGAGGTTGTATATCCTCATTGTACAACTAAACTCCAAGTCACCTACCAGTGGAAGCCTCCTGTATGCTCCTACTGCACTGTTTTTGGTCATTCGCTTAAGCAATGTAATCATCGGCCCAAGCCTGTTGAAGATGCTATCATGCCGGATGCTAGTGGTACCAGTGGGGGTCATAATGTGCAACCGGTTCAATCCAACATACCCCATAGTATTAAAGATGGCAAAGCAAAAGGCAAAATAATAGATGAAGAAGGGTATGAGACGGTGGTGAACAAGAAAACAGGCCCTACGAAGGAATCTATAGAAAAAAGATCTTCAAATGCATCGTGTTCCAATTCGAGTAACCATAAAAACCATCAGGGGCCCCCTAAAGCCCAGCATGCAGTTAAACCAAAAACTGCTTCTGTTTCCACCAAGTCATCGGGTTTTAACTTCCAACGAGCTGTCCAAGGTGCTAAACAAACTCAGAATTACTCTAAACTCCCTCCCTCCGGGTCCCAATCTAAACCTCCTAGTAGACCGGTCCCTAGCCAGCAAAATGCCAACGTCGTTCAGAACCAAAAGCCCAGTTCTGCAGGTAAAAAGACTGCTGTTAAACCCCCTTCAGTTCCGCTGCAAAATTCAAACAGATTTGCTGTTTTGGGTGCTGATCAGTCAGAGTCTACTGGGTTCCCAGTCCTAGATATTGAAGCAAGTATCAAGACTAATAGTCACGTAGGTAAACCTGTGGACCTTTATCCTTCGGATGTTAATTGTAATGTAGGGTGCTCCACCAATAAGCAGAATGAATTTGACCCGGGTCAGATTCTTCCTGATTGGAGTCATTTCAGTCCATCGAAATCTCTAAACCGGATCCTAGAGAAAGATTATGGCATCACAGATATCCAGAAAAAACGGATTCTGGATGCTCTTTGTGGAGAAGCGAAAGCGGTCAAAGTAGAGGATCAAGAAGAATGGGTTGATGGGGAATGGGAATTTTTCTATGATAAGTGTGCGGAGCTTGATTTGGATCCAGATTTCTGTGTAGAGGATGTCTACGAGGATGATAGTGGCTCGGCTCAGTTTATTGCTCAACTTGCAAAAACGGGTAAATACTTTGATCCCGTAGTTGCGAAACCTCCTAAACATTAATATTTATGTGTCCTTTGCTCGAGTCTGTTGAGTATTCCTGTTGGGTTTCGGCTTCGTTGTTGTTTCTCCCTGTTTTGGTTTTATGTGAGGTTCGGAAGTTGCTTACCGAACAATCTTCAATCCCACCAAGAATACCTCCATTACCTCCTGATCGACCCCCTGATTCAACCCTACATGCTCATGAAATCGGTAATGGCAGTTCTCATCCCCAAATCGCCCCATCTTCCCAGCCGTCACCTGTACGCGGAGCTTCTTATGCAGCCGCCACCAATAGAACTGGCTTCCTGCTCCCAGATGTGCAAATCGGGCACTCTCATGTGCAGAACGGAGGTGGCCAGCAGCAGCCACCATGTGAAGACTCGAACCCTAAAGTTTAAGCTATTTGAACTATTTTATGGAGTTTGTTTAATGTTAAACCTTGTTTGTTGAACTATTTTATGGTGTTTGTTTTATGTTAAACCTTGTTTGTTGAACTATTTTCTATTTATGATCTTTGTTTTATGTTAATTTGTGATTTTTATGAGAGATATCTATATTTTTTTTAACTTTTTTTAATAATATTTCGAGGCTTATGCCTCGACCTGCCTCGAGGCTTACGCCTCGTGAGGCTAAGGGAAAACGCCTCGATACCCGTTTTAGCCTTTTTAAACCTTGGCGGTATGGGTGAACCAAAACTCATGGATAAACTAACCCTTGAAAGATGTAAGAGTCAAACGGGCAAGCTGGGTTATGCTCGGGTGCTTGTCGATGTTAAAGCTTCTAGCAATCTGCCAACCGAGGTTGAAGTTGTTTATCCTCATCGTACTACCAAACTCCAAGTGGCATACCAATGGAAACCCCCAGTATGTTTTCATTGTGTCGTTTTTGGCCACACGCTAAAGCAGTGTCATAAAGCCCCGAAACCAATTGCGGATGTCACTATGCATGATGATGATGGTAATCATAATGGTGTTAGTAGGCAGCCAAACGCTACCAACCCTGTTCCTGATCAAAACAGTGGCAAACCAAAGGGTAAATCAGTTGTTAATGATGAGTTTGTTACTGTGGCAGCCAAGAAAGCTCAACTCTCCAGCCAAACAAGAGTCACAAACAGCCATTCAAGTACCCCTGCTAATACGTCCCCTATCACGAAACAAACCTCTTCAAATGCTGCTGCCAAAAATCAGGTTGCAACGCAGAATAGGTTTGCCGTCCTTGACCTCCAGGCTAGTGCATTGAGTGGCCAGTTAGTTGAGGATCCAGCTGATCTATACCCGCATAATTCGTTTAATGAAGAGACCCTCTCTTGCTCTACAAATCAGCAACCTCCGTTTGATCCAGGTCGTGTCCTTCCTAAGTGGAGTACATTTAATCCTGCAGATTCGTTAAACCGTATAATTGATATTGATTATGGTATTACTGATGGCCAAAAACAACGGATTCTTGCCTGCCTTTTGAGCGATAGTCATGCCATCAAAGCGGTGGATCAACAAAATTGGTGTCAAGGCGAACATGACTTTTTCTGGGATAAGTGTATGGAGTTGGGGTTGGACCCGGACTACTGTGTCGAAGACGTAGAAGAGGATGTAAGTGGGACGGCCCAATTTATCAAACAATTGTCGAAATCGGGTAAGTATATTGACCCTGTTGTTTGCAAACCCCCCAAAAACAAAAAGTAATGTCGTTGGGTCCCTGTTCTATTTTTTATTTCTTTTCGTTTTGGTGGTTTTTACGGTCGGATCTGATTCTTCTCGTGTTCGGGTGTTTTTTCCTTTTAATTTTTGGGGCCAGCAAGTGTCTTTTGGTGGTGGCAGTTTTGCTAATTCAGCACAAAGGGACTCGTACATGTTATTTTTGTTGGCTGATAAAGCAACCTGATTGTTTCGGTTCGTTGTTTACTCCTGGGTATTGGTTATGTGGTATGAATTGGGCCCGGGTTAATTTTTGGTTGAAGATCAGGAGCCTGGTTCGTGTTTTTATGGCCTAGATCACAGGCCCAGCTTGGGGTGTTGTAATTATTTTTGCTGATGTGGCCCAGGCCCAAGTGATTACAGACTCCAGTCCAGATACCCTCATCAGTCTTCATTCCAGTTGCTTATTAGAAGGCCCAGATCGAGTTCAGCCTTTTAATTCTGGCCGCATCCATGCTTGGCAGGCCCAAATTGATTGGGTGCTTTCTGGTTCTTTGGCTGCTCTATGCTGGTCTTGGGCCCATTATTTTTGCTGCTGCCATGGGTTGTTGAACACCAGAATTAGGGTGTTATTTTGGGTTTGTGTGGATTGGACCCATCTTAAGGATCACACCGGGTTCCAGTTTGTTGAAGACGCTTATTTTTTGGCTATATGTTGTAATAGTTTAGGGTGTCTTGCTCACGTTCATAGTTTCCCCCGTGTTTTGTTAGGAAAACATATCATCCCTACTAGGATGTTAAATGTTAGTAGGTGTTGTATGTTTTCCGCGTTCTTGAATACCAAAGCATGTTTTGGTATTCGTTGCTAGTTAGGCGGGGGTATGCCCCTTTAATCCTGTAAAATGTTTTTTATTTATAAAAGTTTACCGGGCGAAAGCTCATTTATCCAAAAAAAAAACCCTAAACCCTAAACTCTAAACCCTAAACCCTACACCATACACCATACACCCTACACCCTAAACCCTACACCCTAAACCCTACACCCTACACCCTACACCCTAAACCCTAAGATTTTTCATTTGCCTAAATTTTTTCTCTCTCTAATTTCTCTCTCTAAAATTCTCTCCCAAGCGGCGACTCTTCATCTATGTCCGAACAATCTTCAATCCCACCAAGAATACCTCCATTACCTCCTGATCGACCCCCTGATTCAACCCTACATGCTCATGAAATCGGTAATGGCTGTTCTCATCCCCAAATCGCCCCATCTTCCCAGCCGTCACCTGTACGCGGAGCTTCTTATGCAGCCGCCACCAATAGAACTGGCTTCCTGCTCCCAGATGTGCAAATCGGGCACTCTCATGTGCAGAATGGAGGTGGCCAGCAGCAGCCACCATGTGAAGACTCGAACCCTAAAGTTCACAATCCTGTATCGGATCAATCTGTGGGAGGAGTTCCTGCAATTAATCCCATTGCTGAAGCGGTTCCCTCATCCGTTGATGCAGGTACAAATCAAGAAGCTAATGTGATAAACCATGGTAATTGTAAAGTGTCAAGCCCCAAATCGGTCTCTCCTAAGAAAAATTCGAAAGTTCATAGAAGCAAGGGCCGATCTCCAAGCTCCGGGGATCCTGAATTGGATGCCATACGTGCTGCTAACATTGCCCATGACCTGAAGCTTCAACAGGAAGCAGATAAATCCAGAGGTATTACTCGTTCTACTCGTTCTCGGTCCAAACAACAAGGGGTTCAAATTGCAGGTTTTGGAGTTGTTAGAAAACAACGAAAATCAGTGAAATATTCCCCTATGTTAGCTGATATGAGGTTTAAGGAATTTATCAATAAAACTCCCCAAGTGATAACCTCAAAGCAGCAGGGGGTGACTTTAGACGAAGGAACGGAGTATAGCATCAAAGATCAGCGACCAGGGGAGCCTATCCTTGCAGACACCACTATTTTGAATGGTGGTAATGATCAGACCAAGGATGACTGTATATCAGTGCACTCTTGGGATCAAGACGATGAGGATGAAGGTTTTATGCAACAAGATCATCATGTTCAGGATATGGATATTGGTATGGCCGAGCCTTCTGTGGTTTTGCAGCAGCCGAGTGCAAACACCCCTATTGGTGGGCAGCCATCTGCTGCGTTTGATGGCCTGGGTGATAAAAACCTGCAGGGGCAAAATGGGAATATTTGTGATGAGGCTGCAAAGGGTAATCATTTGAATAATCTGATTACAAGTTCAGTGTGGGATAGGCAAGCGTCGAGGCCTCTTACTTATGGCCAAATGATCAAACGACATAGGGAAGAAAATGAAGTGAAGTTAGAATATTACCCGCCTACCATTACTCCCGAGGGGAATACTAGAATCATCATCTCGCAAGAAGACCTAATGGTGTCGGCTCAGGTATATCCTCTTCATCTTTATGGTTATTTCCTCGGTACCTCTATGGATTTTAGAATGGTGGATAGGTGTTTACATCGGCTGTGGAGGAATTTTGATATTGATGAAATTACCAAGAGTCCAGCGGGTATTTTTTACTTTAAATTTAAAAGTGAACGAGGGCTCAATGATGTGCTAGAAAATGGTCCTTGGATGGTGAATAACGTCCCTATATTCCTTGACAAATGGATGCCGGGAGTGTCTTTGGAAAAGGTAGAACCTTCGGTGGTGCCTTTATGGGTGACGGTTCATAATATTCCATTGGATTTGTGGACTACTACAGGGATAAATAAGTTAATGAGCGGGATGGGGGAACCGAAGCTTATGGATAAGCTGACTTTTGAACGCTGCAAAAATCAAACGGGTAAACTGGGGTATGCCCGTGTTCTGGTGGATGTCAAAGCTGCCTGTAATATGCCCAGCGAGATAGAGGTTGTATATCCTCATTGTACAACTAAACTCCAAGTCACCTACCAGTGGAAGCCTCCTGTATGCTCCTACTGCACTGTTTTTGGTCATTCGCTTAAGCAATGTAATCATCGGCCCAAGCCTGTTGAAGATGCTATCATGCCGGATGCTAGTGGTACCAGTGGGGGTCATAATGTGCAACCGGTTCAATCCAACATACCCCATAGTATTAAAGATGGCAAAGCAAAAGGCAAAATAATAGATGAAGAAGGGTATGAGACGGTGGTGAACAAGAAAACAGGCCCTACGAAGGAATCTATAGAAAAAAGATCTTCAAATGCATCGTGTTCCAATTCGAGTAACCATAAAAACCATCAGGGGCCCCCTAAAGCCCAGCATGCAGTTAAACCAAAAACTGCTTCTGTTTCCACCAAGTCATCGGGTTTTAACTTCCAACGAGCTGTCCAAGGTGCTAAACAAACTCAGAATTACTCTAAACTCCCTCCCTCCGGGTCCCAATCTAAACCTCCTAGTAGACCGGTCCCTAGCCAGCAAAATGCCAACGTCGTTCAGAACCAAAAGCCCAGTTCTGCAGGTAAAAAGACTGCTGTTAAACCCCCTTCAGTTCCGCTGCAAAATTCAAACAGATTTGCTGTTTTGGGTGCTGATCAGTCAGAGTCTACTGGGTTCCCAGTCCTAGATATTGAAGCAAGTATCAAGACTAATAGTCACGTAGGTAAACCTGTGGACCTTTATCCTTCGGATGTTAATTGTAATGTAGGGTGCTCCACCAATAAGCAGAATGAATTTGACCCGGGTCAGATTCTTCCTGATTGGAGTCATTTCAGTCCATCGAAATCTCTAAACCGGATCCTAGAGAAAGATTATGGCATCACAGATATCCAGAAAAAACGGATTCTGGATGCTCTTTGTGGAGAAGCGAAAGCGGTCAAAGTAGAGGATCAAGAAGAATGGGTTGATGGGGAATGGGAATTTTTCTATGATAAGTGTGCGGAGCTTGATTTGGATCCAGATTTCTGTGTAGAGGATGTCTACGAGGATGATAGTGGCTCGGCTCAGTTTATTGCTCAACTTGCAAAAACGGGTAAATACTTTGATCCCGTAGTTGCGAAACCTCCTAAACATTAATATTTATGTGTCCTTTGCTCGAGTCTGTTGAGTATTCCTGTTGGGTTTCGGCTTCGTTGTTGTTTCTCCCTGTTTTGGTTTTATGTGAGGTTCGGAAGTTGCTTACCGAACAATCTTCAATCCCACCAAGAATACCTCCATTACCTCCTGATCGACCCCCTGATTCAACCCTACATGCTCATGAAATCGGTAATGGCAGTTCTCATCCCCAAATCGCCCCATCTTCCCAGCCGTCACCTGTACGCGGAGCTTCTTATGCAGCCGCCACCAATAGAACTGGCTTCCTGCTCCCAGATGTGCAAATCGGGCACTCTCATGTGCAGAACGGAGGTGGCCAGCAGCAGCCACCATGTGAAGACTCGAACCCTAAAGTTTAAGCTATTTGAACTATTTTATGGAGTTTGTTTAATGTTAAACCTTGTTTGTTGAACTATTTTATGGTGTTTGTTTTATGTTAAACCTTGTTTGTTGAACTATTTTCTATTTATGATCTTTGTTTTATGTTAATTTGTGATTTTTATGAGAGATATCTATATTTTTTTTAACTTTTTTTAATAATATTTCGAGGCTTATGCCTCGACCTGCCTCGAGGCTTACGCCTCGTGAGGCTAAGGGAAAACGCCTCGATACCCGTTTTAGCCTTTTTAAACCTTGGCGGTATGGGTGAACCAAAACTCATGGATAAACTAACCCTTGAAAGATGTAAGAGTCAAACGGGCAAGCTGGGTTATGCTCGGGTGCTTGTCGATGTTAAAGCTTCTAGCAATCTGCCAACCGAGGTTGAAGTTGTTTATCCTCATCGTACTACCAAACTCCAAGTGGCATACCAATGGAAACCCCCAGTATGTTTTCATTGTGTCGTTTTTGGCCACACGCTAAAGCAGTGTCATAAAGCCCCGAAACCAATTGCGGATGTCACTATGCATGATGATGATGGTAATCATAATGGTGTTAGTAGGCAGCCAAACGCTACCAACCCTGTTCCTGATCAAAACAGTGGCAAACCAAAGGGTAAATCAGTTGTTAATGATGAGTTTGTTACTGTGGCAGCCAAGAAAGCTCAACTCTCCAGCCAAACAAGAGTCACAAACAGCCATTCAAGTACCCCTGCTAATACGTCCCCTATCACGAAACAAACCTCTTCAAATGCTGCTGCCAAAAATCAGGTTGCAACGCAGAATAGGTTTGCCGTCCTTGACCTCCAGGCTAGTGCATTGAGTGGCCAGTTAGTTGAGGATCCAGCTGATCTATACCCGCATAATTCGTTTAATGAAGAGACCCTCTCTTGCTCTACAAATCAGCAACCTCCGTTTGATCCAGGTCGTGTCCTTCCTAAGTGGAGTACATTTAATCCTGCAGATTCGTTAAACCGTATAATTGATATTGATTATGGTATTACTGATGGCCAAAAACAACGGATTCTTGCCTGCCTTTTGAGCGATAGTCATGCCATCAAAGCGGTGGATCAACAAAATTGGTGTCAAGGCGAACATGACTTTTTCTGGGATAAGTGTATGGAGTTGGGGTTGGACCCGGACTACTGTGTCGAAGACGTAGAAGAGGATGTAAGTGGGACGGCCCAATTTATCAAACAATTGTCGAAATCGGGTAAGTATATTGACCCTGTTGTTTGCAAACCCCCCAAAAACAAAAAGTAATGTCGTTGGGTCCCTGTTCTATTTTTTATTTCTTTTCGTTTTGGTGGTTTTTACGGTCGGATCTGATTCTTCTCGTGTTCGGGTGTTTTTTCCTTTTAATTTTTGGGGCCAGCAAGTGTCTTTTGGTGGTGGCAGTTTTGCTAATTCAGCACAAAGGGACTCGTACATGTTATTTTTGTTGGCTGATAAAGCAACCTGATTGTTTCGGTTCGTTGTTTACTCCTGGGTATTGGTTATGTGGTATGAATTGGGCCCGGGTTAATTTTTGGTTGAAGATCAGGAGCCTGGTTCGTGTTTTTATGGCCTAGATCACAGGCCCAGCTTGGGGTGTTGTAATTATTTTTGCTGATGTGGCCCAGGCCCAAGTGATTACAGACTCCAGTCCAGATACCCTCATCAGTCTTCATTCCAGTTGCTTATTAGAAGGCCCAGATCGAGTTCAGCCTTTTAATTCTGGCCGCATCCATGCTTGGCAGGCCCAAATTGATTGGGTGCTTTCTGGTTCTTTGGCTGCTCTATGCTGGTCTTGGGCCCATTATTTTTGCTGCTGCCATGGGTTGTTGAACACCAGAATTAGGGTGTTATTTTGGGTTTGTGTGGATTGGACCCATCTTAAGGATCACACCGGGTTCCAGTTTGTTGAAGACGCTTATTTTTTGGCTATATGTTGTAATAGTTTAGGGTGTCTTGCTCACGTTCATAGTTTCCCCCGTGTTTTGTTAGGAAAACATATCATCCCTACTAGGATGTTAAATGTTAGTAGGTGTTGTATGTTTTCCGCGTTCTTGAATACCAAAGCATGTTTTGGTATTCGTTGCTAGTTAGGCGGGGGTATGCCCCTTTAATCCTGTAAAATGTTTTTTATTTATAAAAGTTTACCGGGCGAAAGCTCATTTATCCAAAAAAAAAAACCCTAAACCCTAAACTCTAAACCCTAAACCCTACACCATACACCATACACCCTACACCCTAAACCCTACACCCTAAACCCTACACCCTACACCCTACACCCTAAACCCTAAGATTTTTCATTTGCCTAAATTTTTTCTCTCTCTAATTTCTCTCTCTAAAATTCTCTCCCAAGCGGCGACTCTTCATCTATGTCCGAACAATCTTCAATCCCACCAAGAATACCTCCATTACCTCCTGATCGACCCCCTGATTCAACCCTACATGCTCATGAAATCGGTAATGGCTGTTCTCATCCCCAAATCGCCCCATCTTCCCAGCCGTCACCTGTACGCGGAGCTTCTTATGCAGCCGCCACCAATAGAACTGGCTTCCTGCTCCCAGATGTGCAAATCGGGCACTCTCATGTGCAGAATGGAGGTGGCCAGCAGCAGCCACCATGTGAAGACTCGAACCCTAAAGTTCACAATCCTGTATCGGATCAATCTGTGGGAGGAGTTCCTGCAATTAATCCCATTGCTGAAGCGGTTCCCTCATCCGTTGATGCAGGTACAAATCAAGAAGCTAATGTGATAAACCATGGTAATTGTAAAGTGTCAAGCCCCAAATCGGTCTCTCCTAAGAAAAATTCGAAAGTTCATAGAAGCAAGGGCCGATCTCCAAGCTCCGGGGATCCTGAATTGGATGCCATACGTGCTGCTAACATTGCCCATGACCTGAAGCTTCAACAGGAAGCAGATAAATCCAGAGGTATTACTCGTTCTACTCGTTCTCGGTCCAAACAACAAGGGGTTCAAATTGCAGGTTTTGGAGTTGTTAGAAAACAACGAAAATCAGTGAAATATTCCCCTATGTTAGCTGATATGAGGTTTAAGGAATTTATCAATAAAACTCCCCAAGTGATAACCTCAAAGCAGCAGGGGGTGACTTTAGACGAAGGAACGGAGTATAGCATCAAAGATCAGCGACCAGGGGAGCCTATCCTTGCAGACACCACTATTTTGAATGGTGGTAATGATCAGACCAAGGATGACTGTATATCAGTGCACTCTTGGGATCAAGACGATGAGGATGAAGGTTTTATGCAACAAGATCATCATGTTCAGGATATGGATATTGGTATGGCCGAGCCTTCTGTGGTTTTGCAGCAGCCGAGTGCAAACACCCCTATTGGTGGGCAGCCATCTGCTGCGTTTGATGGCCTGGGTGATAAAAACCTGCAGGGGCAAAATGGGAATATTTGTGATGAGGCTGCAAAGGGTAATCATTTGAATAATCTGATTACAAGTTCAGTGTGGGATAGGCAAGCGTCGAGGCCTCTTACTTATGGCCAAATGATCAAACGACATAGGGAAGAAAATGAAGTGAAGTTAGAATATTACCCGCCTACCATTACTCCCGAGGGGAATACTAGAATCATCATCTCGCAAGAAGACCTAATGGTGTCGGCTCAGGTATATCCTCTTCATCTTTATGGTTATTTCCTCGGTACCTCTATGGATTTTAGAATGGTGGATAGGTGTTTACATCGGCTGTGGAGGAATTTTGATATTGATGAAATTACCAAGAGTCCAGCGGGTATTTTTTACTTTAAATTTAAAAGTGAACGAGGGCTCAATGATGTGCTAGAAAATGGTCCTTGGATGGTGAATAACGTCCCTATATTCCTTGACAAATGGATGCCGGGAGTGTCTTTGGAAAAGGTAGAACCTTCGGTGGTGCCTTTATGGGTGACGGTTCATAATATTCCATTGGATTTGTGGACTACTACAGGGATAAATAAGTTAATGAGCGGGATGGGGGAACCGAAGCTTATGGATAAGCTGACTTTTGAACGCTGCAAAAATCAAACGGGTAAACTGGGGTATGCCCGTGTTCTGGTGGATGTCAAAGCTGCCTGTAATATGCCCAGCGAGATAGAGGTTGTATATCCTCATTGTACAACTAAACTCCAAGTCACCTACCAGTGGAAGCCTCCTGTATGCTCCTACTGCACTGTTTTTGGTCATTCGCTTAAGCAATGTAATCATCGGCCCAAGCCTGTTGAAGATGCTATCATGCCGGATGCTAGTGGTACCAGTGGGGGTCATAATGTGCAACCGGTTCAATCCAACATACCCCATAGTATTAAAGATGGCAAAGCAAAAGGCAAAATAATAGATGAAGAAGGGTATGAGACGGTGGTGAACAAGAAAACAGGCCCTACGAAGGAATCTATAGAAAAAAGATCTTCAAATGCATCGTGTTCCAATTCGAGTAACCATAAAAACCATCAGGGGCCCCCTAAAGCCCAGCATGCAGTTAAACCAAAAACTGCTTCTGTTTCCACCAAGTCATCGGGTTTTAACTTCCAACGAGCTGTCCAAGGTGCTAAACAAACTCAGAATTACTCTAAACTCCCTCCCTCCGGGTCCCAATCTAAACCTCCTAGTAGACCGGTCCCTAGCCAGCAAAATGCCAACGTCGTTCAGAACCAAAAGCCCAGTTCTGCAGGTAAAAAGACTGCTGTTAAACCCCCTTCAGTTCCGCTGCAAAATTCAAACAGATTTGCTGTTTTGGGTGCTGATCAGTCAGAGTCTACTGGGTTCCCAGTCCTAGATATTGAAGCAAGTATCAAGACTAATAGTCACGTAGGTAAACCTGTGGACCTTTATCCTTCGGATGTTAATTGTAATGTAGGGTGCTCCACCAATAAGCAGAATGAATTTGACCCGGGTCAGATTCTTCCTGATTGGAGTCATTTCAGTCCATCAAAATCTCTAAACCGGATCCTAGAGAAAGATTATGGCATCACAGATATCCAGAAAAAACGGATTCTGGATGCTCTTTGTGGAGAAGCGAAAGCGGTCAAAGTAGAGGATCAAGAAGAATGGGTTGATGGGGAATGGGAATTTTTCTATGATAAGTGTGCGGAGCTTGATTTGGATCCAGATTTCTGTGTAGAGGATGTCTACGAGGATGATAGTGGCTCGGCTCAGTTTATTGCTCAACTTGCAAAAACGGGTAAATACTTTGATCCCGTAGTTGCGAAACCTCCTAAACATTAATATTTATGTGTCCTTTGCTCGAGTCTGTTGAGTATTCCTGTTGGGTTTCGGCTTCGTTGTTGTTTCTCCCTGTTTTGGTTTTATGTGAGGTTCGGAAGTTGCTTATCTTCGGGACATTTTGTTTGCTATTATTTGGGCAATGGTTCATCTGTTTCTGCAGCAACCGTGGATGTAACAGGCTGGGGAATTGGTTTTTTGTTACCAGTTGTGTTAGAATTTGGCGTCTGGTTGAGCAACTCGAGTCCGGGTTTATTATCAGTCTTTATGTGGCTGGGTTTGGTTATTTGGATTCTGAGTTTGGTCGTGCCGAATTTACCGTTTTGGTCAGGCTTTTGTCTTGGGATCCCGGGTTTGTTATCTCGTTCATGCTCCTGTTAGGAGGTCTGGGTCTATCAGCTAGGTACCTGAATTATTTGGTTTGGTTATGGAATGGTTTCGGTCTGATCAGTTTTGTGGATATAAGGATTTGGGGTGTGAGGCCCAATTATTGTTATGGGGAATGGAGATTATTTTTAGTTGGCCCAAGTCCTTCGCATCCTTTTGTCTATAGCTATCTCCTTGTTATGCAGGCCCAAATCACTTGGGTGTTTTGTGTGTTCTCGGCTGTTGAGTCCAGTGGGTGGAGCTTCTTTTTTGTGGCCCAGCTTTTCTGTTTAGCGAGCAGGCCTTCATCAGACCCAGTTAAGGCCCAATTGATTCATGTTCAGCCCAGATTGTCAGGCCGAGAGCTTTGTCACCCGGGGTATCCTTATGCGGCCCATCTTTGGGCCCCTCAATCAGCCCTTTTGTTGCGAATATCTGGGCCTATATTCAAGTGCTGCTGCCGTGATTTTTTGAAGGCCCAATGGCGGGTTTTAGTGGTCTTTCGTGATGCGGCCCACTTATGGTGGGTTTTATGTATTAAAATGTATAAGTGGTACTGTATGCTAGGGCTCGGGCTTATATTTTTGTTAGGGGAATATATTATTCCTACTATGATGTTAAACATTAGTAGGCGTTGTATGTTTCTCGGGTTTGAGGCGATCACCAGAGCCTGTTTTGGTGCTTCGTGGTTGGTTTGGCGGGGGTATGCCCCCTTAAACATGTAATATTTTTTCATCATTTATAATGTTTGTCGGGCGAAAGCTTATTTACCCAAAAAAAAAAAAAAAAACCCTAAACCCTAAACCCTAAAGCCCTAAACCCTAAACCCTAAGCCCTAAACCCTACCTGAAATGTTTCTTTGAACTCATTCCAATGTCTCTTCACTTGACAAATGTTATGACAATAAGCTCAAGTGAAAGATATTATAACCATACATAGCTAGCAAAACATATTAATGCACTTATGCATTCAACAATGGTACTTCTAGAATGAGAATCTCTACTTTGATAAGAGATGATAATAGGCATTTCTTATAACAAATGACTTAACAACCTTTAACATACATTAAGGTTCAACTATGCCCATACTAAAATATCCAAACATCATCTTCTAGTTGCACTTGATGGATTGGTAAAATATAATTACATATATACTCGAACTGCAGTACGAGTAATAGTTAGACCGTGCCAAGGTCATTAAAAAATTCTCCCTCTAAAAGTTCGACAATTTCTCTCGATGATGCCTAGACATCATCACTGTAAACTGCGATTATAGTAAACTTTTAAAAGTAGAAGGTCGATAAAACATGGCTAATTTAATCAAACTTATATCCCTCTTTATGCAAATATCTCGAGTTGTATAACACTCAATCTAACTATTTTAGTCCATACATATTCTATGAACTCAATATAGTACGTTTTTGAGGTTTTGACATCATTAATGCTTCTAGCATTATCAATCCATGAGGGAATTCTTTCCATCTTATCCAAATATGCATGTGCATTCACTCTTCATGAGTTTTGCTACATAAATTTACCCATATAGCACATAGATATCTATATCATATGTAAAAATGTCATGAGCACTTGCTTTTATCTTCAAAATTCATATTGTACCATGTTTGTACACTGTGTACATTGAGATACCATAATAACCAGGTACATATTTTCTATGTATGTTTATTAGAGTATTGGTGCACTATAATTACATCCATAAGGTGTTTCAATTAACCTCTTAAGCACTCAAATTCTTTTAGAATACTCATGTGGAGTTCCAATTATATTCAATTCAATAACATATACAATATGTATATGTATTCAGATCTGAATTTACATAATAATCATAATATTCTCGAGAACTTCTTTTATATGACTTAGTATTAAGTGATACATAACTTTCATAAGACGCATGTCAATTCTCTTTTATATATTACCAGACTAATAAGATATTGGAAAGTCAATGCATCCACCACTGTAGAATACGTTTTCTCATAATCAATCATAGGTCTTTGTGAAAATTCGTGTGTCACCAATTTTGACTTATATCACTTAATTTGATATTCACTTGATTCGCATAAAAGACACTTTTGTATCAAACATATTTTACAACTTTAGTTGTATGGACTGTTGGTCCAGAAACTTTCCATTTTATTAGAGAACTAAACTCTGCCTTATTTGCGTCTTTCTATTTTTGCCAATCATTTCTTAATATTCATTCATAGGCAAATCTTAAATCTTGATCCTCATCATTTAATCTTTTTTAGCGCTACAATATATACAAAAGTATAACGACGTCGATTTTTATTTCGATTCCATACATATCTTAGACATGATACAACTTAGCGAGATCTCTTTATTTTCAGGTACCTGAGGTTCTTCTTGAACCATCATGTCAATTGTATCTTTAGAAGATCTTATTACTATAACCTCGACTTGACCATCTTAATTACTTGCTCCAATTTTCGAGGAATTTTATTATTGGAATCAACTAGTCTACCACGCTTTGGGCGTGCAATAGACTCATTACAAAAATGTGGTTGTCCTCTAGGGACACAAATATAACTGGAGCATAAGCAAAAAAACCCAATGGGACAAATTATTCGTGTTGTAAAACAAGGCAGATAACGTGTTGTCCCATTTATGCTTTGGGTGTTTTACAACACGTATGAAATATATGTTCTTATTTGTACATGTGCTATATCATGTTGATAAATTCAAATAAGAAAAACATATTATGCATAGATAGAAAGAAATATTAATGCACAATTGCACTTAACCATGGTACTTTTGGAATGAGAATCCCTACTTTGGTAGGAGATGATAATAGTCATTTCTTATAAAAAATGACTTAACAACCTTTAACATACTTTAAGGTTCAACTATGTCCATACTAAAATATCCAAATATCATCTTCTAGATGTACTTGAGGGATTAGTAAAATATGATTACATATATACTCGAACTACAGTTCGAGTAATAATTAGACCGTGCCAAGGTCATTCAAAAATTCTCTCTCTAAAAGCTCGACATTTTCTCTCAATGATGCCTAGAATCATTACTGTAAATTGCGATTATAGTGAACTTTTAAAAGTAGAATGTTCATAGAACATGGCTAATTTAAATAAACTTATATCCCTCTTTATGTGAATATCTCGAGTTATACAACACTCGACCCAACTATTTTAGTCCATACGTATTTTGTCAACTCCATATAATACGTTCTTGCGGTTTTTACATCATTAATGCTTCTAGCATTATCAATCCATGAGGGAATTCTTTCTATCTTATCCAAATATGCATGTGCTTTCACTCTTAGAAGTTTTGCTATATAAACTTGCCCTTTTAACACATAGATATATCTATATCATATGCAAAAATATCAAGAACACTTGCTTTTATCTCCAAAATTCATATTGTGCCATGTTTGTACACAGTGTACATTGAGATGCCATAATAACCAGGTACACATTTTCTATGTATGTTTATTGGAGTATTGGTGCACTATAATTACATCCATAAGGTGTTTCAATTAACCTCTTAAGCACTCAAATGATTTAGGATACTCATGGGGAGTTCCAATTATATTCAACTCAATAACATATACAACATGTATATGTATTCAGATCTGAATTTATATAATAATCATAATATTCTCGAGAACTTATTTTATATGACTTATGTAACACCTTGAAAATTTTGCCCAATAAGGTATAAACACGTGTCACAAGCTCTGAACGTGAGAAAGAATACTTTGGAGGGACTAAAGTTGAAAAACGGGGAAACTATGTGAATATAAGGGTACAAAGTGTCAACGATGGATAAATATATTCTAAAATAGCCTTACATAATGTTTATACCTTCCAACGAATAAATCATGGATCATACGAAGCTAAATATGAAAGAAAGTGAGGAATTACAAAGTACAGGGGCTAAATGTGTCAACATGTGCAAAGTATACCTCTGAGTGACCTTTTGGCAGACCCAAAGCTTTGTAACGATAAAATGTACTCACTAGAACATGTGATTAAAATTTCATAAAGTTTCGTTTTCGTATGAGAAAGTTATGATCAAATTTGTGCTCGAGGGGTTAAAAGCGTCAACATAGAATTCTATGGCCTTATGAGTGGTTACAAGGTTAGTCAAGGACTTAACCAAGTTAGTAAAAGTCCCAAGGCCCTTAAAAATCAAGTTAGAGGGCTGAAATGGCAATTTAGAAGCTTAAAACCACGTTTCAAAGGACCAGGGACCGAATTTGCAAACTTGGAAACTTGTTTGGCAGGTTTTGCCGGTCCAGGCGGCCCGCGTACAAGTCCCTCATGATCTAATGCGGGTTGCGTCAGACTGCCAGCGACAGAAAACACTTGCAGGTGTCTGTCCAGCCTGTTTAACCGACTTAGATGGGTTGTTTTCTTATACCAGAGGTTCCTCCAATGGTTTTTCATGCATAGGGGCACCTGTAAACATCTGGTAACAAGTGTAGACTTGTTTGGCATCATCTAAGGGACTTGAAATTGCTATATAAGAAGATGAATGTAGTAACCATTTGGACACCCACTTGCAAAAGTTCACAAGTTCACTTCTGGAGCTCTCTGTGTTAGTGCATGTTTTGTGTCAATAGCTTAATAGTTTGTTTAGTTAGTCTTTGGATATTTTGTATTGGGCTTAGCAGTATTGGTTAGGGGGTTATTTAGTGTTATGGGCTTGGAAAATGGCCTGGCCCAGACCAAAACCCATGTGCAAAGCTTGTCCTATATAAACAAGGCTTGGCATTAGGGTTTAGGTTAGCCATTGGACACACTCAGAGGGTTTTAGTGAGAGTTAGAGATATCTACAGAGATTGGCTGAGAGATTTCTTGGGTCTTGAATTGATTGTAAACGTTCGAGTTGGATAATCAATAGAAGACCGGATTGAAAGTGTATCGTGTTCTACTCGTTTTCTGTGAAATCTAATCTAGGGGATTCCGCACTCTAGGTTGGATCGACGATTCTGTTACGATCCGCACGCGTTACGGGAATTACAATTGGTATCAGAGCGTTGGGCTCTTATTTGGCTTGGTTCAGAATCGTTTTCTACAGAAAGTTGAAGTTTTTGGACGTCTTTGACGGCTGTTCTAGGGTTCAGCTGGTGATTTCGGAGAAACTGCAAGCATTTCGGACCATTTCGGACCAGAAATCTTGCATTTCGGATCAATTTCGGATAAAAATCAAGCATTTCGGATCATCACGGATCAAAAGGCTTGCAAGTCGAATCAGAAATTAATCATTTCGGACAAACAGCTTGGATTTCGGACAAAACCGCATCAATTTCGGACCATTTCGGATAGAAAAGTTGCATTTCGGACCAGTTCAGCTTGCATTTCGGATCATTCATAAGGATTACGGACCAGATTATCTCATTTCGGATTAGCAGGAGTTGATTTCGGATCAAATAGTCTCATTTCGGATCAGTTTTGTGCATTTCGGATCTGAAGGTGTTGATTTCGGATTAGACAACATCATTTCGAATCGGACTTGTTCATTTCGGACGAAAAGGGACCATTTCGGACAAGGTGGAATTTTTCTTGGCTTGCGTAAGAAAAATTTCACTGTTTCATGTTTAGAGAACTATCCGTAACTCATCTGGACAAACCGTTTGCACCGTTGAACTCCTTGGATTTTTAGGACAAAAAAAAAACAGATTTTTGACAGTATATATCGTTAGAATCGTAATTTCGAGACAAATCTAACGGTGTAATTTGGTAAAAACAGATTTCAAAAAATTTTTGTACGGTTTTACCAGTTCGCTTACAGTAGAAGCTTGAAAAGGACCAGTAGAGAAGTTAGATTTGGATTTTGACACAGGTTACCAAAATTCATTTAAACTTTTATGCTGCGTGATGGCTAAGATGGAAACTGGAAGTGTTGTTGTTAAAAACTGGCCTAAGCTTAAAAACGTTAAAGAATATGCTGACTGGAAATAGCAGTTTGAGGCACTTGTGAAGAGTGAAGACACAAGAATGTGGAGCTGTATGATTGATGGATATGTTGCTCCTACACGCCGTGTTGAAGGAAGAGTTAAAGTTATTTCTTATAACAAGATGGATGAATCTGAGAAACAACTGGTTGATGCTGAGAAGAAAGTTTTCGCAGCAATAAAGATGTCCTTGCCTGAGGGTGTTAAACATACTTTCAAGACGTATGGGACTTCTAGAGAGCTGTGGGAAGCTTTGGAAAAACGTTATCAGATCTCGTCAAAAGTGAATACTTGTGATCAAGCATTGGTTGCTGAGATTGCAGTTGTGAAGATAGGGGAAGTAGCTGTTGAGGTTGAAAAGATGAAAGCTGATAAGGAAACTGCTAAGAAGAAGGATGCAGAAGTTTCAAAGGGCTTGAAAGACGTGAATGAACTTGCAACAGAGGTGAAGGTAACATCAGAACCTGTAAGTCACACATGTCTTAATTGCACTGAACTACAGGGTAAAGCTGACAGACTATCGGAGCAAAACAAAATTCAGTTAGCTGAATTACGAAAATTAAAAGAGTCAAATGTTCTTATGATTAAACGAGAGTCAGATTGTTTAAATAAACTCAAATCAACTGAACAGGAAATTAGCAGTCTAACAAGCAAAGTCAATGAACTATTACAGGTCATTGTTTTGGCTCGTGAAACTGTGAAAGAAAAGACTAACGAGCTTTCAGAAAAGTGCACAGAATTGGCTGATGCACAAGCCAAAATTGTAGAACTTCAGGGGAAGTTACACAATTTTGGGAATTCTTCGTTAGTCAGAACTCAAATTCAAAAGGGTTTAAAAAAGAGTAATGATAAAACAGGGGTGGGGTATACAAAAGCTTCATCTTCTGGAAATCAAGAATACTCATTTTTACCAACTGAAGATGAGCTAGCTGATTTTGTTGCCACTGCACAAGTAGTAGTGGATCCGATAGTTGTGGACTTGCCAAATAGTCCAGTTTCTTTGAAAGAATCTGTTGGGTCTAACAGTACACCTCATAAAGTGGATGAGGATACTGAAGACAAAAAGACCAACACATTTAAAAAGGGATCAAATAAAAAGAAAAGTCGTAAGCGAAGATCTTGTTTTAAATGTCACAACAAAGGACATGTGGCGAGTTGTTGTCCTTTGAAGAAAGGTAAACAAAAGATTGATGAGGTTAAGGATGAAAATCAGGTTGGGTCAAGCAACAGTGTAAGAACTAGTTGTCAAACAAAGAAACCTGAATCTTAATCAAAACCTTCAACTTCGAAAAGATTTGATAGACCAAGAAGTATTTCTCCACAGCTTAGTAATTATAATGGTAAATCAAATCGTTTTCAAGGTCAAACTAGAAATTTTGGAGATCGAAATCGATACCAAACTCCTAGTAATCGAAATTTTCAACAAAGAAATGGACATAGGGGTTTTAGTAACTCGAATGTTCAACAACATCCAAAATTTTTTCAAAATTCATGGTATGATTATGGGAGAAGAAGGTATCAAGATAAAAGGTTACCCAAGGATCCACTGAAGTGTGATGGATATTGGATGGATGTTCCTGTATTGGATGAATACGGCAAACCCAAGACCATCAGGGCTTGGGTTCTCAAAACTAATTGAGTTGTTGAGTAAATGCAGGATGACCAAGAAGGACTGTTGATGTGTTCGACAGTGGTTATTCCTGTAAAGCATCTGAGGTGAATAGTCGGTTAACATGGGTAACGAACTATTTACTTTTGTGATAGTTTTGATGTGTTAAACGTGGAAAAACTTTAGTCAGATTTAAAGTGGGGAGTCTGTTTGTGTTTAAATTTGTGTTTTTAAAACTTACTCCATAAAAACAAAAATTTAGGGGGAGAAATTCCTCTAAGCCAAAAAGAGTTTAGATAGTGCGTGAGTTTAGGGGGAGTAAGTTGTAAATTTTTAAAAATGAAAAACATAAAAAAATAGAAAATCAAAAATGAGTTATCACTGTGTGAAAAAGAAGAAATGATAGTACATCAGCAAGTTATACTGTCACACTGAAATTGAACCAAAATGGCTTAAGTGTGATAGCAGCTTCACTATATGATGTACTAGTAGGCAAAAGCATGAAATAATCAACTTACCGAGGTGATATAAACCTAAATGCACTGAGTATGAGTGGGGAACACATCAGTGGTGTATGGTTTAATGACCTTAATTCTTGCGTTGATAGATTGCCAAAATCTGAAGTTTTGGGTCTTTATACTGTTATTTCATCCAGGGATATCAGGGGTGTCCTTCTGCTGCATCCAGATACATGCTGACCTAGACGCACCCAGGATATCTTAAAGGAGCTAAAAATTCTAAAACCCTGAAAATGAAAAAGCTCTCAAAGAGAGTCATTCAATAAGTGCAAAATGCACAATTCGTACCAAAAATGGTATTTGTCTTAGCCCTCGATAAGATATTTTGGTCTCTCTACTGTACGGAAGTACTGACCTGTTCACCAATTATCTATCGTTGAAAAACAAAACGGATGAATTCAGTATACTCACCTACTACGATGAATCTTTGTGCATACCTTGATGGCGGGGGTACATCCTGAAGTGGGACACGCTCGTATTTCGGTATTCTAAAATTACCTTAACGTATCATACGGTAATGGTACTTGAAATGTTCATGCATTTTGTTTAAGTGGACAAACATACTGGTAATCGTCTTGAACTGCTTTTCACGAAAATTACCTAAAGAATTATCTAAATGTGTGAAACAGTTTGATTTTGCTGATATGATCTTCTTGCACATGATTCTCACAAAAAGAAGTATTGTAAATATCTTTTAGTTTAGTTTAGTGTGTGTTGAAAAATATCAAAAATTTCAAAAAGATTTCTTTTTAAAAGATCTCCCATTTTGAACTGACAGGTAGTTGTTTTTGCAATCTAAGATAAAATATTGGTTTATCTTTAATTGTGAAAAAGGCTAATGGTTTTTCGAGATACTTGCTTGTGTTTCTAAACAGATTGATGCAGTTATCAACATGAAGTGCAGAATACAAGTAAAGTGCAGATTGAGAGTGAAGTGAAGAACGTGTGAAGATGCATGGTAGGATCCTTCTACTACATTGCAGAAAGAAAAAGAGATTTGAAGATACTTGCTTAACCAAAGATTGCTAGTTCGCTGATCTACAACGAATGAAAGTTTTGGAGATTGGAAGCATCAGCTAAGGGGGAGTTTGTTGATGTCAGAAGCTGTGTAGCTGACGCTATCCAAAGACCAAAAGACTGCAAGATGTTTGAAGACAAAGTTACACTATGAAGCTATTGTCAAGGGGAGTTTGTTAGTGCATGTTTTGTGTCAATAGCTTAATAGTTTGTTTATTTAGTCTTTGGATATTTTGTATTGGGCTTAGCAGTATTGGTTAGGGGGTTATTTAGTGTTATGGGCTTGGAAAATGGCCTGGCCCAGACCAAAGCCCATGTGCAAAGCTTGTCCTATATAAACAAGGCTTGGCATTAGGGTTTAGGTTAGCCATTGGACACACTCAGAGGGTTTTAGTGAGAGTTAGAGATATCTACAGAGATTGGCTGAGAGATTTCTTGGGTCTTGAATTGATTGTAAACGTTCGAGTTGGCTAATCAATAGAAGACCGGATTGAAAGTGTATCGTGTTCTACTCGTTTTCTGTGAAATCTAATCTAGGGGATTCCGCACTCTAGGTTGGATCGACGATTCTGTTACGATCCGCACGCGTTACGGGACTTACACTCTGGACAGCAAGCAAGCCTCTTAGTAGTCCCTAAGCATAATTAGGACTCTTGTAAGTGTCCTTAACCCTTCTTAATTCGTTTTAGCTTAGTTAATTAGCTAAAAGTCAAACCGTCGTAATTAAGGTTTGACATCGTGATTAATTAAAATGTGCTCAGTCAAATCACGAATTAAAAGTACCTTTAAGTAGGTAATTACGTGGGTAACAAACCCTTAAAAGGGTATTTCCAGAATCCCACTCTAACTATGTTAATTGTCGAGTCAAAGCTTACCTTAAAAAGTCAACAGAATGTTTAAATTGAAATTAATGCGTAATTAGCAATGTAGGGTACATGCAACCTGTTTGATCATTAATATAACTTGGTAAATGATGTAAGAACATGTTCCAACATGTTCAGCTCGACAATTTTCAATATAGGCTCGGTTTGGAACCGAAAGTCGCAAAGTTTGACTTCTGCTTTGACTATCAGTTCTGACCCATTTAAGCCAAGTTTAGGATTGCCTTAGAGCTTCTTTTGGATGTATTTGCATGTTAGTATAACTCTCTAAGATTATACAACTTGGTTCATTAGATATCCTATTCACATGCATGTTTCCGTTAATCGCTTATATGTTGACCATTATGCCCATTTGACCTTAAAATGTGATTTTTGAAAATGTAAAAGAGTAGACACCTTACCTACTGATTTATAAGCTTGCACCCAAAATTTGAGGTCAGTTTGAGGTCTAGATTAAGAGTTATGCTCAATAGCGTAATTAAGAGCTTCTTTACTAATTAAATGGCGTAAATTACATATAGCCTATCTAAACCCAAATTTTTATACAAAACCTTATACCTACTGTTATAAAATAATATTTTGGGATTTTTGGAGATTTTTATTTATTTTTAGGCTGAGCATAACTTAGTGTTCTAAGATTAATTCGGGTTATGCCGGTTTTGCCCTTTTAAGCCATAAAATGAGTTTTACAAATCCTTTTGACCTCAAACCAATTTCTACTGATTTGTTATGATAAATAAATTATTTTGAGCCTTCTGGAATATTATAAATATCATCTTTTTACAGAAAACCCGGAAATGGCTCCAAATCGCCTTTTTAGGCATTTTTAACGCATAAGTATACACTAGAACCTTATTAAGCTTAGGGGATTGTACCTACTGATGTAATCAGTAAATTTTTATATTTTAAACAGTAGACAACTGTTTTGAACTCATAATTCCAGAATTGACCTTTTAGGCACATGTGAAATTACCAAAATGCCCCTACGGTGCATAGTAAGGTTAAAAGTAATAAATTTCACATAGATTTGCTACCCTACTGTTATTACTTAGTAAATTAAGTATATTTACTGATTTAATCAGACCTGTAACTCAGGTTATTATTTTAACCCTTTTTCACCTTATAAAATGACCAAAACGCCCTTATGAGGCATAGTTTTGGTGTAGAATCATTTGGGGCATAATGGAAGGTATCATTCTGATATCACAACATATTTTAGGCATATTAACTTCAGAAACTTGTATTTGACTCTTATGGTTACTCGTTACGCCCTATACGCGTTCGGATCGGCTTATGTGACTAGTATGGCCATTTTAGCCGAAACGGGTCAAACCATATCTTTTGGTCTCAAAATCCAGAATGTGATTATGTTACCCATATTAAACAAGCATGCAAGCTTGTTGGATCAAAACCACATTCTAAAACAGTCTTCGCCTTATTGTGCGTTTAAAACCGTAATCTTCCTTTATAATTAACCGGTCTAAGCTTAAGACCCGTTAGAATTCTAATAGGTTATTAAAACCTTAATTTCCAGATCTTGGAGCCCAGTAAAAGCTACGTGCACTCGCTATATTTGGTTTATACTTTGCTCAGGTAAATACGTTTAACTTATTTTCCCAATATGGGCTTGGGATACGGTATATAAAATACCGCTTGGTCGGGGAATTGACCTTACCCAGTTGATGGCTAAGTGTTGTCAAATTAACCCGTTTAAAAATGCTGTTTTGTTTGTTTAACGCCTTTGGGGGTTTAATGACCATGTACCGGATATCCTTGGCATCATTCAAAGAATGGCCACGACCTTAGCACTCGGGTGTAGGCGTACACCCGTTGTGCATTTTCATTAAAGTATAATCGTCGGCCGAGAGAAGTCTTGCGGCGAAATTATATTAAGTGGTGTGTCTATTAATCTTTAACCCGGAACGACCCGGGCCACTGAACGCATAACGAACATGTAATTCTTTTACAAGATTATTAAGCAAATAATTATCCCAAGTTATAAAAAGTTTTATGCCAAGAGCATTTAAATCAATTTTAACCATTTTCAAAATGAGTCAGTTAAATTGTATTTACCAGTGTAAACTGACGTATTTTCCAAAAAGGCTAAGTGCAGGTACTACGCGTAATAGACTGGTCACTCCTTAAGCATCCATAGAAGTCTCGCAAGCTTAGGATGCATGAAGTCTGTTGAAATAAAGTTTCCTTTTGTTTGGATCCGCCTGTGGATCTATTTCTACTATTTTGTGATACTCGAATATTACAATATTTTAAGTTGAAATAAATCTTTCTTTGCTTCCGCTGTGCATTTATATTTTGTATGTTTGACTATGATGATATCAACTACGTCACGGAACCCCCCACCGGTGACACGTGGAAAATTAGGGGTGTGACAGGTTGGTATCAGAGCCAACACTGAGTGAATTAAACACTAGCCTTCTGTGTTTAATCTCAGTTAAATCAATAAATGCACATTCCTCGAGTTCCGAGTCTAGAGAAAGAACATAGGACAAACTCTGTTTGTTTTATTTCATTTTGTCTTAATTTTTATTTATATATATGTGTTGTTATATCTTTTGTTGACAGGTCTAAATCATGCCGCCACGTATGAGATGCGGAAGAGGAAAGGCTCCTTTCACGAGCCACGACCATGAAGCCGGGCCCTCACACCGGCGAACACCTTCCATCACCATGAGCACAAGTCCACAGGAGCCGTGGCAACTGTACGTTAAGCCAGGGAGGCGCTCGGTCTCCTTAAGTTCTTCACCATCTTACTTGCATTCATTTGGGCCCAATTCTGAAAATGAGCCTGACAACCAACTGCCATCCTTCATACCTTTACATAGGTCAAACTCGCACCATTCGTATGGCAGTCCAACCCCACTTTTCCAGAGCCGGTTCAACCCGGCTAACATTCTTCCAGAACCCGTGGGTTTCAACCCACTAAGACCCGAGGATCATTTCTCAGGCAGCCACGACGATGACATGGATGAAGATACGGACCCCATGGAACCCGCTTTCGGAACACCCAACCACCCAATAGAAATCTCTGACGGTTCGTCCTTTCACGGATCACCTTATCGTGGTCCTGATAGTTACTAGGAGAGGTTCAAGCAGTGGGACTGGTATTTCACCCCTTCTGAGCACTCGTCTCCATTCCAGCAGCAGCAGTAACAGCAACAGGAGCCCTCCGAGGATTCTCAATTCAGGGCAGTCACACCGCCACCACCACCGCCAGTAGAGCAACAGCCGCCTCCAGAGCCACCGAGGCGGAGAAGGTCGACCGCACGGATGTCCGTGCGAGGAGGAGTCCGTATCGGTACTCCTCAGCCCTCAAGTGGCAGCCACTACCCTCCACTCCAGGAGGAAGAAGAACCACAAATGGGAGGTCCATCAAACCCCATTCCTGAAGTCAACTCTGTACCTGTGGCGCCACTAGTGGGTTTTGATAACCCAATACCTGCCTACGCTGGTTCAGCGGCGTACAACCCCTTTGAGCTGCCGGCGCATACCCAGTTCAACTATGCTGATGTAGACCCGTATCAGGAAGCATGGGACTACAATGCTAGTCACCTAGAGGGACCTTATGGTGGTCTTTGGACCACTGGTTACCCAACTTATGGGTACCAGCGTCCGCCACCTCCATAACCTCTGTACCAGCCGCCGCAGCCACAGTTGATTCCGCCGGAACGACAGCAGGAGGTTCTTGATAGGTTGAACCAGGTCGAACAAGAAGTTCGAGAAGACCTCAGGGAGCGCCAAGGCTTCTTCAAGGGTCTGTCAGACTTGCTAAAAGGGAAGTCCAAGAGAAGAGGTCATTGAAGACCTTTGTTGTTTATTTGCTTAGTTGTAATCAGTCCCTGCGTGGACTTTATGTTTCTGTACTCAGCTCCTGCGCGAGCTTGTCTTTTAGTACTCTGCCCCTGCGTGGGCATGTCTTTCAGTTGAACCCTGCGTGGGTTTGTTTGTTAGTTGTTTGTTGTATTTCGCCCCTACGTGGGCATGTTATTTGTAGAAGTCCCGTTTAGGGCAAGTGATTGTACTGTTAAATCTTTATTAGTGGAATGTTGCATTTAAATTTTCATGATTGTTATTACAAATAAATATATGAATAAACTTAAAATAAAAAGTAAAATGAGAATAACATTCCTAAAATAAAGAAGACCTACCATTAATATAAAGTGGCAAAATCTAAAAAGGGACAAGACCTAGCCACGTGTCATTTTAAGACAAGGCCAAGATGGTATCTCCATAATTAGATCCAGGTCCATAATTAACGTCTCAACTTAGGATTGATCTGCGTTATGTTTAAAAGAGAATCTTAGGGGTAAAACCTAGCCACGTGTCATCGCAGACAAGGCTAAAATGGTAGGACCTGTCTAAAAGATTCCAAATTCTGTTAACATCTGTAAGTATGTTGACATGCTGGGCAAACTGTGACGTAGTAAAAGTCACATAGGCCATCTTTGAAAATTGGGTTAATTCAAAATTCCCTGTAAGTAAATAACCATCCCTTAGGGATGAAGTGCCTACGGGTAATGTATATATATATAAATGTCCTAGGGACTAAGAGACAGTTGGAGTCTGCAACTCACTGTCTAGAATAGGGTAATGAACTGTGATTCAGACCCTAATACCTTGATCCTGTAAGAATCCAGGTTATAGATTAACACTGTCTTCGTGACTAAGTTATATGTTAATTCTTAATTGTAATATAGGATTATAATAAAGATCCTGAATAATACTTATAAATTAACCAACAATGGCTATTTAAAACCATGGTTAATAAAATATAAAATACTGTATTAACTTCTAAATAAAACCTTGCCTATTATTGTCTATATGTAGCAACTGAAGCTACATGGCGGGGTCGGACGAAGTAAACAGTCGTTCGGTAGAGAATCATGATAACGCAAAAATACAGCTAACTGGCGCAGAGCTGAAAGCGCTTGTTGATATGCGGTTACAAAGGCATTAGAAAGACAATACAGTGAGTATAGTGGGACCCACAGTAGGACCTTGTCTACACCGCATATCAAATCCAAGACTCATTCGGGAGGTCACAGCAAGCCACCACCTACTCCACCGAAGTCTAAGAAGGATGAGCTTAAGAAAGAGGATGACAGACATTCCTCCAACGAAAACAGCGTCCCATCCAAAAGGTTAGTATTGGAAGACAAGCCTTATGTCAAAGGGTGCACATATAAGTACTTCGTCTCATGCAAGCCTTGAGACTTTACTGGAGAGAAAGGGGCAGTGGATTGCATGACATGGTTAGATGAAATGGACACGGTGGTAGATATAAGTGGTTGTGCTGAAAAAGATATTGTGAAGTTTGTGTCACAATCTTTCAAGGGTGAAGCCCTATCATGGTGGAAGTCGTTGATTCAAGCCACCAGAAAGGTACCTCTGTACAACATGTCTTGGGAACAATTTGTTGCCCTGATCAAGGAGAATTACTGTCCTCAGTAAGAGGTCGAAAGGATAGAATCTGATTTTCTATCTTTGGTGATGAAGAACCTGGACTGCCAGGCCTATCTTACGAGTTTCAATACCTTGTCGAGGCTAGTTCCTTACCTTGTGACGCCTGAACCAAAATGGATAGCCCGTTTTATTGGGGGTCTGGCCCCAGAAATAAAAGCAAGCGTCAAGGCCTCTCGGCCCACAACATTCAGATCAGTAGCTGACATATCTCTGTCTCTAACACTAGACGCAGTGAGACAGAGATCACTGAGAAATTTGGATGCCGAGAAGAGGAAACGCGAAGATGATGGTCCGCGACGCTCAGACAAGAAGCGTAAGGGAAGCAGTGACCAAAAGAAAGGGTCGGAATCTAAGAAGGGTGATCATCAGTCAAGTGATAAACCCCGGTGCAAGGTTTGTAAGAAGCACCACTTTGGGAAATGCATGCAAGAGTCAAGATCGCAGTCCCAGCCAAAAGCGTGTGGAATTTGTAAATCCCCAGATCACAAGGCAATAGACTGTAAGAAACTTAAGGATGCCACATGCTTCAATTGTAATGATAAGGGGCATATTAGGCCCAACTGCCCGAAACTTGCGAAGAAGACTGAAGAGGGAAAGAAGACCAATGCAAGGGTCTTCCGCATGGATGCGAAGGAAGCTATTCATGTGACACATGTGTCACTTCAGCCATCAAACAAATACCAAACCAATGAAATATTGTATTTCATACTTGGGATTTGTATAAAAATGTGTATCATTTGCACATATCAACTCTTGTTCGATTTCGGGCTTTAGATCGCTTTCTGGAGGGTTATAAGCACACTGATGCGTAAATATAACCAGTTTAATGCAACAAACACTCCGGAATAGTGACATAGGCTTAACATACCTTAAATAACCTTTACATAACTTAGAAATAAGTTTTGGAAGGTTTGGTATGCCGAAATCAAGTTAATTCACTTACAGGGACTAAGATTGACAAACTATGAAAGTATGCCGATTTGAACTGTAACGAACATTCCGGAACATGCCCATAAGTTAAACACACCCTAAATATCCTTTACATAGCTTGGAAATAGGCTTTGAGGGGTTCGGTGTGCTAAAATAAACTTTTGGGTCATTCAGGGACTAAAAGCGTCAAAAAGTGCATAAGTTTGCATTTTCGCGCATATCTTACGTTCTAAATACATCCGGACATCCAAAATTTATGTAATCATTAAAATATTATATTTTAGTGATTGGCTTGTCAAAAATCCATTCGTCGCGCAATTTGGATCGTTTTTGCGTCCGTTACGACTTCCGTCGTAATTAACCGAACAACGCAACCGTACGGCCAAACGAACCGACATCCGACATATTTTTGAGCATGTTTCAAGTTCCCTATACTTTAACTTCATTTTAGAGCCTTAAAATGGGGTTAACGGGGCTTAAACGTGTCAAAACGCATCAAAAACCAAGTTTGGAGGTACAGGGGCCTGTTCTGCCAATTGCTGAAAGTTACTGCCAGCAAATAAGGTCCTTACGGACCGTATGGAGTTGCTTACGGTCCGTAAGCCTCTCCCAGGTCAGAATACTTCATTTAATTAAAACCCAGCTGCTCCCATGGTTTTGCACTTAGTTTCTTTGATTCTATGGACTGGTTTTGGATGCCCCTAGTATCACAAAACCTTGTGCCCACTTGTACGCTCAAGATTAAAGCACGGGAATCAAGAAACGATCCTAACGGTGCTAGAAATCCTATAAATACCCCCACCCTTCTCACCCCCAACTCACTTGAATTCTGAGATTTTCTCTAAGTTGGAGTGGTTATCACTTCATACCTGAGAAATACTTGGAATTCAATCTTGCGGGGACCTTCTGTAAGTATTCTTTCGCGTTTTTCGTTCGTTTTAGCGTTAAAGTCAAACTGCGTTTGACTTTCTGCTTTGACCAGTTTTTGGTCAACACGAAGTTCGTTTGAACTTCATAACGTGAGTGTAATCACGATGGTTATAGTCCCTAGTGACTACACCTACTGATTACCACGTTATCTAGGCTTAGTGACGAGTCGTAGTTTCGGCCAAAATGCGTTTTCTTGCGTATTTTGTAACCAAACTACTTTAGGGTATCAAAACCGTTTGTTTTGATACCAAACCTGTTTTCTAACTTTACTAAACATGTTCTAGCATGTTTAGCTCGTCGCTTTTAGATTTGTGCTTGTTTAGGGTCGTAAAGGTAAGCGATCTAATCAATCGCTTATACTTTCGCACCCGACCCATTTGGTCGATCTTTAGGATCCGACCATACACATTAGGTGACCATACTTGTATAGGGAATAACCTTCCGAGGTTATACCTTATGGTCACGTCGTTTAAGTAGTTGTATGATAAGTAGTTCTTATGCCTTAGGTAAATTACCAAAATGCCCTTTTTGCACCAAAATTTATTTAAAGCATATGTAACCTAAATTTTGACATCTAAACTAATTAGGTAACTATATTAGACATGTTAAGGCATATTTTACTTGTCATAGGACTAGTTAAGCGGTCCGAACGCGTTTTACGCGAACGACGCGTTAAAGTAGCGTAAGCTACCTAAACGGGTCGTAATGGGTCGTAAGCACTTAGGTTAGGTTTCGTTTTAGTATGTAGGCTTTGTTAAACCATATTATATAAGTTCCCACACTTATTTGGTTTACAAACCCTCGTACTACCCGATCCTCCGTTAGGTCCGTTTATTAATGTAGATACTTATATTAGGTGCCGTTTGAATCCGTGATCTTCTAGCTTTGCTTGGTGGATATTTAAAGTCTATTGAGCAAATCTCAAGTGAGTACATAGACCCCTCTTTTACTGTTTTCCAAACATTTTGGGGTGAAACACATGTGCCTACTTGTTACTTTCATGCTTTTCATGTTTTCATATCATATACTTGCTATTTTCATTAGTACACTATTAGTACACGATTTCATTATGTTTTGCTATGTATGTTTACTTACATGCTAGCACATTGTTTTACATCACATTTCTTTTGCTATGTATGTTTACTTAACATGCTAGCACACTGTTTTACATCACATTTCTTTTGCTATGTATGTTTACTTAACATGCTAGCACATTGTTTTACATCACATTTCTTTTGCTATGTATGTTTACTTAACATGCTAGCACATCGTTTTCACTACTTTTTCTGCTATCTATGTTTACTGAGCATGCTAGCACATTGATTTACATGACTTTTCTACTTTGTATGTTTACTTAGCATACTTAGTACATTTGATTTACATTTACCTTTTTCATGCTATGTATGTTCATTTAGTCCATACTTAGTACATTCACATCACATCACATGCTAACATTCGGTAAAACATTTGGTTTGTTTAAACGGTTCTTTTACTACATTCATTAACATTAGCTACGCCGCTCGGTAGTAAGTAATGGTACCATAGGACTTGACAAATCCCGTTCCTGACATCCTGGGTTGGTTTGGATGAAAGGAATGACTGAATCCGTGAACATTTTCACTTTGATAACCTTTACTCTAAGGTTATCCTGCTGTCTCAAGGCTTGAATGTATTGCGTTTAACATACCGCATAAGTGTTTATATCAGTATAGCATGCACATCCACAAAACATAACATTGATTTAAACTGAGTTTTACTTCAATACTTTGTTTTGTGCATTTTCACCTATGGTTTAGTTGATACATTTTTCACTTGCCATACATGACTTTTTGTTTACACATTTCATGATAACATTTGACATAGACATTTTTGACATGGTTTTTACTATGACATTTGACAAATGGTTTAGACATGGGCAATTTACATTGATGGTTTGTTTGGGTAAGTGATTTGAGTAACGAGACGTGTGTAATGTGATACAAGCATGGTGGATACGCCGCTGGTACTTCCTATATATAAGTGCTTGTATTATATTACATGTCGTAGCGTTATTTAAATCATTCAATTTGGACTTATACATTTTATACAAATAACATATTTTTCACAAGACATTGTTTTACAAAACAGTTTGATTTATACAAATTCATTTTACTGGGTTATTCATTTAACCTTACATTATTCATTTAAATATACATATCTATCATCGCTTTTCAAATGATTTATAAAACAAAACACTTTACAAGGATCAAGACTGACTTTTTGTTAAACAACTTTTTTTTCTAAACTTATAAGTCATGAATCCTAAATCAATAAAACCTATGTACTCGCCGGCATTTTTATGCTGACGTACCTATTTTCACATGTGTTTCAGGAGATGATGCATAGGATTGATCAAGATACACATAGGCGGACTTGGGCCTTAGTGACATTAAAAGATGCAAGACTAGTTAATTATGTTATGCTTATTTGTTTGTTAAGACATTGTAATTCTTTTAATCAATAAAACAACATTTCATTTTTTTCCATGTGTTATGAAACAATGTTTCTGTTACAACACTCCCCGACGATTCCGCCACGTTTTGTTGTTTTACGTTGTCGGGGTGTGACAATTCAGGATGATAATCTCATAACAGGTACTTTTCTCATTAATGATGTCTACGCAAGGGTACTTTTCTCATAACAACTTTAGTGAATGAATGTTCGCAACATTAGGGGGAGATAACAAGCAGTTGGAAAGTGAAAAAGGAAATGAATTATCATGTCATCTTGATCCTCAGACTATAAACTATGAACTAGAAGTTTAAAGTATAATTCATTTACCAATATTAAAGAACAAATTACCAGACAAGTTCACTGACCTAAATAGAGTGACTAGGTAAGTCACGTAATCAACTGCTTATGCTCCAATTATATTTGTGTCCCAAGAGGACATAATATATTTTTGTAATGAGTCTATTGCACGCCTAAAGCGTGGTAGACTAATTGATTCCAATAATAAAATTCCTCAAAAATTGGAGCAAGTAATTAAGATGGTCAAGTCGAGGTTATAGTAGTAAGATCTCCTGAAGAGACAATAGACATTTCAAGAAGAACCTCAGGTACTTGAAAATAAAGAGATCTCGATAAGTTGTATCATGTCTAAGATATGTATGGAATCGAAATAAAAATCGACGTCGTTATACTTTTGTATATAATGTAGCGCTTGAAATGATTAAATAATGAGGATCAAGATTTAAGATCTGCCTATGAATGAATATTAAGAAATGATTGGCAAAAATAGAAAGACGCAAATAAGGCAGAGTTTAGTTCTCTAATAAAATGGAAAGTTTCTGGACCAACAGTCCATACAACTAAAGTTGTAAAATATGTTGGATACAAAAGTGTCTTTTATGCGAATCAAGTGAATATCAAATTAAGTGATATAAGTCAAAATTGGTGACACACGAATTTTCACAAAGACCTATGATTGATTATGAGAAAACGTATTCTCCAGTGGTGGATGCATTGACTTTCCAATATCTTATTAGTCTGGTAATATATAAAAGAGAATTGACATGCGTCTTATGAAAGTTACGTATCACTTGATACTAAGTCATATAAAAGAAGTTCTCGAGAATATTATGATTATTATGTAAATTCAGATCTGAATACATATACATATTGTGTATGTTATTGAATTGAATATAATTGGAACTCCCCATGAGTATCCTGAAGCATTTGAGTGCTTAAGAGGTTAATTGAAACACCTTATGGATGTAATTATTGTGCACCAATACTCCAATAAACATACATAGAAAATGCGTACCTGGTTGTTATGGCATCTCAATGTACACAGTGTACAAACATGGTACAATATGGATTTTGGAGATTAAAGTAAGTGTTCATGATATTTTTGCATATGATATAGATATCTATGTGGTAAAAGGGCAAATTTATGTAGCAAAACTTCTAAAGAGTGAAAGCACATGCATATTTGGATAAGATGGAAAGAATTCCCTCATGGATTGATAATGCTAGAAGCATTAATGATGTAAAAACCGCAAGAACGTATTATGTGAAGTTGACAAAATACGTATGGACTAAAATACTTGGGTCGAGTGTTGTACAACTCGAGATATTCACATAAAGAGGGATATAAGTTTAATTAAATTAGCCATGTTCTATGAACATTCTACTTTTTAAAGTTCACTATAATCGCAATTTACAGTAATGATGTCTAGGCATTATTGAGAGAAATTGTCGAGCTTTTAGAGGGAGAATTTTGAATTACCTTGGCACGGTCTAATTATTACTCGAACTGCAGTTCGAGTATATATGTAATCATATTTTACTAATCCCTCAAGTACATCTAGAAGATGATGTTTGGATATTTTAGTATGGACATAGTTGAACCTTAAAGTATGTTAAAGGTTGTTAAGTCATTTTTATAAGAAATGACTATTATCATCTCCTACCAAAGTATGGATTCTCATTCCAAAAGTACCATGGCTAAAGTGCAATTGTGCATTAATATTTCTTTCTATCTATGCATAATATGTTTTTTTATTTGAATTTATCAACATGATATAGCACATGTCCACTGAGGAGACATTTGAATGGTAAAGCAGATATGTCGATACCCTAAAGGTAAGAATGATATGTGTTTATATTTTACTAACCTATGAAAACTAGTTTCGTTAGTCTTGTAGATGTAAAGAATGTAACACAACATAGTAGTGGATCTAATGGTATTTGTTTCAAGAGGAAGCACTAGAAGTCTCACAAGAAGATTTTACAACATTACTCAATATAAAGTATTGCACTTCAAGGCATCAAACAACAAATTATTCTACAAAAGTTTTGAGTAACATTCGAGGAAGATGGACACATGTTACTTAAAGGATACATATTATAATGAGGGGGACATTTTTTCAAGTTGCACTCTTTTTCCCTTAACTAAGTTTTGTCCCATTGGGTTTTCTTAGTAAGTTTTTTAACGAGACAACATACCTGATTCAGAAGTATCAGAATAAGAAAATACGCGCTGCACTCTTTTTCCCTTAGCTGAGGTTTTGTCCCACTGGGTTTTCCTAGTAAGGTTTTTAACGAGGCAGTATCACCAAGCGTATTAAAACTATGTGGATAGTCAAAGGGGAGTGTTATGAATCAGTCATTTATATGGTGACTCTCCACATACATAACTCCTATCTCTTCAATTTCTTTTGTATTAATGTTTATGCATAAATATATTGAGGCATTTGTATATGGTGATGATATCTTAATGAATAAGAATTCATGTTCTCTTATTCTCCATATCCTTGTTCTCTACATGATCTTTATAGTCTTTTTCTCTCATATTTATTAGAGTTATATATTGGTTGCTAATAGACCGTTGATTTACAATGGCCTAAAATAAAAGTGTCTTTCATTGGGTTTTCATATCTCATATTTATTAGAGTTATAACTCTAATACAAACGACACAAAATTTAAGAAATACAAAAGGTTTTTATGGTGTAGTGCTTTAAAAACACGGTATTACTACAAGATCAAGATTAACAAGTAATGTTACTAATATTTTGATTCAACATATGAATTTGTATTTCATACAAATATTATTTTGTACAAATGTTTTTAGTCTTGTGGCCGATTTTGATAGAGATGATTGAACCATTGATACAATAGAATTAATGAATTTTCTATCTTAAATGATGTTATCAAAAGTGAAAATTTTAATTGGTTACAGGTAATACATATGATTTAAATATTTGTTTTTAAGTGTGATGAATATTTCATAAAGTTTTCATACCAACTTTTTATGTGGTCACATATTGTGAATTGTTTTATGTGGTCACATATTATATTATGATGCCATGTATTATATAATTTGACTTTATTTTATATTGCTTATTTCATATGTTATCATATACTCATTTGTAGTATTCAATCGATCATCTAAATTGATTTAATATCTCTCATGAAAGGGAATCAAAAGTTTTGACATGAAACCCGAGATGTCATACTCCCTAAATCTCATATTGAGTATGTAGAAGGTCATAAGATGTTAGACCTTATATGATTCAGACATGTAATTACTTCTCTATGGTGTAATGCAAAGAGAAGATTACAAGGTAAAATCGGATAAGACAGTTTTCATTTGTCGTTCTCAAATATGCTAAAGTAGCAATATTATGTAACAAGGATAACAACTTTGAAACGATTTCATATCCGTTTGTTCGAACCATGAAACTTGGTTGGTTTACATCATTCCTTGAAGTGAATATGCTTGTAAGATCTTTGAAAATGTTGGGATGATGGATGTAATTGAGAAACTTATAATGCCGATCATGTTACTAATGAGGTCCTGCTATCAAAAGTTGTAAGATAGCCGAGTAAATAATGGAAACCGTGAAAATTGTTTGGTTTTACTTTGATCCATGAAATGAATATATATTGATCATTAAGAAAAATACAATGATGGTCATGTTGATAATGAGATCAACCATTAGAAATTATAATGAGATCGACTACAATAATTGAAATGATAGTCATGATGAGATCGACAATTAGAATTGTAACAATAGTCATAATGAGATCAACCACCAAAAGTGGCAAACTAAGGAATGGCCATATAACATGATGGTTTAAACTTTGAAGTTATAATACATTCTCTTGTATCTTACATTTTGCATTACATTTGTGCAAGTAATACATATGCGATTATAATCCAAAGGTTTATGGTTCATAAGTATTTAGTTAGTTGGCATGACCGGTTAGACCACACCGAGTCATTAATGATGATGTGAAAAGTATCGAAGAACCAGAGGATTATCTTGATAATTATACATGTCATGTTTGCTCTCAAGTGAAGTTAAGTACTGATCAACAAAAGTAGGGTGTGAATCCCCAAATATTCTGGAAATGATAACGGAAATAAATATACAAACATGATACCATTTAGTATTTTAAAATCGATGCATCGTCTAAATGGTTATCAAATCCACAACCTGAAGCTTGTGTGATTGTGGCTTAGCTAATGTGACGGCAAGCATATTAATCCAGATTAGTATATTTATTTTGTCACACCCCCAAAATACCACATGCGGAAACCCCCGCGAGGCGTGTGACATACCAGGATCCAAGCCACCAATCACATTGAACTCATAAATGTATTTAAATAAACTTCATTCATTAACATAAGGTGTTACGAATGTTACATGTCATTCATTGTATACAGCGGAAGCATAATTCATTTTTTAAGTATTTCGTAAACCGTGTGTACATAAACCATTAAGCTTGTATGGAGATTCTTTGTTTCTCGACTCATGACCACTCCAGCCTTCCAGACAGCAAGTTCCACAAGATATAACCCTATAAACCTGCAAGCATGCAGACAAGTGTGTCAGACGACGCTGGTGAGTTCAAAGTTTTGTTAACGCGTTTAGTTACCAGTTGTGTGTTTAAAACAGTTCAATGTTTTGTTTTGATGTTGTTATTACTCGATTACCGTATATGGCGACTAGATGTGAATGCCCAACCCCAATGCCTCCATTTAGGCATTGGTCATGAGGTCAAGGTATCAAACAACCTTGAATAGATGTAAGGGGTCTTATATATACACGATGAGAATGCCCAACCCCAATGCCTCTAACTAGGCATTGGTCATGAAGTCCAGGTAATTAGTTCACGCCCGTCCTTTCGGCCCGGTGTGAGGGTGCCAAACCTAATAGCGCTATCAACTAAATACCTTGTTGCTTCTTCAGCAACACGGTAGATGTACGGGGTCTTACATGATTTATACTGTGTTCAATAACCAACATCCCAATTAAATAGTTTACCCAGTATTCCCTTCAGAAACGTTTACCAGATGTCCCAAACCACCGGGACGCATGCTTAGAAAAGTGCAGTGAACTCACCTTTGATTTGCTCGGTAGAATTAATTACGGGTTCAAGTTGCTCAAATCAATGCTAACATGGTTACCATTAACAATCAGTTTCGTGATACTTAAACACAAATCCCTTTTAATGCAAGTTGTACCACATATGACACAAGTAACATGCACTTAACTTCATACAAATTGTCACAGTTGATCATACAATGCAATTTATAACATACATCTTAGTATCACATAATAGGTGATTAAATCCTCCAATATCCGTTTGTTTACACGACTACATTTTGAAATCACACATTGTAACAGTGTGCAGTCCACATGGTTTGTCGGCGGCCTAACCTGACTGGCCCAATAAGGTGGCGTGCGAGTGGGTTCAAGGTGCGCGGCCCGTTTGACTCAAGGCCCAACAAGGGTGCTAGTTTAAAAGACCGTGCGGCCCAACAACAAATAGTATGCACACCAGGGAGTGTACGACCGAATGTTTGTAACTTTCTTCTTTTTAGTGTGCGACTAGAGTATATGTATGACCCAATATTCGTGATTTGGCCACTTGATTTGTGCAGCCCAAGACATGGCCCAAAGCAGTGTTCGGTTGGGCTTTAGGCGTGCGGCCAGATTATTAAATGTTCAACAAATTAAAAGTGTGTGACAATTTGTGTGACAATTCTTATGAGTGGCCCCCACCACTGTATGGTTCCCATGAATACAATCACTGTGCGACATGTATGCTACTCATTCATCATTCATACTATAAATCACATCTTCCTCTATTGAGTTGTAACCTATGCATACACATGTGTACATTCCCTAACAACTTTTCAAAAGATATACATACTCACTTGAATTAAACAGATAAGACAAACATTATTTCACACATAATATTTGAACCACCCAACATATTTAAGTTGTACTCTATGCTTGTAAGCTTGTACATCTCCATTAAAACCCAGCTCAAGAATTTCGAACTCATACATTCATGTTTCATATAATACACCTATTCAACCATTTGCATTAAGAACCTATATCACCCTTAATATTAATCACAAACGGACACCCTCATCATTATCATTTCTAGTAGCACAACAGAAGCCATAGTAATCATGCAAAGTTCAACAAAGTTTATCATAATCACCACTTACACAACCAACATATTTAAACGTCAAACATAAGCTTATTATTGTCACTACGAGTATGTTCGGGCACATTATCAAGAACCTGACAATAAAGACACCAACATTTATATATCATCGACATCCCCCTATTGATAGCGTTTTATGTTTTTATTAAACAGAATCCTAGTGTTTCCAGCATCGAAAGTTGTTATTATTAATCAATCGACCAAGATAATCGACCCAACTTCCAACATTACGCAATACATGTTCAACTTCTCTATATTATCACGTATTATCACATAACATCAAGAATCAAAACAACTTAATAAGATATTACCTGGCAGAAAATAAGGAGCTTATATCCCACTTATTCTTGACCCCTATTTGCGTGAACAGAAGAGAGGTAGGAGGGGCTGCCGTCGCAATCAAGTAATGGGGTGAGGGTTGTTTTAGGGTTTGCAATAGTTGTGGTAACTTAAGAATTATTATACATAATTAATAGGTAGAAAGAGGTGGGCTCGGTTTGGCTGAAAGTCAAAGTGCATGAAAATAAAGGGGTCCTTGGGTCTTGGGCCGATTACACTTCACATGGACATGGCTGGCAAACAAAGCTCATTGGACCGATTCCATTTAGTGGACTAATATTTCATTAGATTGTTTCATTAGATTGGCCGATATATTTGAAATCACATGGATTGGACTAATATTTACCATCTACTATATAACAAACACCATTTGATCATAATTATTAGGTACAATTAAACAAGTTTAACGGCCACGGCTTTACGGAACGTAGACATTATGATGACGTATAGTAGAACATGAATCGTAGCGAAATCTGGTTAAACAAAGTTAACCTTGAAAGTTTGGGTTGTCACATCATCCCCAACTTGAAAGAAATTTCGTCCCGAAATTTGACAAGTAAGCACAGATAGGTGAAGCGATAGAAACTCTAATTAAACTATATGTAATACTACGCCAATAATAATCACAAATAATAATCAAGCATTACACCCAATCACTAAGCATCCAGATAACTGCACAGACACCACGTAAACCAAATTGTAAAAAAAAAACAGGATTGCGAGGTCAGTTGGGTGCCACATCATCCCCAACTTGAAAGGGAATTTCGTCCCGAAATTCGCCAGTGATAACAAAAGTTGGTTCGACCCCTTAAGCAATTGAGGATATTAAAGTTTTGATAGATCCTTACGTTCCTATGTGAACTCCAGTCCACGTATTGAGGTTTAACAAGCCCTCACGATTGACATACGACTTATGCTAGCGAACCTTGACTTCTTTAGTCCATGTTTTCGATAGATTCCCTGATAAATACAACTAATCTGATGACTTCAGGTTCCGGTAAGGGTATCACGAGGGTTTCATCGGACAAACACTGCCTTAAATCCAGGGCATACATACCATTACGATAGTTATCCCGTTTCATCAATTAGCCCGAGTTTGTGAGCCATGTTACCGTTTCGTTCCAGTAATCTGAATGTCCCCACGCGTCGTAAACTAAGCTTGCCATGTTTTCTATAGTGTACCGCACCCTCCCAGCGTGATATTCTCGATTATGACATGTTCGCCTACAACAAACTCCCAGTGTTTCCTAAGCTTATCAGCTTTCCTAGCAATCACGCGTTGCCATCAAACAATTTCCGATCTAAGCAATCTTCAAGAGTTTTGAGCTCAAGTCTTGGACCTGCGATTACACTGTCAACCACCTTAGTTCAACAAAGAGATTAACGTTACTCTCCAGGTTAAGCCTCAAACAGGGCTGTGTGCATACTATCACGGTACAGCTGCATTAGAGCTTCTCCAAATATAAGTGTCCTTCCCAGACGTTTACTAAAGTCAATCATGCACATGCTCGCAGCATGCCCTCATGTGTTCAGATGGTTCGTCACTCTGCTCGATTGTCCTACAGTGATAAGCAATGCTCATGTCAAGACGTGAGCCAAGGGTGTGCGCCATGCCTGCCTTAAATCAGGTATGGCCCAATACCAAAGGTAATAGGAGTTGGCACCTCGTGCCTATAATCCGTCTCTTCCAGAGAAATATTCACAAGTTGAGAAGGCTCGTCAGCTCCCTTGACTGCAAGGAGGTGTGCTGGTTACATGCGGCGATCAACGATTGTTAATGTTTGCGTTTCCGTTTCGAGTTGTAAGTAGACCAGTGGCAAAATTCATAGCAGTCTGCTCCCGTCTTCCATATCGGTGTTGCCGGTTTCTTATACTTTGCATTGACTTTCCCCCAAGTCAAACGTTATACCAATACATTGTTAGGCGGGTTTTCATGCCCAATCATTAGTACAAGATTTACAGATCCAGACGTCATTCTTCAAGACCCAGATGACTAGAATTTCGATGTCGGTGTGCTTTGCTAAACACAACTTCCCTTCCGTTGTCGTGAAATGAGATTCACAGTCGTTCCATGAGTTAGTGAATATTGTCCGTTTTGCCAAAGTTGCTCCTCCATGCCTCGCATGGACTCAACTTGAAAATTCTCTCCCATTAGCTCTCTAGTTTGTACAGAACGAGTTGGTTCAGGTGAGTTAGAATCGATAGCGAGCTGCAAAGTTCATACACGTTCAAGTTCCGCAGTCGAAACCCTCCCAAAAGTCCCATCCAACGATGCCATTTACTGATTTAGCTCTTTCGAAACCAGGGTACACGGGAGGCCCTTGTGATCGGTCTAAGTAACGCATTCGGTACCGTCCAAGTAATGCCTCTAAGTAAATCCAAAGACCACGATTTCCACCACCGATTGTGTGTCATGCAGTTCTTCTTTGTATTTCCATTACGTAAGTCGTTACTCTCTCGTGTTGCGTCGACGTGTAACTAGGACTCTGATTCAAACCATAATGATATACCACTGAATCACCCGTGCCCTCGGGTAAAAACGAGGCTTAGTGCATTACAGAGTTAGGATTCGAAAGCTGAAAAGACGTCCTCCTGTTCTGTCTTTCGCGAACACGGCACCCGGCTGTGCTAAAGAGATTTAAGCTACGCGGCCTTCGAAATTCCTGTGATTAATCCGCGATAGTATCAAGCGGAACCAAGTAATCGTTGTATCCTCGAAGGACTCTTTAGTGTCGATCAGTTTCCAACCAAAACGGGTCTTAGCGAGATCCATGTGCATCCCCACTTGGTTGATTACATTACCCAAAAGGTACCTCTTGAATCCAGAAGTTACATTCATCAAGACTTCGCGTGATGTGGCTCCTCCCTCAAGACCTCTCAAATAAGATAAAAGTTGTCCATGTTGTTCTTTCCTCTTAGAAAGGATTCGAAGTGTCACCCAATAGCATGGTCGGTTCACATGATCCATGAAGCTGCTGGTGTGATGATCACTCTAAAGGTCATGGAATGCAGGGTCGTATGGCCGAATTGTGTCTGGTAGGCTTCTTTAAGAACATTCTCCTCTTGGACTTCCATCTGATAATAGTTCGCTCGTAAATTAATCCTCGAATGAAAGCTCGTCTCTTGTAACTAGTCGACCGGTTGTCGATACATGGTCGAGGCAAACGGTTCTCAACTGTCGTCTCGATGAGTTTTCGATAATCGGTACGCACACACAAAAGGCTTATTTTCACGGATATAACTGGGGCTTCCCAAAGTGAGAATTAGGTCCGACAAAACTCTTGTCCAATAGTTCTCGTAGTAGCTTATACAGTTCTTGCAACCCTCCTGGTGCAAGACGGTAAGAGTATGAGTATTTGGAGCTCCCTCTAATCGCGAGATTAACTGAGATTCCGACTAATAGTTGTGGTAGTAGACCTGAAAGTTCCTCGAATTGCACATCGAGATGAGTCACACAATTGGTGGATCCTCGATCCTATTTTACTTAGTCTTATCATCAGGAATAGTTGCTAATTACAGCGGGGTCATCCCTCCTTAGACTCTTTCGGGGATGTCATTACTGACATGATGCCAATCTTTACACCACTCTGGTACTTTAGAGCATATAGTGACGCTAAATTTCTTCTCACAGGGTACGTTTGCGCAATATATCCAGATAACCAACTAACACAAACTATTGCGTCGAAACCATCAAAGATAGTGAAAAGGAGGTCGATGTCGAACACTGGTCTCACAAGATCGAGTTTGCATCCAAGCGAACATATGAAGTTTCAATTGGCTTGCCACCAGCCGATTCCGCAACAGGTTTGGTTTCAAGAAGCATCCATATCAAACAGAACAGAGACGATGCGACCTATCCAAGCTACCGTGTTGCTGTACTCCTGGCGTTGCTCAAGCCAATCCTATATGTTCTTCACGAGTACTATATCCAGTGTTGTTGCTACAATCACGCGAATTCCCCCATATTGTCATTGTTCCCTTGGTTGCTGTCGTCTTGAATTACCAACGACCAATACATGTCGTAGGCACCTTCATTTCCATACTGTAGGCTACGATCACGAGTACCTTGAAGTTGCTACGACTGTTGCCTCTAATATTGTTGCCTGTAATGGTGTCCTGCATCCTCTCACCAACAAGGTGCATCTTTTCACATTCCGTGCCACGTCCTAAGGCACTACTCATGGTGCGAGCGGTTACACAGTCCGCTCTAGAGTCAATCGTCATTGATTTTGTCCCGATTGGTTCGTAAGAGTCGACTCCCATGAGTCGCTGGCTGGGGCTAAGGATTCGATTGGAGTCAAATCACTGTTGTTCGTTGCCGGTAACTAGGGTCGTTCAAATGCTGAAATCGGTAAGGTACTACATTTACCCTCTTGTCCATCGTTCTTGCAAGTTGACTGAGTAATACACGGTATGTTTCCAAAGTGTTGCAGAAGTTATCGCACTTCGGGGTCTAAATCGTCAGTACATTGAGTTTCCACAAACAAAGAGGAGTGAGAGAGGTATAGACCAATCATTGATGCTGCAACATCCAATTCGGGGACGTTCGTACAAGCACCTAACATTCTGCACAGTTTGCTAGGCGTTCAGGTAGGTGTTCACGTAGTACTCGATAGCATCAAGATTCAAAAGAATTCAATGAGAAGTGAAAAGATCATGTTCGAGTAGGAGACCATCACTGCTATGATTCCTATAGACTGTTGTGTTTCACATCGATCAGATAACGGAACGGAACCCCTTTTTCACTTGTTAAGTCTCACTGGGACACGCATGCACCCCACATTATTATGTGTGCACCCACAATAAAATTGCGATTTGCATGCTCATCTCAATTCCTCCTAACTCATGCCAAATGGTTCCTCAAACTCGAGTGCCAAACAGAGGTTTTCAAAACGATAAGATCACAAAAATCTAATGACTACGACACACCAACTATGCATCATAAAGTAAGCAAACAATTCACGTAATTGTGTGTTCGTGTGCTACATCATAAACAAGTGTGCACTAATCATGTAATGTATATAACAGATAAAAAGACGAACCTTGCAATCTGGAGCTGAGTGTCATGGTGGTATTCACGTATTCAGAACTGTTCGGTTATAGTCTGGTTTTACAAAAATGTTTTCAAAACCAAGTTCACTATAACCAGTGGCTCTGATACCAAACTGTCACACCCCCAAAATACCACATGCGGAAACCCCCGCGAGGCGTGTGACATACCAGGATCCAAGCCACCAATCACATTGAACTCATAAATGTATTTAAATAAACTTCATTCATTAACATAAGGTGTTACGAATGTTACATGTCATTCATTGTATACAGCGGAAGCATAATTCATTTTTTAAGTATTTCGTAAACCGTGTGTACATAAACCATTAAGCTTGTATGGAGATTCTTTGTTTCTCGACTCATGACCACTCCAGCCTTCCAGACAGCAAGTTCCACAAGATATAACCCTATAAACCTGCAAGCATGCAGACAAGTGTGTCAGACGACGCTGGTGAGTTCAAAGTTTTGTTAACGCGTTTAGTTACCAGTTGTGTGTTTAAAACAGTTCAATGTTTTGTTTTGATGTTGTTATTACTCGATTACCGTATATGGCGACTAGATGTGAATGCCCAACCCCAATGCCTCCATTTAGGCATTGGTCATGAGGTCAAGGTATCAAACAACCTTGAATAGATGTAAGGGGTCTTATATATACGCGATGAGAATGCCCAACCCCAATGCCTCTAACTAGGCATTGGTCATGAAGTCCAGGTAATTAGTTCACGCCCGTCCTTTCGGCCCGGTGTGAGGGTGCCAAACCTAATAGCGCTATCAACTAAATACCTCGTTGCTTCTTCAGCAACACGGTAGATGTACGGGGTCTTACATGATTTATACTGTGTTCAATAACCAACATCCCAATTAAACAGTTTACCCAGTATTCCCTTCAGAAACGTTTACCAGATGTCCCAAACCACCGGGACGCATGCTTAGAAAAGTGCAATGAACTCACCTTTGATTTGCTCGGTAGAATTAATTACGGGTTCAAGTTGCTCAAATCAATCCTAACATGGTTACCATTAACAATCAGTTTCGTGATACTTAAACACAAATCCCTTTTAATGCAAGTTGTGCCACATATGACACAAGTAACATGCACTTAACTTCATACAAATTGTCACAGTTGATCATACAATGCAATTTATAACATACATCTTAGTATCACATAATAGGTGATTAAATCCTCCAATATCCGTTTGTTTACACGACTACATTTTGAAATCACACATTGTAACAGTGTGCAGTCCACATGGTTTGTCGGCGGCCTAACCTGACTGGCCCAATAAGGTGGCGTGCGAGTGGGTTCAAGGTGCACGGCCCGTTTGACTCAAGGCCCAACAAGGGTGCTAGTTTAAAAGACCGTGCGGCCCAACAACAAATTGTATGCACACCAGGGAGTGTACGGCCGAATGTTTGTAACTTTCTTCTTTTTAGTGTGCGACTAGAGTATATGTATGACCCAATATTCGTGATTTGGCCACTTGATTTGTGCAGCCCAAGACATGGCCCAAAGCAGTGTTCGGTTGGGCTTTAGGCGTGCGACCAGATTATTAAATGTTCAACAAATTAAAAGTGTGTGACAATTTGTGTGAGAATTCTTATGAGTGGCCCCCACCACTGTATGGTTCCCATGAATACAATCACTGTGCGACATGTATGCGACTCATTCATCATTCATACTATAAATCACATCTTCCTCTATTGAGTTGTAACCTATGCATACACATGTGTACATTCCCTAACAACTTTTCAAAAGATATACATACTCACTTGAATTAAACAGATAAGACAAACATTATTTCACACATAATATTTGAACCACCCAACATATTTAAGTTGTACTCTATGCTTGTAAGCTTGTACATCTCCATTAAAACCCAGCTCAAGAATTTCGAACTCATACATTCATGTTTCATATAATACACCTATTCAACCATTTGCATTAAGAACCTATATCACCCTTAATATTAATCACAAACGGACACCCTCATCATTATCATTTCTAGTAGCACAACAGAAGCCATAGTAATCATTCAAAGTTCAACAAAGTTTATCATAATCACCACTTACACAACCAACATATTCAAATGTCAAACATAAGCTTATTATTGTCACTACGAGTATGTTCGGGCACATTATCAAGAACCTGACAATAAAGACACCAACATTTATATATCATCGACATCCCCCTATTGATAGCGTTTTATGTTTTTATTAAACAGAATCCTAGTGTTTCCAGCATCGAAAGTTGTTATTATTAATCAATCGACCAAGATAATCGACCCAACTTCCAACATTACGCAATACATGTTCAACTTCTCTATATTATCACGTATTATCACATAACATCAAGAATCAAAACAACTTAATAAGATATTACCTGGCAGAAAATAAGGAGCTTATATCCCACCTATTCTTGACCCCTATTTGCGTGAACAGAAGAGAGGTAGGAGGGGCTGCCGTCGCAATCAAGTAATGGGGTGAGGGTTGTTTTAGGGTTTGCAATAGTTGTGGTAACTTAAGAATTATTATACATAATTAATAGGTAGAAAGAGGTGGGCTCGGTTTGGCTGAAAGTCAAAGTGCATGAAAATAAAGGGGTCCTTGGGTCTTGGGCCGATTACACTTCACATGGACATGGCTGGCAAATAAAGCTCATTGGACCGATTCCATTTAGTGGACTAATATTTCATTAGATTGTTTCATTAGATTGGCCAATATATTTGAAATCACATGGATTGGACTAATATTTACCATCTACTATATAACAAACACCATTTGATCATAATTATTAGGTACAATTAAACAAGTTTAACGGCCACGGCTTTACGGAACGTAGACATTATGATGACGTATAGTAGAACATGAATCGTAGCGAAATCTGGTTAAACAAAGTTAACCTTGAAAGTTTGGGTTGTCACATCATCCCCAACTTGAAAGAAATTTCGTCCCGAAATTTGACAAGTAAGCACAGATAGGTGAAGCGATAGAAACTCTAATTAAACTATATGTAATACTACGCCAATAATAATCACAAATAATAATCAAGCATTACACACAATCACTAAGCATCCAGATAACTGCACAGACACCACGTAAACCAAATTGTAAAAAAAAAAACAGGATTGCGAGGTCAGTTGGGTGCCACATCATCCCCAACTTGAAAGGGAATTTCAAGTTGCACTCTTTTTCCCTTAACTAAGTTTTGTCCCATTGGGTTTTCTTAGTAAGGTTTTTAACGAGACAACATACCTGATTCAGAAGTATCAGAATAAGAAAATACGCGCTACACTCTTTTTCCCTTAGCTGAGGTTTTGTCCCACTGGGTTTTCCTAGCAAGGTTTTTAACGAGGCAGTATCACCAAGCGTATTAAAACTATGTGGATAGTCAAAGGGGAGTGTTATGAGTCAGTCATTTATATGGTGACTCTCCACATACATAACTCCTATCTCTTCAATTTCTTTTGTATTAATGTTTATGCATAAATATATTGAGGCATTTGTATATGGTGATGATATCTTAATGAATAAGAATTCATGTTCTCTTATTCTCCATATCCTAGTTCTCTACATGATCTTTATAGTCTTTTTCTCTCATATTTATTAGAGCTATATATTGGTTGTGTCACACCCCGACCACGTAAAACAACAAAACGTGGCGGAAACGTCGGGGAGTGTTGTAACAGAATCATCGTTTCACAACCATGGAATAAATAATTTTGTTTTATTGAATAAACGAACTCATTGTTTTAATACAATCAAATAAGTACAACTATTATCTTTCAAGTTTTAAAGTTGCTAAGGCACGAGTCCATCCTATGTGTAGCATATATAATCAATCATCATAGAGCAGTACCTGAAACATGTGTAAAAATAGGTACGTCAGCATAAAAATGCCGGCGAGTACATAGGTTTTATTGATTTAGGATTCATGACTTATAAGTTTAAAGAAAAAGGTTTTAATAAAAGTAGTCATGATCCTTGTAAAAGGTCTTCTTTTAAAAATCATTTATAAGAAATCAGATAATAATACATAGGAAATTAAATAAGTAAGTAGAATAAGTTTGCATAAATATATATATTGTTTGATAACAATATTTTGATAAAAAGGTTCATAGTATATATAAAAATATACTTTGGTTTTAAGAAAAATCGAATAAGTAATATATTAAAATATATTTCAGTTCCAAAATCGTTAACCCAAGTGTACTAAATAACGCCACGGTATGTAATGTAATGAAAACACTTATATATAAGAAGTACCAGCGGCGTATCTACCATGTTTTCATCACATTACACTCGTCTCGTTATCTAAACACTAACCAAAACCCAATCGTTGGATAAATAGTATATTAAATATACCTTAGTTGTTTAAAATAATAAATTTTCAGTAGTATATCAAAAGTATACTTTGATTTATATATAACATAATAAACTATGTTTTTGGTTGAAAATAACATATTAAAACTATGCTTTGGACTATGAGAATAACATATCAAAATATGCTTTGGGTTGTATAAATAACATATTAAACTATGTTTTGGATTGTATAAAGAACATATCAAAATATGCTTTGGGTTGTATAATTAACATATTAAACTATGTTTTGGTTATTAACAAAAAAATATATGTTGGTTTTGTACAATACCACACATGAGAGTATATCAAACTATACTTTTGGGAGTATATCAAAATATACAATAAAAGTGTGATTTATGAATTCAATCAGACCTAGTGCATCAAACTACACCTTTGAGACTATAGGAATACCACGAAGGCAATCCCTATTTGGATGGAGAAACAAATTGGTTTCAGACATTCCATGACAATAGGAATGGGGTGTCAAATCCTATAGCGCTATATCATACTACCAACCGGTCTGGTGAACAAAATAAGTACTATTCCAAACATTTATTTTATAATCTTTGAAAAACTAGAGTTTAAATCATAAATAATCATTCAGTTTGTAAAAAGTTAAGTACAAATATGTATAATCAATTATACTTTTGAAAACATGAAAATAACAGATAGGTACACATGCTTCACCCCAAAACAGTTTGAAAACAGTAAAAGAGGGGACTATGTACTCACTTGAGATTGCTTAGGAGTCTTGAACAACTACCAAGCAAAGCTAGAGGATCACGGAATCAAACGACACCTAATGTTGATAACTACATAAATAAACCGGACCTGAATCGGAAGATCGGATAGGATGAGGTCTCGTAAACCAAATGAGTGTGGGAACTCATATGATATGGTTTAACAAGGCCTACATACTAAAAGGAAACCTAACCTAAGTGCTTTCGACCCATTACGACCCGTTTAGGTAGCTTATGCTACTTTAACGCGTCGTTTGCGTAAAACGCGTTCGGACCGTTTAACTAGTTCTATGACAAGTATTATATGCCTAAACATGCTTAATTATGTTGCATAATCAGTTAAGTGACAAAAGTTTGGGTTACATATGCTTAATTACCAATTATGTATGAAAAGGGCATTTTGGTAATCTACCTAAGGCATATAAACTACTTATCATACAACTACCTAAACTAGGTTACCATAAGATATAACCTCGGAAGGTTATTCCCTATGCAACTATGGTCCCTAAATATGTTTGGTCGGATCCTAATGATCGACCAAACGGGTCGTGTTCGAAAGTCTAAGCGGGTGTTTAGTCCGCTTGACTTACGACTCTACACAAGCACTAAACTAAAAGTGACGAGCTAAACATGTCGAAACATGTTTGACAAAGTTAGAAAACAGGTTTGGTATCAAAACAAACGGTTTTGACACCTAAAAGTAGCTTGGTTACAAAATACGCGAGAATACGCATTCTGGCCGAAGCTACGACTCGTCACTGAGCCTAGATAACGTGGTAATCAGTAGATATAGTCACTAGGGACTATAACCATCGTGATTACGCTCACGTTATGAAGTTCAAACGAACTTCGCGTTGACCATAAACTGGTCAAAGCAGAAAGTCAAACGCAGTTTGATTTTAACGATGAAAACGAATGAAAAGAACGAAAGAATACTTACAAAAGGTCCCCGCAAGATTGAATTCCAAGTATTTCTCAGGTATGAAGTGATAACCACTCCAACTTAGAGAAAATCTCAGAATTCAAGTGTGGGTTTTGAGCAAAGGGGTGGGGGGTATTTATAGGATTTCTAGAACCGTTAGGATCGTTTATCGGGAAACGAGCTTCGATCTAGACCCTCCACTTGGGCCCATTGTTTTGTAATACTAGGGGTACTAGAAAACCATCAAATTTGGCCCATAGAATGCTTAAAAACCAGGTGCAAGCATGAGGAACAGCTGGATCAAGCTGGAACAAATTTTTTGCTGATCTGGGACTCTCACGCGGCCCGCTTAAGGAATACACAAATTCTCACGCGGGCCGCCTGGGCATAGTTTCCAGAATTTGCAGTTTAGTCCCTGAACTTGAGAAACATGCATTTCGGCCCATTTTTGGCACGTTTAAGCCCCGTTAACCTCATTTCAAGGCTCTAAAATGATGTTAAAGTATGGGGAACCTAAAACATGCTCAAAAATATCTCGGATGTCGGTTCGTTTGGTCGTACGATCGCGTTATTCACTTAATTACGACGGAAGTCGTAACGAACGCGAAAATGATCCAAATTAAGCGACGAATGGAATTTTATCATGCCAAACACTAAAATAAAATATTTTAATGCTTACATAAATTTTTGGATGTCCGGAAATATTCAGAACGTAAGATATGCGCGAAAATGCAAACTTATGCACTTTTTGACGCTTTTAGTCCCTGAATGACCAAAAGTTTATTTTTGCGCACCAAACACCTCAAAGCCTATTTCTAAGCTATGCAAGGGATATTTAGGGCATATTTAACTTATGATCAAGTTCCGGAAGGTTCGTTACTATACGAATCGGTATAGTTTCGCAGTTTGACACAATTAGTCCCTGCGATCGAACAAACTTGATTTCAACACACCAAACCATCCAAAACTTATTTCTAAGTTATGTGGAGGTTATTTAAGGTATGTTAAGCCTATTTCACTATTCCGGAGTGTTTGTTGCGTTAAACTGGTTATGTTTACGCCTCCGAGCGCGTATAACCTTCCAGAAAGCGATTTAAGGCTTTAAATCGAACAAGAGTTGATATGTGCAAATGATACACATATTTTTACAAATCCCAAGTATGAAATACAATATTTCATTGGTTTGGCATTTGTTTAATGGTTGAAGTGTCACAGGTGTCACAGTCTCCCCTACTTTAGGAAATTTCGTCCCGAAATTTAATTCTAGAGGAAACTTTGTGAAGACAGCTGTGATGGTTTCGCTTTCAAATAAATCCATTGAACCCTTAAGTATAACTCTGGGCCATGCTAGGATTCTTGGCGAAATTGTCAACCCTCAAAGTGAAGTCCTTGTAGTAACAAAACATGGAGTTTCGAACTATGGACAGAAGAACGTTTCTCATGAAGACTTATCATAGGAAACTTGTGTGTGCATGAAATCAGAATTTGGGGATAAAATGACATTGGTCAAGGTCGAAGACTTCTCCCGTATCATTATTCTTGTCACTATAGGTCTTAACACATGACAAAACTTCCTATGGTTTCTGTGCACTGAATTCCATAATTATGTAGGCCTCCATAATTACGTAATTCCTTGCACAGTCCGCACAGTTCATTTCATAATGCGTAGGGGAAAATCGATTGAATAAACAGAAAGCAATTTGACTAGACCACCAAAGGATCTTTTTAACTAGATCAACGAACGATCTTTGTAACTAGATCAACACATGATCTTCTTAACTAGACCGTCGTACGATCTCCTTAAATAGACCACTTAAGGGATCTTTTCAATTATATCATCACATGATATTCCTAACCAGATTTTCAAATTAATCTGTTTAACTAGGCCACTCAAGGGGTCCAAGTATAGAATAGTACTTTAAAACCCAAGGGACTTTATTACAACGTAGAAGTCCATTAAGGATTTAAGATAGTACCTTTAGATATCCTACTATGAATCCCTTATATGAGATATGGAAGATTCTATAAGGATTTGGATGGATCACATAAAAACACAAAACATATAAGAAATCACATAAACACATAATCACATATTTAGTTAACTTGATATTTAATTTGTTATCTTTGGGCACGGATAATTAAAGCATCACTAGAATCCAATCCGTGGATTTCATTTGGCACTTTAAACATAAGAATCTAACTATAGAGATAGAAAGACCTTTAATAGGAATTCGGATTTATCCTTATTGAATCGTAATATACGTATTAAGGCATACGAATAATTCAATTAAGGGCTCCGATTTGAGCGATAATCATCCATAAAGATCTAATTGTGAAGATAAAAAGATCCTATATGGATTTTGGAATTTGTGTAACGAGAGGTGTTTCGACACCTTGCACTAGGCGTGCTTAAGTCGATACACAAGGTAGAAAGTTCATGAGGTTAAGGCGCTAGATATGCCAGGCGACATATGAAGCAGAGTTTGAAGGTTGAGCAGCAACAGGATTTATAACAGCTTTGCTTTGGATTGCAAAGCGGCACATTTTAACCAAATGTCTCCATCGTCCATCGTGGATACATTTGAAACAAGGTATTTGATTCGGATGATGACGGTGGCATTGATCGCACCAAAGAGTAGTTCCCTTGTATGGCTTCATCCCTGAGACGAGTCACAGTGATAGCTAAATCAACGGCCTTCTGGTAGTACGACTCCTAATTGATGAACAATTGCAGCACCTAGTTCGGACATTGTTGTTGCGATGAAGAGGCGCCATGAAGAAAATGGGAGACATGGGAGGAAACAAGGGAAGTGAAAACAGAATAATAATGCATAAAATTGCGATCATTTGTTTGTTACCTAAGGCAAACAAATGAGATGGTGACTAATCAAAGTAAATGGGTCAATATAATGCATCGCGAAGACATGCTCGCCTATAAGTGGACACTCACCCCAAGAGTTCCCAGGTAAGAGTGACTGGTCCGATACTGCGGATTTGTACGAACACTCTAGCCTTAGACAGAAGACCCAGGGTACAGGCACCCACTCTTCCAGTTTGCACGTGTTCACATTATCTAGACCCAAACTTCGACGAGATTTTGAAAACTCAGAAGGCACTAAGCCAAATATGAGTCAAACTGGAAGGGTTCAAAACCTTATAACTAAGGGTTCAAAACCTAGTAATCAATCATCCTAGAACAGATGATTAGTTTTCAAAGCAGATTCAAAATTTATGTTCTTATTGTGGTTGTCACCTAAGGATAGGCGACGGTATTGTTTTAAAACTAAACACAAGATAACTTGTGTTAGGGTCCTAGGAAGGTTATAGTCTAGGTCAAAGCATTACTGTAGATCCCAAAACGTATCCGGATCACAGTGGTTGGTTGTTTTAGTCCAAAACACCTATTGATTAAGTGTTTGAACTATGACTAGTCAAGAAATATCAAGAATGAAGATGAAGGTGAAGCTAATGGATTGAGGAATACAACTAGTGTTGTATTGAATCCAAACAGAATGATGTAACAATAAACAACCTTGGAAATCAGATCAAAGCTCAATAAGAATGTAAACAACACTTGATTCCACCAAGAGCCAAAAGCTTGAGAATGTTACAATGCTTGGGGTATATATACTAGTGTCCTGACTAATCAGCAAATTTATAAATTTGCTGGTATCTTAACTACACTAGGTCAGGAATATAACTTCTAGATCATTACAAAAACAACCCCTAAACATTCAAAATGCATACAAACTACAACTAAACTAATCCAGCACAAGTACCAACGATCTCATATGCTCTAACAATATCCCCCCTAGATCGTTGCGTGCTTGTCTTCTCATTCTTCTGCGGTAATCTTTGGATCTTCAGTAGTAACCTCTGGATCTTCTGTTGTAACCACTGGATCTTCTGTAGTTTGTTTCTCTGGCTCGGTGGGATTTACTTCCACCACGATTGTTTCAGGTGGTGCGACACTCTCCGTTGATGCTACCGGAGGTTCTTGATTAATAACAGCTTCACTTGATTTTGGGTCCTCCTTAGCGGCCTCATATGTGGATGAGGCCGGAGGTGTTGGTGTGGGTTGAGAGTCGGTGGTGGGTGGATCTGCAGTTGAGGCCGAGCTTCCTTCCATGGTTTTCTCGTGTCTCTTTTTCCTTCGACCTTCTTTCTTTTTCTGCTCTTTCTCTTTTCGCTTCTGTATTTTGTCTACCATGTCGAGCATCTCCCTTTTTAGTCTCCAGGCACGCTCCACTGCACGCTGAAACAGTGCTGCCTCTTCAAGATTTGCGTTTCCAGCTCCGACATTGATACGACTAGCATTCAGCATAGTGAGATCAGAGAGTCCGAATTGAAACACGTCCATAGGATCCAGTATTCGAATATCAACATTGTCGTTCGATCTTATCACAGCTTCACCGGTTTGACTATCGTAGAACCATTTCTTGAAATCCTTAAGTGCCACAGGGATTTCTTCCGGAAGCTTGACTCTGGTGACTACTTTAGCAGGGTTAACAACCCACGTCACCTTTCCCTTGCCTGTTACTGGATCAAACGTAGTTTTGGACACTCGGCGTCTTGGGCGCTGTGGGGCATGATTCGGGAAGTTCTTGTCGCATTCGCTTGTAATTAGACGTTCAAAGTCTCTTCCGATGCCCCTGTCACCATGGTTGAGCAAATTCAGACGCCCAAGCTCTCTTAAATCCCACCTTGGGAGCGAGAAGAGATCAAACCCAGTTGCGAAATATTGTATCACACCACCCCGTCTCTTTACAACGAACATGCCCCTGAGGTTGTCATACATCCAGCTTATTATTTTCTCAGTCTCTTCAGATTTAACAACCTTTATCACTTGATGCAGAACAAGGAGCTTTTCTCGTTCTTTTCTGAACCACTCAGGATGTTCAGGAGCGAAAGTCTTGCCATCTTCTTGCTCATATAAAACCTCGTCTTCTAGCCCCCATTCAACGAAGGTTGGTGGCATAATTTCTCGATCTACTGCCTCTTCGTCGCTTTCGTTTCCCTCCAATGCCTTGTCAACCGATTCCAATCTCTTTTTCTTCGCTTCTGCTTCCTTTTCTTTTCGAGCCGTTTCCTCTTGAATGAAAGCTTCAAAATCGAAGATTTCATCAAATGTAAACATCGGCTCAATGTTTCCTTTTTCACATATTCCCCTCATCATCCGGTAGAGCTTCTCTAAGCTGGCTTGCTGAAATCTGACAAACTTGGCTTGCTTGGCCATGTATTCTTTCATTTCCTTGTTTTTCTTTCTTTGATCCTTGAGTTTCTCTCTTAGGATGTTTGTATCATTGACTTGATTCTTCAACAAGCAAATTTCTTTCGCCACAGAAGGCCCGGTGTCCTTTATCAATCGATCGAACAAGTCTTGAAATGGTCGTAGCCTTTGTGGAACAACGGGTGGTTTTGAGATTCTGGTGGGTTTGACTGGGGAAACCTTTGAAGTACCTTCGCCTGCTTGTGCCTCGTCAGGATCAACAAGAATTTGATCAACGAAATCATTGAGGTCTTGAACTTCTTCAGGAACTACTTCGGGCATCTCGGAAGAAGATATTTCTTTACGTTTCAGGCTCTTTTCTCGTTTCTCTTTCTCCTGCATTACATGCATGGCTTTTAGATCTTGAATATTTTTGCGTTGCTCTTCAGTTTGTGCCGCCCTGATTGCAGAACTCATTAAACGTTCAGAACCTCCTGTTGTCTTTTTCTTCTTAGGAGGTTCTTCACATGCAGGTTGCTTGCCCTTTCGTTTTTCTTTGCTACTTCCTTCTTTGGCGGCTGCTTCGGCCTGTGCTTGTGCTGCTCTCTGTTGTTTAGCTTTGACCCCTTCTTTGTACTTCTGATATGCAGCTTTCACGATGGGTAGTCTTTCAGCTCTGTACATCCAGTCGTGCAACAAAACCCATTCGTTGGTTTTGATTTCAGTATATTGTCTACTTGTGGGCACGTGGAATTTGTAGGTATTTCCGTCATTGGGGAGGTCTTTGTGCTGATCATTTATGAGCATTTGAATAAATCTCGGATACATCGCCCAAGTCGCTCCATTTGCATTTTCTCTCATATAATTGAAAATTAATCCAGAGAGATTGAATTTTTGATTTGTACATAAGCTAAGCATAGCAGCAGACCATTCCAAATTTAAACCATCGAACCCGCCTTTTCGATGCGCTAGACTTGTTGAAATTACATAAACAATAAACCTCCAATCCTGAGTTAGACCGCCCCTTTTAATCTCCTTCTTATTTCTAAAATCCCCTGCGTATCCCATTCCTTTGAAACCGTCAAGAATATCGTCTTGACTCATGCTTTGTGGTTCATTACTGTTGTCTTTGAGCTTCAGAACTTTACGTACCCTTTCCTCTGTCACTTCCACTCTTTTGTTGCGTACTGTTGAAGAGATTCCTGGTTTGTTGTTTATTGACTCCAGCTTTACGTTTTCCCAGAATTCTCGAATGTGAAGAGGATAGACAGGAACGGAAGTCTCTACTGCATGACCAATTCTGCTATTGCGAACCCATTTCGATACATCTTCGAAGTCAGTTGGTACTTGATCGAGATTTATGCTCTGGTTATGCTTGAGGGTTTTATCCCATTCGAGTACTTTCACCATACTGCACAGAAAAACGAAGCAAGTTAGAGTGTGTGGATGCCAGATAAACTATGTACGAGACTAGAATATACATAAGGACATAAACAATTAAAAAATTTACTATAAGGCAATTTCGCTTCCAGATCAAAACTTTCTTCGCTAATGATGGTCATGGACACAGATTACCGGATTGATAAGCTAAATTCGCTAGCGAACTTAACGAAGACATGGTTTTGACCCGGAACTGATCTGTCAACGAAGATCATGATCTATCTCGCCATCCGGGCGAATTAGATCAATGACTCGGTGCTTGAACTCGCGTTCAAGACTTGATATCCACGATGACTTCGCCAACACATCTGATATATTCGCTATGTTCGCTGGTGGATCAATTGTGATTTCAAGTCAATTCTTCGCTAGCGAACGTAGCGAAGACAGCGTCTCATTACCGGAAATGATTGAACAGCGAGAATAGCGAATTTGATCGCTATCCGAGCGAATTAAACCGCTCGCTGATTGCTCGAACTCGCGTTCGAGACTTTTGGATTTCCCTTAAAATCGCTAACATCGCTGTATTCATCGCTATGTTCAACAATTTCTTGAAAAACCCTTTCAAAACCCCTAATCTGTTCATGAACAACCGATTCCTCTTAAATCTTTTGATTAACTTACTCAAAATTGACTTGAATATTAATAACATTTAGGAGGTGTACTAGAGCAAGATCAAAAACTTCCTAAAACTCAAAAACAAACAGATTCATCAGACAAAAACCCATTCACTAACCCAAAATCTTCAAACAAACTTGACAACAATGGTATCTATCATGAACGACGATTTAAGCAGATAATCATCAAACTAATGAACTTTAAATTGACCCGACAAACATACCTGATATTCTTTGATTTGAGATGGACCTTGTGTTGATTGAAAATATGAAAAACAGTGTAAGGAGATGAAGAGAGTAAAATATCAGCGATGAAATGTGGAAGAAGAAGTAAAATTTTGAAAAAGATGGTTAAAAGGGTTATTTGTACGGTTAAAAAGGTAACCAGCGAACTTATATGTTCGCTGGTATCTTAATTTCGCCAGCTTGTTTATATTTTCAAAAAAGTTTGGTTCTTGCTTGAAGATTTCAAACGATCTCGAAAAACGTGCCCGTTTATGTTTGAAAACTTGTTTATTTTGGAATATTTACAGTGATGCTAAAATTTGGGCCATTTTGACTCCGAACTTCAAATGTCTTGCTCTGCGAGGATTCATTTAACTTAGAATTTCCTGATATGTCCGACACTTACCGAACTTACCTGCAGAGGATCATATTGCCAACACTTGCCACATTCTTTATATATTATTACTATTATATTACTAACCAGGGCACAAGAAAAACTGTCAGTATGTTTGTCCGCTTAAATCCATGCATCCTTCTTTCAACGTACCTTCGGAGAGCGTATTTTATCATGTTTTTGGTAATTTTGACAAGTCTTCGATGGCCCCCACACAAGCTATTGAAAATAGAATCATTACGCCCTCGTGAGTCCCACATCAGGACATACCCCCGCGATCAAGGTATGCACAAAGATTCCTCATAACGGGTGAGTATATTGGATTCATTCTCTTCAACGATAGAACGGAGATCAGGTCTGTACTTTCGTACAACAGAGATTCCAGGAACTATCGAGGGTTAAGATAGATGGTTCGGCGAACAGGTCAGTACTACCGTACAGCAGAGTTGCCTACTGATCTATCAGAGAATTTGGCCAAAGATGGCACTTATTATGGATTTTGGCCAATAATGGCGCTTATTATACAGGGTTTGGCCTCCTTTTTTTTTTTTTTTTTTTTAATAGGCACTTATTGGTAAGAGAATATCATAGTATTTGCGTCTAGGTCAGTACCACCGTACAGCAGAAGAGCAACTATGATATCCTCCGAATGAAATCCCAATATAAAGACCCGAAATCTCAGATTTTGGCAATCCGTCAACGCAAGATTCAAGACCATTAAGCCATATGCCGCAACGTGTTACCCACTGAGGTGCGTAATGCCTGAGAAAAGCCAGAATTCTTGTGTAGACATTATGTTCGGCTCCCTACCAGCAGTTTACTCGTCGGTGTTGCTGAATCTACCGACACATCGTTGCTTGGTACCCTGATTGTATATTGTATTCTGTTCAAAGAAATGACAAAGTGTTAGCAATTTTCTATCACTTCCTCTAACAGGAGTCTGACATAAGCATCCTGTTTCAAGGATTTTCAGAATATCCCCCCTAAAATTTTCATTTTCGTAAGTCCATTTGCCCGAAAATAAAATTTTAAACAGAAAATCTTTTTGGTAGGCGACGTCCTTCAATATCCGTTTTATTTTCAACAAGCAAAAACGTTATTATTTTATTAATATTTAATTAAAAGTTTTTTTTTTTTTTTTTTTTTTTTTTTTTTTTTTTTTTTTTAATCAACACAAGCTTCATTTCCAATCAAGGAAATTGACCATCTCTAACCAGGTTACCAACTGGTTAAAACGAGTTTTGTCAAAAGCTTTCGTAAAGATGTCGGCACGTTGCTGTGTCGTATCCACTGGCACCACTTGAATGTAACCCTTTTCGTAAGCGTCTCGAATCGCATGAATGCGGATTTCGATGTGCTTGGTTCTGGAGTGGTGCACGGGATTCTTCACAATTCCCAGACAAGCCTCATTGTCGATGAATATCGGAGTCTTCATGATGTTGATTCCGTAATCCAGCAACTGATTCTGTATCCAGAGAACTTGTGAACATCAACTGTATGCTGCAGTGTATTCCGCTTGAGCTGTCGACGTGGACACTGTTGTTTGCTTCTTGCTTTGCCATGAAATCAGCCGATTTCCCAGAAATTGGCATCCTCCTGAAACCGACCTTCGATCCACTTTGCAACCTGCATGATCGCTGTCAGAATAAGCAATTAAGTCAAAATTACTATCTTTAGGATACCAAAGCCCTAGTTTTGGTGTTCCTTTCAGATAGCGGAAGATGCGCTTTACGGCAATCTCATGGGATTCCTTTGGATTTGTCTGGAAACGAGCGCAAAGACAAACGGCCCACATGATATCAGGTCTGCTTGCTGTCAGATACATCAAAGATCCGATCATTGAGCGATAGAAAGATTTGTTCACCGACTTTCCCTGAGGATCTAAAGTGAGCTCTGTTTGGGTGGCGAATGGCGTGCTTGCCACTTTGCAGTCATTCATGTTATATTTCGAGAGAATGTCCCGAATATATTTAGCTTGATGAATCAGAATTCCATCCTCCCTTTGCTTCACTTCTAAACCCAGAAAGAAGTTCAGTTCTCCCATCATGCTCATTTCAAATTTTGCCTTCATGATAGATTCAAATTCTCTGCACAAGTCCTCGTTTGTTGACCCGAATATGATATCGTCCACATAGATTTGGACTAGCATAACATCTTCCCCTACCTTCTTGGTGAAGAGTGTCATGTCAATCGTTCCTCTGGAATAACCACAATCCAGAAGGTATGTGGACAGAGTTTCATACCAGGCGCGTGGGGCTTGATGTAGGCCGTACAGTGCTTTATCCAGCTTAAAATAGCGCCCTGGAAAATGAGGATCCTCAAACCCAGGAGGCTGACACACGTAAACTTCCTCCTTAACTTTCCCGTACAAAAACGCACTTTTGACATCCATTTGGAAGACCTTGAAGTTTCTGTAGGAAGCATACGCCAGGAATATTCTGATCGCCTCCAATCGAGCGACTGGAGCAAAAACCTCTTCGTAGTCGATCCCTTCTTCTTGTCGAAAACCCTGCACCACCAATCGAGCCTTGTTCTTGATAACCACCCCACGATCATCCATCTTGTTTCGAAAGACCCATTTTGTACCGATAGGAAACTTTCCTTCAGGTAGATCTACGAGTTCCCACACTTTGAGTTTCCTGAATTGAGACAATTCTTCTTGCATCGCTTGAACCCAGCTGGAGTCTTGAATAGCGTCTTCGATGTCACGTGGAACTGATTGTGAAAGAAAGGCTGCGAAGAGACCTTTGTTGATACTTGCTGACTGCCCTCGAGTACGTACTCCTTCTTCTACTGCGCCGATTACATTTTCAAGAGGATGATTTTTGTTTGTCTTGTAACCTGCATTTGTCAGAGATTCGATTTGCTGCGGAAGGTTGGTGAAGTGTTCGTCGACATAGATTATTGGCGGATCATCGTCTTGAGTTGGCTCATTCACATTTGCCTGTGAAGAAGAAGCACCATTTTCTTGGGTGTTCTCAGGCGAAGTGTGACCATTTGATTCATTCACAGCCATAATCGGATCAGCAGATGATGGAGATAATCGAGTGGTGAAAGGAGTGAAACCAATGTCAGACGAGTCAAACAAGGGTTCAACTTGAACGTCTTCAACTGGCTCAGGGTCAGACTCAGTTTCCGGAATTTCAAAGTTATTGAAGATCACACTCACATCATAGAACCAGTCAGGAGTGCTTCTAGTGTTGGTGTAATTTCCTTCTTGAAAGTCCACATAGTACGATTCAATCACCATCTTTGTTCGTTTGTTGTAGACACGGTAAGCCTTCTGAGTGGATGAATACCCCATGAAGTAGCAGATATCACCCACAGCTTCAAACTTGACGAGATTTTCTTGAGTGTTCAACAGAGTGCACGAACATCCGAATGGCCTGAAGAAATCTATAAGAGGCTTTCTTTTGAAGAGAAGCTCGTATGCTGTCTTTCCATGAGGTTTCACGATGAGCACCCTGTTCAGAACGTAGCATGCTGTATTAACTGCTTCAGCCCAAAAGATAATTGGAAGCTTGGAGTCCACCAGCATGGTTCTTGCAGCTTCAATCAACGTTCTGTTCTTGCGTTCAGCGACTCCATTTTGCTGAGGAGTTCTGGCTGCACTGTATTGAAGATGAATTCCTTTTTCTGCGCAAAATGATATGAAGGTCTGATTTTTGAATTCAGACCCGTTGTCGCTTCTTATGGACTTCACTTTCCGTTTGGTTACGTTCTCTATCAAGGGAATGAATGCCTTCAATATTTCAGCAGTCTCGCTCTTTGCTTCAAGAAAATATACCCACGAAAAACGAGAGAAATCATCTGTTACAACCAAACAATAAGAGCTTTTAGCAAGACTTTTAACACTGATAGGACCAAAAAGATCCATGTGCAGTAACTGAAGTGGTGCAGAAATCGTGTTCACTGCTTTGGTCTTGTGAGGTTTCTTATGCTGTTTTCCCTGGGCGCATGCAATACATTTTTCAGAAAATGGAAATTCTTTAATCGGAAGACCTCTAACTAAGTTTAACTTAGATAGTTTATTCATATTTTTGAAATTGACATGGCCCAGTCGTCTATGCCAAAGCAGTGACTCCGATTCTGAAGCTTTAGAGATAAGGCATGTTAGATTGTCATTTGTCTTGGCATTCTTCATGTTGAGCACATATGTGTTGTTCTGTCTTGGAGCAGTAAGCATGATCATTTCTGCAGGAACAACATAACCCGGCTTCAGGAACAGGCATTCCATGTCATTGAACAGCACTGAGATTCCTTTATCACACACTTGAGAGACGCTCATGAGATTATAGCATAACTCTGGAACATAGTTGACATTTTCCAGCGTGAGAGCTTCGGATACTACATCGCCTACTCCAACAATCTTCCCTCCCTTTTCGTCTCCGGCAAAGGACACGAAGTCGCCATCAATAAAGCGGAAGTTCTTCAATAGTTCTTTTAACCCCGTCATGTGTCTTGAGCATCCGCTGTCGACGTGCCAGATGTATTCCATGAGCATTCGAAGCCATTTTTGGAGCTTATTCTGATATATACAAATATACAAATATACAGATTAGTTTGATTTAGGAACCCAAATCTGTTTCATTTCAAATCTATCGTGGTTTTGACCCACTTTGACCTCTTTTTGTTTCCAAAGATACGCAGTTGAATCAACCAGATTTTTAACAGATTTCTTAAGATAATTTAGTTGCTGCGTGACATTTGTAATAAAATCATGTTCTGGTTTAGGAAACTTTTTGGTTTTACAATGTTTCGCTGTATGTCCTAAATGACCACAGCGAAAACATCTTTTATGTCTGGGTCTTTTGGTGTGAGAAGATGATGTATGTGATGAGAGTCTTGAACTTTTTGCTTTCTTCATTTTCTTGTCCACTCTGCTTTCATCTTCGGGAAATTCTTCATCACTGTCTGAATCGAGTGAGCTTTCAGACGTGTTGTCCTTGCTTGAATTTTGTTCTTCACTTGCTTCACAACTTGAACATTCGAAGCTTTCATCACTTGTTGCTTGATCTTCAGTTGAGATTTCTGAATGCGAACTTTCTGATGTCTGTTCGTCTTCTGTGGTAATGGCGCTTGATTCTACATTATCTTTGTGACAACTCGAGTTTCTGACTTTCACTTTCGCATTTAATGCGCGTTGACTTTGACTGTCTAGCTGTTTGAATTATGGATTTGTAATTGTACTCGTTGTGTTTTAGTGAGACATATCGTCATTGTGCCTATATGTGATTACTTGCTATAATAAAAAATAATATTGGAATTATTATTAGAATTGTTATTAAACACTTAGTCTAGATCGAAACATAGTTCGAAGGATTCGAAGGACTCGAAGGATCACGAAACATATCCTTCGACATCATTCGGCCCGAAGAATCACGAAACATATCCTTCGATATGTTTCGGCCCAGTCATTTTAAATGGGCTTGGCCCATTACTGTGAAATGTTATATACGAAACACATGCATAGTCGGCAGTTTTTGAGAAAAAAAACCCTAGAACACTTTTAATTTGTGACGGCAACCACAACCCTTACGGAGACTTTGCTGATCAATTCTTTTGCTTACTATCCCGGTTAGTGTCCACAGTACATGATTTCTTGAATTATCAATCGTATGTAAATATGTTGGTTGTATGTTAACTGATTTGTAAGATGATTGTGTATGGGTATTAATCGGAATTGTATGCACATTGGATCTGTTGTGATTATGGTCAAATGATTCCATGTTCGGTGTTACGAATCGTTTTGTTAATCGGCTAGTTAATCCAGTCAGGGTGATCGATCGGATAGGAAATTATGTGTGTTAAATGGATGATTAGTAATACGATTTGATGATAACTTGTGATTTAGAATATTGTAATCGGACACGTTTATGTAATCGGCGCATATGTGTTAATCGGATAGTTTGAATGATCTTGTTTCAGATTAGGGTTCTTGATAAACATGAGAATCATGCTTGGTTGATCTTGTTGATGTTAGCAGATTTGTGAAAATTGTGTTAATGGTTAATCGGATAAACGTAACTGTTACTTATCAATACACCGAAAGATACCGATCCCTCGAACCATAGTAGTTGACCGAAGGATTGTTTGGCCGAAAGATACTCGTTGACCGAACCATAGTTTGACCGACAGATAGTTGGACCGAAAGATAGTTGGACCGAAAGATGGCATGGTCCGAAGCATAACCTTCGGTCCGAAGGATAATGGACTGTCGAAGGATGAGTTATGAATCGAAAGATACTAGGGTTTTGAAAATGCTTTGAACAGAGGAACATATGTTGAATTAATTTACATGCCATGCTTGGTGATGAACTTATTCGTGTAATACTACGTGTTGTACTGATATGCAAATTGACTGCTATGTGAACCAATTAATTGCATGCGTAACATTTCGAGCATGAACTGATTTGCTATACGTGTATACATAGGACGTGATTAATTAACTGTGAGCACTTATTTAGCATACCGAGCAAACCAAGGTGAGTTCACACTCTTACCAAGGCATGGGGTTCCCGGGGTGTTGGGAATGGGATTGAAAGGTTGATTAGATACTCTATTGACACTATGACTAGACTACCACATCACTATCCTCGGTTGTGAAGGATACCTATAGCTACGAGTAGTCTAGTGGTTAGGAAAACGTGGAACACCACCACAGGAAAACGTGGAACACCACCACAGGAAAACGTGGAACACCACCACAGGAAAACGTGGAACACCACCACAGGAAAACGTGGAACACCACCACAGGAAAACGTGGAACACCACCACAGGAAAACGTGGAACACCACCACAGGAAAACGTGGAACACCACCACAGGAAAACGTGGAACACCACCACAGGAAAACGTGGAACACCACCACAGGAAAACGTGGAACACCACCACAGGAAAACGTGGAACACCACCACAGGAAAACGTGGAACACCACCACAGGAAAACGTGGAACACCACCACAGTAAAATATACAAACGGCCCAGTAGAGCCACCTATTACAAATGAACTTACTATTACGCATTTTCTTTATGTGAACTCGCTCAACTAGTTTGTTGATCATTCTGTTACATGCCTTGCAGATCGTTAGGTACTTGGAGCTTGCACACGGAGGAGCTGGTCGTTGTGGGGCTTGGATCGTGATCACCTTGTTAAACACTTTTGTTGTTTGATACTTATTTGCTTTGGGTTTTACAATAATACGCTTCCGCTAAACAATGTTAACTTACTTATGTTTTGGAAACACCTTTCATATGGAAATGGTTTGGATTATAATGTGTTTACTATTACTTTATACAATGTTCTGTATGATTGGTGGCTTGATCCTGGTCAGTCACGCTCCCAAGCGGTGATACTCCGCAGGTGGATTTTGGGGGTGTGACAGATTGGTATCAGAGCCATTGGTTATAGAGAACTTGGTTTTAATATGGAAAAACGTTTTTATTAAAACCAGACTATAACCAGAACAGTGCTCTCAACGATCCACAACGACGCTTCGCTCCACGTGCAAGACTCGACATCCTAGGTAATAAGGTTTATGTTTATTACCTGCTTGCTAGAATTTGCATAGAACTTTGCTCGTAGTATGCTTACATTACCTTGCTCACAACTTGACATTGCATGAGAATACTTATGTGCTTACACTCTTCTGTCATCGCACTATTCGCGAACCTTTCTCACTTATGTTGCCTTTGATGTGAAGATCAATGGCCGCACGAATTACCATGACTCAAGCCCAGCTAGAGGCTCTCGTTGCTGCGGCAGTTGCAGCCGCCCAAGCAGGTAGTATACCCTGCAGTATAGACACTAGGATCTCTAGATCCTACATTAATTCTCGTACCTAACTTTGCCCTATTCGTACACAATAGGTCAACCCGCTCAGCAACAACCTGGGTGCACATTCAAGAATTTCATGGACTGTCGTCCTAGCTCGTTCAGTGGCACGGAGGGGGCAGTTGGACTCCTCCACTGGTTTGAAAAGCTCGAGTCGGTTTTCGAAATGTGTGAATGCCCTGAGGCTCGCAGGGTGAAGTTCGCCACTGGCACACTTGAAGGGATTGCGCTCACTTGGTGGAACGCACAAGTGCAGATTTTAGGGTTGGCAGCTGCTAACGCCACCCCATGGAACGACTTTAAGGAACTCATCAAGCGTGAGTACTGCACGCGTGAAGATATTCATAAGTTGGAGGATGAGCTTTATAATCTGAAGATGGTCGGATCGGAAATTGAAGCGTATACTAAACGGTCGAATGAGTTCGCTGTGTTATGTCCAACTATGGTGGACCCTCCTTACAAGCGTATTGAGTTGTATCTCAAAGGTTTGGTGCCAGAAATACAGAGCCACGTTACCTCGGCTAACCTCAACAATATCCAGGAAATACAGCGTCTCGCTCATCGCATCACCGATCAGGCAGTGGATCAGAATAAACTGCCGAAGCGTATCAGTGCTACCGCTACCGCTACTGCTACTACTACACTTGCCACTCCCAGCGATAGTAAGAGAAAATGGGAGGGGGATTCTAGCAAGGGATCAGCATCGGTACAGTCGCAGTCTCAGCAGCGAAAGACGGACAGCTACCAGAGTCCAAGTCAGCACTCCTCTAGCAGTCATAAACAAGGAGGGTATCGAGGAAACCTTCCAAAGTGTAACACCTGCAACAAACATCACAGTGGCCAGTGCAATAAGGTTCGTTGTCAAAGATGCCTCAAGATGGGTCATGAGGCCAAAGACTGTAGGAGTCCACGGCCTGCAAATCAGAACCAGCAACTCCCACCGCCAGCTCCACAGAACCAGCAGCAGCAACCACAGCGTGGAAACCGGGGATGTTTCCAGTGTGGGGCAGAAGGACACTACAAACGCGATTGTCCTCAGTTGAACCAGAATCAGAACCACAACCATAACCAGGGCAACGGGAACAACGACAACAACGGGGGAAACAACAATAACAATGGCAACGAGGCAAGAGGTCGAGTTTTCATGTTAGGAGGAGGAGACGCAATGAACGCTAATTGAACTTATGACTTCTTTTTGGGGTTTTTCATTATTATGTTTCCGCTATTCGAACAAAGTTTGGTTTGAACATCAAATGTTTTGGGTTTTATGAATTATTTCAACTACTATATTTTATGATTGATGTGATAAATGGTTGGATATTATTGAACACACCCGCCGTATTTATGGACATTACGAACAGAGTGTGCAAACCCTACCTAGACAAAATGTTCTTGACTCCATCAACGACATTCTGATCTACTCCAAGAGTCAGGAGGAGCACGAGCAGCATCTTCGTCTTATTTTGGAACTCCTTCGGAAGGAACAGTTATACGCCAAGCTTTCTAAATGCGACTTCTGGCTTCGTGAAGTCCACTTCTTAGGCCACGTAGTGAACAAGGATGGGATACATGACGATCCATCCAAGGTAGATTCGATCAGAAACTGGCCTGCACCGCGTACACCGACAGAAATACGTCAATTCTTGGGTCTGGCAGGTTACTACAGACGGTTTATTAGAGACTTTTCAAAGATCACGCAACCACTTACGCTACTGACACAGAAGGGTGTTACCTATCGCTGGGGAGAGCCCCAGGAGACTGCTTTTCAGCACCTAAAGGATAGACTTTGCAGTGCACCTATCCTCTCATTGCCAGAGGGCACAGACGACTTCGTGGTTTATTGTGATGCATCCATTCGGGGACTGGGATGTGTGTTAATGCAGCGCGACAAGGTTATCGCTTACGCCTCTCGTCAACTCAAGGTTCACGAGCGCAACTACACGTCGCACGATTTAGAGCTGGGAGCTGTTGTTTTCGCGCTTAAGATATGGCGACACTACCTGTACGGTACCAGGTGCACGATTTACACCGATCACAGGAGTCTCGAGCATATCCTTAAGCAAAAGGATTTGAATATGCGTCAACGCAGATGGGTTGAACTTCTAAACGACTACGAATGCGCCATCAAGTATCATCCAGGCAACGCCAATGTTGTGGCTGATGCCCTCAGTCGAAAGGACACTTTACCTCGGCGCGTGCGAGCGCTACAGCTTACGATTCAGTCTAGCCTTCCTGCACAGATACGAGCTGCTCAGACAGAAGCACTGAAGCCCGAAAACGTCAAGGCTGAAGCCTTACGCGGCTCACGACAACAAATGGAACAGAAGGCAGACGGCGCCTACTATGTAACGGGGCGTATTTGGATCCCACTTTATGGCGGCTTACGCGAACTTGTGATGGATGAAGCGCACAAGTCTCGCTACTCGGTACATCCAGGGTCGGATAAGATGTACCACGATATCAGAACAACTTATTGGTGGCCAAACATGAAAGCTCTTATCGCAACTTACGTCGGCAAGTGTTTAACTTGTGCAAGGGTTAAAATCGAGTACCAGAAACCATCAGGCCTGCTTCAGCAGCCTAAGATACCGCAATGGAAATGGGAAGAAATTTCCATGGATTTCGTTACGGGCTTACCTAGATCCCAGCGTGGGAATGACACTATTTGGGTGATCGTTGATCGGCTCACAAAGTCTGCTCACTTCTTGGCTATCAAAGAAACGGATAAGTTTTCTACCCTAGCAGACATCTACATGAAAGAAGTTGTTTCGAGGCACGGAGTGCCCACCTCTATTATTTCGGATCGCGATGCACGATTCACGTCAGAGCTATGGCAAGCAATGCATAAATCTTTCGGCTCACGTTTAGACATGAGCACAGCATATCATCCTCAGACGGATGGGCAGTCTGAGCGAACGATTCAAACACTTGAAGACATGCTTAGGGCATGCGTTATCGATTTCGGCAACGGCTGGGAAAAACACCTCCCATTGGTGGAGTTTTCGTACAATAACAGTTACCATACCAGCATTCAAGCCGCTCCATTCGAGGCATTGTACGGACGTAAATGCCGGTCACCTCTCTGTTGGGCAGAGGTGGGGGATAGTCAAATTACGGGTCCAGAGATTGTAGTGGACGCCACAGAAAAGATAGCACAGATACGACAACGCATGGCGGCAGCACGCGACCGTCAGAAAGCCTACGCGGACAAGCGTAGAAAGCCTTTGGAATTTCAGGTCGGGGACCGGGTATTATTGAAAGTCTCACCCTGGAAGGGTGTGGTACGTTTTGGCAAAAGGGGCAAACTGAATCCGCGGTACGTCGGACCATTCGAAATCTTAGAAAACATTGGCAAAGTAGCCTACAAGTTGAACTTACCAGCTGAACTCGGAGCAGTTCACAATGTCTTTCATGTGTCGAACTTAAAGAAGTGCTTATCAGATGAAACCCTCATCATTCCTTTTAAGGAACTCACTATCGACGAGCGGTTGCAGTTCGTCGAGGAACCAGTTGAAAACACGGACCGGGATGTTAAGGTCCTCAAGCACAAGAGAATCCCTCTTGTTCGAGTTCGTTGGAACTCCCAGCGTGGTCCAGAGTATACCTGGGAACGCGAAGACCAGATAAAAGAAAAGTACCCCCAGTTATTCGAAACCAATGCAACCACTACTGAGGCTGAAGCTACTACTACTGAATTTCGGGACGAAATTCCAAATCAACGGGGGGATGATGTGACACCCCAGGGAAAACCAGTGAATAATACAGCTTACCTAGCTTCCTCAGTGAGTGCGTACCAAATTTCGGGACGAAATTTCTTTCAAGTTGGGGATAATGTGACAACTCGAGTTTCTGACTTTCACTTTCGCATTTAATGCGCGTTGACTTTGACTGTCTAGCTGTTTGAATTATGGATTTGTAATTGTACTCGTTGTGTTTTAGTGAGACATATCGTCATTGTGCCTATATGTGATTACTTGCTATAATAAAAAATAATATTGGAATTATTATTAGAATTGTTATTAAACACTTAGTCTAGATCGAAACATAGTTCGAAGGATTCGAAGGACTCGAAGGATCACGAAACATATCCTTCGACATCATTCGGCCCGAAGAATCACGAAACATATCCTTCGATATGTTTCGGCCCAGTCATTTTAAATGGGCTTGGCCCATTACTGTGAAATGTTATATACGAAACACATGCATAGTCGGCAGTTTTTGAGAAAAAAAACCCTAGAACACTTTTAATTTGTGACGGCAACCACAACCCTTACGGAGACTTTGCTGATCAATTCTTTTGCTTACTATCCCGGTTAGTGTCCACAGTACATGATTTCTTGAATTATCAATCGTATGTAAATATGTTGGTTGTATGTTAACTGATTTGTAAGATGATTGTGTATGGGTATTAATCGGAATTGTATGCACATTGGATCTGTTGTGATTATGGTCAAATGATTCCATGTTCGGTGTTACGAATCGTTTTGTTAATCGGCTAGTTAATCCAGTCAGGGTGATCGATCGGATAGGAAATTATGTGTGTTAAATGGATGATTAGTAATACGATTTGATGATAACTTGTGATTTAGAATATTGTAATCGGACACGTTTATGTAATCGGCGCATATGTGTTAATCGGATAGTTTGAATGATCTTGTTTCAGATTAGGGTTCTTGATAAACATGAGAATCATGCTTGGTTGATCTTGTTGATGTTAGCAGATTTGTGAAAATTGTGTTAATGGTTAATCGGATAAACGTAACTGTTACTTATCAATACACCGAAAGATACCGATCCCTCGAACCATAGTAGTTGACCGAAGGATTGTTTGGCCGAAAGATACTCGTTGACCGAACCATAGTTTGACCGACAGATAGTTGGACCGAAAGATAGTTGGACCGAAAGATGGCATGGTCCGAAGCATAACCTTCGGTCCGAAGGATAATGGACTGTCGAAGGATGAGTTATGAATCGAAAGATACTAGGGTTTTGAAAATGCTTTGAACAGAGGAACATATGTTGAATTAATTTACATGCCATGCTTGGTGATGAACTTATTCGTGTAATACTACGTGTTGTACTGATATGCAAATTGACTGCTATGTGAACCAATTAATTGCATGCGTAACATTTCGAGCATGAACTGATTTGCTATACGTGTATACATAGGACGTGATTAATTAACTGTGAGCACTTATTTAGCATACCGAGCAAACCAAGGTGAGTTCACACTCTTACCAAGGCATGGGGTTCCCGGGGTGTTGGGAATGGGATTGAAAGGTTGATTAGATACTCTATTGACACTATGACTAGACTACCACATCACTATCCTCGGTTGTGAAGGATACCTATAGCTACGAGTAGTCTAGTGGTTAGGAAAACGTGGAACACCACCACAGGAAAACGTGGAACACCACCACAGGAAAACGTGGAACACCACCACAGGAAAACGTGGAACACCACCACAGGAAAACGTGGAACACCACCACAGGAAAACGTGGAACACCACCACAGGAAAACATACAAACGGCCCAGTAGAGCCACCTATTACAAATGAACTTACTATTACGCATTTTCTTTATGTGAACTCGCTCAACTAGTTTGTTGATCATTCTGTTACATGCCTTGCAGATCGTTAGGTACTTGGAGCTTGCACACGGAGGAGCTGGTCGTTGTGGGGCTTGGATCGTGATCACCTTGTTAAACACTTTTGTTGTTTGATACTTATTTGCTTTGGGTTTTACAATAATACGCTTCCGCTAAACAATGTTAACTTACTTATGTTTTGGAAACACCTTTCATATGGAAATGGTTTGGATTATAATGTGTTTACTATTACTTTATACAATGTTCTGTATGATTGGTGGCTTGATCCTGGTCAGTCACGCTCCCAAGCGGTGATACTCCGCAGGTGGATTTTGGGGGTGTGACAATCTTGATCTTCAGTAGCTTTCTTTTCTGATTCTGTCATACCTGTTCTGGAAGGAATAAATTCGGGAATTTCCTTTGTAAGGAATTTTCCAAAGCTATTCCTTTTTAATTCTGGCACAAATACAGGAGATTCACAAGCAACATTATCATCACGACACGCATAATTCAAACCATGACATTCAGACACATAAGGTTCATGATCACGGGTCTCAAATGTAGGCACATGGCCCTTACAATCATCCACAGATTTAGTTTTAGGCACTTGGCCATTACAGTCATCCATCCTACTTAAACTATTACATTCATCCTTAACATTGTTTTTAGAACAATTCCAGACGAACCAGTTAACGGTGGAATAACTGTCGCCTGAATAACCAATTCCTATTTTTGACCCTCCGCAGTCTCCATCATCATCGCACACATCTTCTTTACACTCAATGGAATCTGCATTGCTTTTAGAACAGTTAGCAGTTGTTTCATTTTTATAGAATTCATTTTGTTCAACTGAGGCCTTTTCATTTATGAGATCATTTTCGGGATGAGGAGTAGGCATAGGCACGTAGTTTTTGCTGTGAGGCGGAAAGAAAAGTTTTCTTTCATTTCCGTGCCTATCCTTATAACCAATCCCGTCTTTCACAAACGTTGGTCGTTGGCAATTTTTGATGTCAGTAAAGGCCTTTTGACTGACATTCCATTTATCTATTATAATCTGGAGTTTGTTCTTTTCATTTAACGCTTTTTCTAACCTTTCAGTAAGATCATTTATGATAAAATCTTTTCTAAACACAAATTCTTTAAGAGTTTGCATTTCAGCCAAAGTTGAGTTCAACTTTCTCTGATATGCAGCCTCATTTTGTTTAAGCTCATTATTAATTTTCAAAGCTTTGTCCTTTTGCCTTTCAAACTCCAGATTTAGGAATTTATAATGTGCCACGACATCAACGCATGCTTCGGAGCATAACTTCTCCTTGAAACTAAGTGGAATACTATTTACCAAGTCTTTGTCAGCCTTCTCTTTTGATGCATCTGCTTTCATGGCTGTAGCTTGAACTTTATCCTTTCCTTTCTCAGCATCTTTTTCAGCTTTATCACCAGACTCCACTGAAGGCAGAATACCTTTCAATCCCTGGTCAGCATCATTGTTTCCAGTTGGGATTCCCGTTGTCTGCTTCTCAAAGTGCTTTGCAGATGATTCACTAGAGATTTTGGCCATCAGTGCTTTGTTGACTTGTTCCTTAGCTTCAGTGATCTCTTCGCTCCAGTCATAGTCTTCAACAACCAAAGCCTTTGGCGTGCTGGGAGAAGCGTTGCTTTTGTTCTCTTCGGCAGTGATCTGTTTAGCAGCAGGAGTAGCTTCACTGTTTCCCTCTTTCAACATCGGACAGTCACGCTTGAAGTGTCCAAGATTCTTACAGTTGTAGCACCTCAGCTTAGACTTGTCAAAACTAGCTTTTCCAAGACCTAATCGCTTGCCTGTCTTGTCTTGAAACTTCTTCAATCTCAGAGTGATCATGGCCATTTGCCATTTCAGATCCATTTCTTCCATATCATCTGGATCAACCTGATACATGTCTTCGGCAGTAAACATCTCCTTCTTCAATTCCCCAGACATTAGGGCTTCATAGCTGCTTAGGAAAGTGTTGAAGAGTGCCACATTCTCGGTTGAAACTTTCAGTGCTTGAGTATCGACAGTGATCGTTTTCTCAACAAGTTGTGGGGCTTTAGATGCGCTTGCGGAAGCATTTGCATAAATTAGATCAGAAGCTTGTGGAGTAATGCCCCCTGAAGCGAGAAACGCTACATTCTTCAGTCCTGCTGAAGGTTGAGTTGCTTTAGGTTGATATCCAGCAGTGTTCATCTCTCTCTTGTTTACGTCCATTTCAAAAGCCCTTAGAGTGTTGATCAGATCTGTCAGAGTAACAGGATTAGGATTGTTGAGGAATTCCTTCTTGATCATCATACACTGCAGGCTCCATTCCTTGGGGAGCAAGTCAAGCAATTTCTTTATTGCAGCACGATTGGTTACAGGATTTCCAGCTTTCTTCATTTTGGTCATCATGTTTAGGAAGCGGCTAATGTGATCAGACAAGCTCTCTCCACGGACTCCGCAGAACATGTCGTATTGCTTCTGCACCATATCTCTCTTGCTTTCGATCAGTTCTTCATTTCCTTCATAATACTCGATCAATGCATTCCAGAGTGCATTTGCAGTTCGGTGTTCTTCAAACATGTTGCAGTCGTTTGTTGATAAAGCCATGGTTAGAGCAGCGTGTGCACGACGATCACGTTGAATGAGGGCTTTGTCTTCGTCAGTGAAGGTGGTAGCATCGTTGTTAGGAACCACTACATCTCCTCTAACTACCGTTGGAACGTGAGGTCCGGCCGTAACGGATAGCCACAGATTGTAATCCGTGTACTCGAAGAACGATTGAATGCGAGTTTTCCAGGTGCTGAAGTCTTCCGCTCCTTTCAACTTTGGTGGGCGAGTTGTGGTTCCAGTTTCAAGTTCCGCTTGAGCGATTGGACTTAGTTGATTTAGCGACATTTTTCTTAGTTTTTGAGGAACGTTGGCTGAAACAGTCTTTAATTCGCTGACAAACCAGTTAAAATCGCCGGCTAGCGATGTAGATTATGATCTCTGAAAACTTGTTCGCTGTCTTCGCTGATCTGATATCTGGCTAGTTCGTTGTCTTCGTTGTCGAGATGCTAGATCCTGCACGAACAACTACGCTGTCTACGCTGACAAATCAAACATCAAACGGAGTTAGATTATAATTGCCGGAAACCGTGATAGGAACGCTGTGATTCGCTAGCACGGTTCTCGAAGTCGCCTTCGATAAAATCGCTAATGGGTCAAATGATGCTATATCGCTGATGATCAGCAAATTCGCTCGAACGATAGTCGGCTAATTTGCTGATTATGCGATGAAACAGACAACGATTCAGACAAAATCGCTATCTTCGCTACGTTTAATGATTATCTTCGCTATATTCAAAATTATCGTCGCTGTGTTCAAAAATATCGTCGCTGTATTCAAAAATTCATCGCTACATTCAATTTAACTTCGCCAACCAGAGGGTTTATCACGAACTAAAACCCTCTAATCACTCAAAAACAGCCCAAAAAACCATGTTTTGATGCATCAAAATGACCAAAATGACTCCCTAACCAAGTATTAACAACAACCTATCAATTAAACACACCAAATCAATCCATTTTAAGCCCAAAAATTTTAAAAACCTTGAAACTTTGAAAAACCTTCAAAAGCAATGAGAAATCTTAACAAGAACACAACAACCAAGAGCACAAAGGCTCTGATACCAAATTGTAGATCCCAAAACGTATCCGGATCACAGTGGTTGGTTGTTTTAGTCCAAAACACCTATTGATTAAGTGTTTGAACTATGACTAGTCAAGAAATATCAAGAATGAAGATGAAGGTGAAGCTAATGGATTGAGGAATACAACTAGTGTTGTATTGAATCCAAACAGAATGATGTAACAATAAACAACCTTGGAAATCAGATCAAAGCTCAATAAGAATGTAAACAACACTTGATTCCACCAAGAGCCAAAAGCTTGAGAATGTTACAATGCTTGGGGTATATATACTAGTGTCCTGACTAACCAGCAAATTTATAAATTTGCTGGTATCTTAACTACACTAGGTCAGGAATATAACTTCTAGATCATTACAAAAACAACCCCTAAACATTCAAAATGCATACAAACTACAACTAAACTAATCCAGCACAAGTACCAACGATCTCATATGCTCTAACAATTACTAATAACCTAATTCCCTATAACCATTGGCTCTGATACCAACTTTTCTGTCACACCCCGACCACGTAAAACAACAAAACGTGGCGGAAACGTCGGGGAGTGTTGTAACAGAATCATCGTTTCACAACCATGGAATAAATAATTTTGTTTTATTGAATAAACGAACTCATTGTTTTAATACAATAAAATAAGTACAACTATTATCTTTCAAGTTTTAAAGTCGCTAAGGCACGAGTCCATCCTATGTGTAGCATATATCGTCAATCATCATAGAGCAGTACCTGAAACATGTGTAAAAATAGGTACGTCAGCATAAAAATGCCGGCGAGTACATAGGTTTTATTGATTTAGGATTCATGACTTATAAGTTTAAAGAAAAAGGTTTTAATAAAGGTAGTCATGATCCTTGTAAAAGGTTTTCTTTTAAAAATCATTTATAAGAAATCAGATAATAATACATAGGAAATTAAATAAGTAAGTAGAATAAGTTTGCATAAATATATATATTGTTTGATAACAATATTTTGAGAAAAAAGTTTATAGTATATATAAAAATATACTTTGGTTTTAAGAAAAATCGAATAAGTAATATATTAAAATATATTTCAGTTCCAAAATCGTTAACCCAAGTGTACTAAATAACGCCACGGTATGTAATATAATGAAAACACTTATATATAAGAAGTACCAGCGGCGTATCTACCATGTTTTCATCACATTACACTCGTCCCGTTATCTAAACACTAACCAAAACCCAATCGTTGGATAAATAGTATATTAAATATACCTTAGTTGTTTAAAATAATAAATTTTCAGTAGTATATCAAAAGTATACTTTGATTTATATATAACATAATAAACTATGTTTTTGGTTGAAAATAACATATTAAAACTATGCTTTGGACTATGAGAATAACATATCAAAATATGCTTTGGGTTGTATAAATAACATATTAAACTATGTTTTGGATTGTATAAAGAACATATCAAAATATGCTTTGGGTTGTATAATTAACATATTAAACTATGTTTTGGTTATTAACAAAAAAATATATGTTGGTTTTGTACAATACCACACATGAGAGTATATCAAACTATACTTTTGGTAGTATATCAAAATATACAATAAAAGTGTGATTTATGAATTCAATCAGACCTAGTGCATCAAACTACACCTTTGAGACTATAGGAATACCACGAAGGCAATCCCTATTTGGATGGAGAAACAAATTGGTTTCAGACATTCCATGACAACAGGAATGGGGTGTCAAATCCTATAGCGCTATATCATACTACCAACCGGTCTGGTGAACAAAATAAGTACTATTCCAAACATTTATTTTATAATCTTTGAAAAACTAGAGTTTAAATCATAAATAATCATTCAGTTTGTAAAAAGATAAGTACAAATATGTATAATCAATTATACTTTTGAAAACATGAAAATAACAGATAGGTACACATGCTTCACCCCAAAACAGTTTGAAAACAGTAAAAGCGGGGACTATGTACTCACTTGAGATTGCTTAGGAGTCTTGAACAACTACCAAGCAAAGCTAGAGGAGCACGGAATCAAACGGCACCTAATGTTGATAACTACATAAATAAACCGGACATGAATCGGAAGATCGGATAGGATGAGGTCTCGTAAACCAAATGAGTGTGGGAACTCATATGATATGGTTTAACAAGGCCTACATACTAAAAGGAAACCTAACCTAAGTGCTTTCGACCCATTACGACCCGTTTAGGTAGCTTATGCTACTTTAACGCGTCGTTTGCGTAAAACGCGTTCGGACCGTTTAACTAGTTCTATGACAAGTATTATATGCCTAAACATGCTTAATTATGTTGGATAATCAGTTAAGTGACAAAAGTTTGGGTTACATATGCTTAATTACCAATTATGTATGAAAAGGGCATTTTGGTAATTTACCTAAGGCATATAAACTACTTATCATACAACTACCTAAACTAGGTTACCATAAGATATAACCTTGGAAGGTTATTCCCTATGCAACTATGGTCCCTAAATATGTTTGGTCGGATCCTAATGATCGACCAAACGGGTCGTGTTCGAAAGTCTAAGCGGGTGTTTAGTCCGCTTGACTTACGACTCTACACAAGCACTAAACTAAAAGTGACGAGCTAAACATGTCGAAACATGTTTGACAAAGTTAGAAAACAGGTTTGGTATCAAAACAAACGGTTTTGACACCTAAAAGTAGCTTGGTTACAAAATACGCGAGAATACGCATTCTGGCCGAAGCTACGACTCGTCACTGAGCCTAGATAACGTGGTAATCAGTAGATATAGTCACTAGGGACTATAACCATCGTGATTACGCTCACGTTATGAAGTTCAAACGAACTTCGCGTTGACCATAAACTGGTCAAAGCAGAAAGTCAAACGCAGTTTGACTTTAACGATGAAAACGAATGAAAAGAACGAAAGAATACTTACAAAAGGTCCCCGCAAGATTGAATTCCAAGTATTTCTCAGGTATGAAGTGATAACCACTCCAACTTAGAGAAAATCTCATAATTCAAATGTGGGTTTTGAGCAAAGAGGTGGGGGGTATTTATAGGATTTCTAGAACCGTTAGGATCGTTTATCGGGAAACGAGCTTCAATCTAGACCCTCCACTTGGGCCCATTGTTTTGTAATACTAGGGGTACTAGAAAACCATCAAATTTGGCCCATAGAATGCTTAAAAACCAGGTGCAAGCATGAGGAACAGCTGGATCAAGCTGGAACAGATTTTTTGCTGATCTGGGACTCTCACGCGGCCCGGTTAAGGAATACACAAATTCTTATGCGGGCCGCCTGGGCATAGTTTCCAGAATTTGCAGTTTAGTCCCTGAACTTGAGAAACATGCATTTCGGCCCATTTTTGGCACGTTTAAGCCCCGTTAACCTCATTTCAAGGCTCTAAAATGATGTTAAAGTATGGGGAACCCAAAACATGCTCAAAAATATCTCGGATGTCGGTTCGTTTGGTCGTACGATCGCGTTATTCACTTAATTACGACGGAAGTCGTAACGAACGCGAAAATGATCCAAATTAAGCGACGAATGGAATTTTATCATGCCAAACACTAAAATAACATATTTTAATGCTTACATAAATTTTTGGATGTCCGGAAATATTCAGAACGTAAGATATGCGTGAAAATGCAAACTTATGCACTTTTTGACGCTTTTAGTCCCTGAATGACCAAAAGTTTATTTTTGCGCACCAAACACCTCAAAGCCTATTTCTAAGCTATGCAAGGGATATTTAGGGCATATTTAACTTATGATCAAGTTTCGGAAGGTTCGTTACTATACGAATCGGTATAGTTTCGCAGTTTGACACAATTAGTCCCTGCGATCGAACAAACTTGATTTCAACACACCAAACCATCCAAAACTTATTTCTAAGTTATGTGGAGGTTATTTAAGGTATGTTAAGCCTATTTCACTATTCCGGAGTGTTTGTTGCGTTAAACTGGTTATGTTTACGCCTCCGAGCGCGTATAACCTTCCAGAAAGCGATTTAAGGCTTGAAATCGAATAAGAGTTGATATGAGCAAATGATACACATATTTTTACAAATCCCAAGTATGAAATACAATATTTCATTGGTTTGGCATTTGTTTAATGGTTGAAGTGACACAGGTGTCACAGGTTGCTAATAGACCGTTGATTTACAATGGCCTAAAATAAAAGTGTCTTTAATTGGGTTTTCATATCTCATATTTATTAGAGTTATAACTCTAATACAAAAGATATAAAATTTAAGAAATACAAAAGGTTTTTATTGTCACACCCCGGCCGCGTGTAACATGCAACCGCGGCGGAAACGCCGGGGAGTGTTGTGGACAGAATTAATTGTTCTACAACCATGGAAATTAAAGTTACATTTTATTTATTGACAAGAGTGTTCCATTGTTTCAAAACAGGAAAATACAAAGTTTATAACATGATTAAACTAGTCTAGCTTCGTTTTTAGGCTCTAAGGCACAGGTCCGCCCTAGAATCATGATCATCGTCCTATGGAATAGCTCCTGAAAACACATGTGAAAGTAGGTACGTCAGCATAAAAATGCCTGTGAGATACATAGGTTTTGTAAAAAAATGGGGTTCATGACTTGAGTTTTAAAGAATGTTTAATAACAGTCAGTCATGAACTTTGTAATTTGTTTTGCTTTGTAAATCATTTGAAAAACGATAACATCAAACGATATGTATAGATAAGTGCAAGGTTAAACGAATAACCAAGTAAAATGAGTTGAATAAGATAAGTTGTTTGTGAAAAATAATGTCTTGTGAAGAATATGTTACTTATGTAAAGTGTAATGTGTCTAAACTGAAATGACTTAGATAACGCCACGTTATGTAATATTATACAAACATTTATATATAGGAAGTACCAGCGGCGTATCCACCATGTTTGTATCATATTACATACGCCACGTTACTTAAATCATTTACCCAAACCAATCCACCATGTAAATTGTTCATGTGTAAACCAAATGTCAAGTGTTATTGTAATCCATGTCAAGTGTTTATGTTCAAGTGTAAACCACCAAATGTATATGTCAATGTCGACGTGTGTATGTTCAATGTAAATCATGTAATGTGTAATCCCAAATGTATCATGTATGGTAAGCGAAATGTATCAACTTAAACCATATGCACAAAACAAGTCGTTGAAGTAAAACGTGGTTTAAATCAGCGTTATGTTCTGCGGGAAATGCATGCTCTATTGATATTAACATTTATGTGGTATTGTAAACTATGCATACATCTAAGCCTTGAGACTGCGGCGATAAACCCTTAAACAAATTAAAGGTTTATCTAAGTTATGTATATCGAATTCGGTCACTCCTTCCAGTCCTATCAAACCCAGGACTTCAGGAATGGGAGTTTTCAATTCCTATGGTACCACTACCTACTAACGAACAGCGTAGCTAATGTTAATGAATGTATTGTCCCATGTTAAACAAACCAAATGTCATAACAAAATGAAGGCATGTGATGTAAACAATTGTACTAAGTATGCTAAGTAAACATACGAAGCAGAAATGTTCATGTAAATCAATGTGTCCATATGCTGAGTAAACATATGCAACAGAAATGTTCATGTAAATCAATGTGTCCATATGCTGAGTAAACATATGCAACAGAAATGTTATGTAAATCAAATGTACTAAGTACGCACACAATGGGCATACATAGCATGAAATGTAATGAAATCGTGTACTATAATGTACTAACAACATAGCAGGGCATATGATGTGAAAACATGGAAAGCATGAAAGTAACAGATAGGCACATGTGTTTCACCCCAAAACAGTTTGGAAAACAGTAAAAGATGGGGTTCTATGTACTCACCTGAGATTGCTTTGGAGTTCTTGTATAATAACCAGATAATGCTAGAGGTCACGGGATATCAAACGGCACCTAATAGGTAGCTATGTTAATATACCGGACCAAATCGGAAGGATCGGATAGTACGCGGGTTCGTAAACCAAACGAGTATGGAGACTCGTGTAATATGGTTTAACAAAGCCTACATACTAAAATGAAACTTAACCTAAGTGCTTACGGTCCATCACGACCCGTTTAGGTAACTTACGCTACCCTAACGCGTCGCTCGCGTAGAACGCGTCTGGAACGCCTAACATCGTGACCACAAGGTATAACCTCGGAAGGTTATAGCTATGGTCACCTAATGTGTTTGGTCAGGTCCTAATGACCGACAAAATGGGTTGGGTTCGAAAGCATAAGCGATGGTTTAGATCGCTTACCTTACGACCCTACATAAGCACTAAACTAAAAGTGACGAGCTAAGCATGTTAGAACATGCTTAACTAAGTTTGAAAACAGGTTTGACATCAAAACAAACGGCTTTGATGCTCACGAGTAGTTTGGTTACAAAATATGCAAGAATGCACATTTTGGCCGAAACTACGACTCGTCACTGAGCCTAGATAACGTGGTGATCAGTTGGTATGGTCACTATGGACCATAACCATCGTGATCACGCTCACGTTATGAAGTCCCGTGAACTTCGCATCGACCATAAGCTGGTCAATGCAGAAAGTCAACAAAACGTTGACTTTCGGACTCGAAAAGCGAATAAAAGAGCGAAAGAAGACTTACAGAGGGTCCCCGAGTGCTAATCAAGACCAAATAGCTCAGGTATGAAACAATGGTTTCAACTTAGAGCTTTAGATCTGATTTTGTGGGTTTTTTACTCAAATGGGGGGGGGGTATTTATAGGAAAGGTGGAACTGTTAGGATCGTTTTATCGAATATCGTGCTTTGATCTCGTGCGTACATGTGTCCAGTGGATAAGTTCAGTGAACTTGACCCTTGGCCCTTCATTTGGGTGAAAAGGCATCGCCCTTTGATCGAACGAAAGGCCAGATTCTGCATTAAATGCAAAATCTTTCTGTCAGACATCCCCACGCGGCCCGCCTCACATTTGGGCAAAACTCACGCGGGCCGCCTGGCCCTCTCTGATCTGCACCACTTGCAGAATTTACACATTTGGTCCCTGTTGCGTGTTTAAGCTATTTCCAGCCCTTCTAAGACCTGTAAAGCCATCTTTAAGGCCCTAAAATGATGCCTAAACATTGTGGACATGAAACATGCCCAAAAATATGTCGGATGTCGGTTAGTTTGGCCGTACGATCGCGATGTTCGCTTAATTACGACGGAATGCGCATAAGCGTGAAAGACGATCCAAATGACGCGACGAATGGATTTTTCTCATGCCAAACACTAAGGCATAATATAAGGATGCTTACATAAATTTTTGGATGTCCGGATGTATTCAGAACGTGAGTTATGCGCGAAAGTGCAAACTTATGCACTTTTTGACACTTTTAGTCCCTGAATGATCCAAAAGTTTGTTTTAGCATACCAAACCCCTCAAAGCCTATTTCTAAGCTATGTAAAGGATATTTATGGTATGTTTAACTTATGGACATGTTCCGGAATGTCCGTTACAGTTCAAATTGGCATACTTTCGCAGTTTGTCAAGTTTAGTCCCTTTAAGCGAATTAACTTGTTTTTGCTATACCAAAGCCTTCAAAACTTATTTCTAAGTTATGTAAAGGTTATTTAAGGTACGTTGAGTATATGTTGATGTTCCGGAGTATTTGTCGCATTAAACTGAGTACGTTTACGCACTAGTTAGCGTATAACTCTCCAGAAAGCGATGTAGAGTTTGGAATTGAATAAAAGTCAAAACATGAAAATTGTGAAACACAATGAAACAAACATTGGGATCAAATTACATTATTTTATTGATAATTGAACTGTTTACAATGATTACAAGCACAATTGTTACAGTCTCCCCTACTTGTGGAAATTTCATCCCGAAATTTATTTAGAGGAAACTGATGGAAAAAGATGCGGATATTTTGCCTTCATTTGGTCTTCACGTTCCCAAGTAAACTCGGGTCCACGTTTAGATTCCCAACGAACCTTGACCAAAGGAATGCGCTTGCGTTTAAGCCACTTGACTTCACGTTCCATGATTTCTACCGGTTTCTCAACAAACTTCAGTGTTTTATCAACACGAATTTCGTCAAGCGGTATGTGGAGGTTTTCATCAGCTAAACACCTCTTGAGATTGGACACGTGAAAGGTTGGATGAACATTTCCAAGTTCAGGAGGTAACTCAAGTCTGTAGGCTACCTTACCGATTCTTTCGACGATCTTGAATGGTCCAACATATCTAGGTGCAAGTTTTCCTTTCTTTCCGAATCTGATCACACCTTTCCAAGGTGAGACCTTAAGTAATACACGATCACCGACTTGAAAATCCAAGGGCTTGCGTTTTAAGTCCGCGTAATTCTTCTGACGGCTTCTAGCTGCCTGAAGGTTATCACGAACTTTCTTTACCTTATCTGTTGTCTCTAAAATGAGGGCAGGTCCAGTAAGTTGAGCCTCGCCAATCTCATTCCAGCAGACTGGTGAACGACATTTTCGACCATAGAGAGCCTCGAAAGGAGCCATGTCAATGCTGGAGTGATAACTGTTGTTGTAGGAGAATTCAATCAATGGAAGATGTGAATCCCAACTACCACCAAAGTCTATCACACAAGCTCTAAGCATATCCTCCAGTGTCTGGATTGTTCTTTCAGATTGACCATCCGTTTGCGGATGATAAGCTGTGCTCAGATTAAGTTGAGACCCCATAGCAGATTGCATGGTTCTCCAAAAATGAGAAGTGAAACGAGCATCTCTGTCAGAAATGATGCTCAAAGGAACACCATGTCTAGCTACAATTTCATCCACGTAGATTTGAGCAAGTTTGTCAGCCGAAAAATCCTCACGGACTGGTAAGAAATGTGCTGACTTGGTAAGACGATCCACGACTACCCAGATGGCATCGTGACCTTTCTTTGTGCGCGGAATTTTAGTAATGAGATCCATGGTAATGTTTTCCCATTTCCAAACTGGGATCTCTGGTTGCTCCAATAATCCGGAAGGACGCTGATGTTCAGCCTTAACCTTAAGACAAGTAAGGCATTTGGATACGTATAAGGCAATGTCTTTCTTCATACCAGGCCACCAATACTGAATACGAAGATCCTTATACATCTTATCTGAGCCAGGATGAATGGAATAACGAGACTTATGGGCTTCATCCATAAGCAAGGTACGAAGATCATCTTGGCTCGGGACCCACAAACGGTCCATGAAATAGTACGATCCATTGTCTTTCAGTTCAAGAGCAGGTGTTATGTGATAAGGGAATTCCTTATCCATTAAACCTTGTGAAACACAAGCTTGTTGAGCCTGAGAAATACGGGCTTGGATATCGGTTTGAATAACAGATTGGACACGTACACAATGAAGCTTAATACGTTCCTTGCGACTCAATGCATCGGCTACGACATTCGCCTTACCAGGATGGTAGCGAATTTCGCAGTCGTAGTCGTTTAGAAGTTCAACCCAACGTCTTTGCCTCATGTTAAGTTCTTTCTGATTGAAGATGTGTTGAAGACTTTTGTGGTCTGTGAAAACCACACATTTTGTACCATACAAGTAGTGTCTCCAGATTTTGAGAGCGAAGACAACTGCACCCAACTCAAGATCATGAGTGGTGTAGTTCTTCTCATGTATCTTCAACTGCCTTGATGCGTATGCTATGACTTTGTTTCTTTGCATCAGGACGCAGCCATTTATGGTGTAGTGCTTTAAAAATACGGTATTACTACAAGATCAAGATTAACAAGTAATGTTACTAATATTTTGATTCAACATATGAATTTGTATTTCATACAAATATTATTTTGTACAAATGTTTTTAGTCTTGTGGCCGATTTTGATGGAGATGATTGAACCATTGATACAATAGAATTAATGAATTTTCTATCTTAAATGATGTTATCAAAAGTGAAAATTTTAATTGGTTACAGGTAATACATATGATTTAAATATTTGTTTTTAAGTGTGATGAATATTTCATAAAGTTTTCATACCAACTTTTTATGTGGTCACATATTGTGAATTGTTTTATGTGGTCACATATTATATTATGATGCCATGTATTATATAATTTGACTTTATTTTATATTGTGTATTTCATATGTTATCATATACTCATTTGTAGTATTCAATCGATCATCTAAATTGATTTAATATCTCTCATGAAAGGGAATCAAAAGTTTAGACATGACACCCGAGATGTCATACTCCCTAAATCTCATATTGAGTATGTAGAAGGTCATAAGATGTTAGACCTTATATGATTCAGACATGTAATTACTTCTCTATGGTGTAATGCAAAGAGAAGATTACAAGGTAAAATCGGATAAAATAGTTTTCATTTGTCGTTCTCAAATATGCTAAAGTAGCAATATTATGTAACAAGGATAACAACTTTGAAACGATTTCATATCCGTTTGTTCGAACCATGAAACTTGGTTGGTTTACATCATTCCTTGAAGTGAATATGCTTGTAAGATCTTTGAAAATGTTGGGATGATGGATGTAATTGAGAAACTTATAATGCCGATCATGTTACTAATGAGGTCCTGCTATCATAAGTTGTAAGATAGCCGAGTAAATAATGGAAACCGTGAAAATTGTTTGGTTTTACTTTGATCCATGAAATGAATATATATTGATCATTAAGAAAAATACAATGATGGTCATGTTGATAATGAGATCAATCATTAGAAATTATAATGAGATCGACTACAATAATTGAAATGATAGTCATGATGAGATCGACAATTAGAATTGTAACAATAGTCATAATGAGATCAACCACCAAAAGTGGCAAACTAAGGAATGACCATATAACATGATGGTTTAAACTTTGAAGTTATAATACATTCTCTTGTATCTTACATTTTGCATTACATTTGTGCAAGTAATACATATGCGATTATAATCCAAAGGTTTATGGATCATAAGTATTTAGTTAGTTGGCATGACCGGTTAGACCACACTGAGTCATTAATGATGATGTGAAAAGTATCGAAGAACCAGAGGATTATCTTGATAATTATACATGTCATGTTTGCTCTCAAGTGAAGTTAAGTACTGATCAACAAAAGTAGGGTGTGAATCCCCAAATATTCTAGAAATGATAACGGAAATAAATATACAAACATGATACCATTTAGTATTTTAAAATCGATGCATCGTCTAAATGGTTATCAAATCCACAACCTGAAGCTTGTGTGATTGTGGCTTAGCTAATGTGACGGCAAGCATATTAATCCAGATTAGTATATTTATTTGATAATAGTGAATTTGATTCCCAAATTATTAACAATCATTGGAATAAGTGTTATTGTTGAGATAATCACTAAACGTCTACTATTGGTTACAAAGCCAATGATCATGAGAGGAGAAAAAGTTCATTTAGGTACATGTAATTTTATATATAGTACCATCAATTCACATCAAGCCAATAAGTGATAATTCTCCCCCATACAGTTGGTTTTTGGTCAGGAACCAAAGATGTCTCATCAAAGATTTTGGTTGTGCGACATATATTGAAACTCATCCACCACACCGCACAAAGATGGGACTTCTAAAAAGTTTGAGAATATGTTGGGTATAAATAATCGTCTATGATTAAATACTTAAAGCCATTAGTGAGAAATTCGTTTATGACTCATTGGTTTTCACTTTAGTGAATGAATGTTCCCAACATTAGGGGGAGATAACAAGCAGTTGGAAAGTGAAAAAGGAAATGAATTATCATGTCATCTTGATCCTCAGACTATAAACTATGAACTAGAAGTTTAAAGTATAATTCATTTACCAATATTAAAGAACAAATTACCAGACAAGTTCACTGACCTAAATAGAGTGACTAAGTAAGTCACGTAATCAACTGCTTATGCTCCAATTATATTTGTGTCCCAAGAGGACATAATATATTTTTGTAATGAGTCTATTGCACGCCTAAAGCGTGGTAGACTAATTGATTCCAATAATAAAATTCCTCGAAAATTGGAGCAAGTAATTAAGATGGTCAAGTCGATGTTATAGTAATAAGATCTCCTGAAGAGACAATAGACATGATGGTTCAAGAAGAACCTCAGGTACCTGAAAATAAAGAGATCTCGATAAGTTGTATCACGTCTAAGATATGTATGGAATCGAAATAAAAATCGACGTCGTTATACTTTTGTATATAATGTAGCGCTTGAAATGATTAAATAATGAGGATCAAGATTTAAGATCTGCCTATGAATGAATATTAAGAAATGATTGGCAAAAATTGAAAGACGCAAATAAGGCAGAGTTTAGTTCTCTAATAAAATGGAAAGTTTCTGGACCAACAGTCCATACAACTAAAGTTGTAAAATATGTTGGATACAAAAGTGTCTTTTATGCGAATCAAGTGAATATCAAATTAAGTGATATAAGTCAAAATTGGTGACACACGAATTTTCACAAAGACCTATGATTGATTATGAGAAAACGTATTCTCTAGTGGTGGATGCATTGACTTTCCAATATCTTATTAGTCTGGTAATATATAAAAGAGAATTGACATGCGTCTTATGAAAGTTATGTATCACTTGATACTAAGTCATATAAAATAAGTTCTCGAGAATATTATGATTATTATGTAAATTCAGATCTGAATACATATACATATTGTCACACCCCCAAAAATCCACACGCGGAGTACCACCGCTTGGGAGCGTGACGTGACCAGGATCAAGCCATCAATCATATCAAACATAGCATTTAATAATATTAAAAGTCATTAAAGTAGTTCATCATGACATGATCGATGTTTCAAAACCAAGCATTGTTTAAGTAGCGGAAGCATTGTTATAAACCCAAATTAAATATACTGAAATGTCATAAGTGTCCAACAAAGTATTACGATCCTTGTCCACAACGACCGGCTCCTCCTTGTGCAAGCTCCATGTACCTAACGATCTGCAAGGCATGTAACAGAATGATCAACAAACTAGTTGAGCGAGTTCACAGTAAGTAAGTGCGTAACAGTAAGTAAAGGGTGGCTCTACTGGGCCGATAGTAAGTTATATAGGTGGGGGCTTCCCATGTTATGTGACCACTAGACTATTCGTATCAACTACTCGTATCATCCCTGTTCTTCTTCCGAGAATAGTAGCGCGTATGGGGTGTACGTAGGTCTTACGTACGTATCCTTCACAACCGAGGATAGGAGACGCGGGGGTGTACGTGGGTTTCACGTACGTATCCTTTGTACCGAGGATAGAAGTAAGTAATGCGTACACGTAGGTTTTACGTGCATGCCTGACATCCGAGGCAGTAATTGGCATATGACCACGTAGGTGTTATCCTAACCTACGGAACCGTCCTGACATCCGAGGATCATGGTAGGTGATAGTCTAGGAAAAGCATATGTACGTTCTTAGTCAATTGTAACCTTTATCCCATTCCCACGACCCGGGAATCCCATGCCTTAGTAGGAGTGTGAACTCACCTGGGTTTGCTCGGCAGACAGTATAATGCTCAAGTATACAAGTAAGGAATCAACCACGTCCTATCATGGTTACTATGCAAGTTAGGTTCGTATGTAGCACATTTGTATCACGTATGGTATCAAGTATAATCATGGCAAATCACATAACAGTATCAGCAGTTCATATCAAATAACGAGTCCAAGTAGTCGGCCCAATTAACATAAGCAGTCCAATAACATAACAGTCATAAGGTTGGGCCCGTGACAGTGGAGGCCCAAAACAGTGTACGTGCAAAGGAGGTCTCGAGTCGCAACCAGCGATCTCGAGTCGCAACCGGTGGTTACGAGTCGCAACAGGCGGTCTCGGTTCATCATGGCCCGGTTACGAGTCACAGCCGGAGATTACGAGTCGCAATAGGAGGTTGCGAGTCGCAACTGGTGATTTCGGCTCTTCATGGTGTGGTTACGAGTCGCAACGGGACTCGCAACCATGGTCTCGGCTTGTGCTGTTGTGGTCTCGAGTGGGGTTCCGACTCGCAATGAGTGGTTCCGAGTCGCAACCGTGTGTGTAACTGGTTTCCATAATTCCTGCATTGACTTATCCGTGATTCTAGCAAACAACTTAGGCAGTTTCACAATTCAGATCAAACAATGATTATTCAACATTCAATCATATTCATAATATCTTCAAATCATCACCATCTAGCATGATCATAACAGCATCAAATCAAAAATCGGATTATCACACAAATCTAAACCGGGTCATAAACATATCATCGAACTAGCATGCAACCTATCCGATTACCATTCATACAGAACCTGATTATATCTATTATCAAGAAATCAATCCGAAGACCAATCATAAACAACATCATCTAACCGTCCCTAGTTCTCCATCATGCGGATTCTAATCGGTTTCATCTAAACATGAAATCATAACATCACTTATCACAAAAACATAAACAAAACACTAACCGATTACGAGTAAAGAAGGGTGATCCGAACCAGAGAATGATCGGATGTTCTTGTGCCTTCGATTTCCAAGCAACGAGAGAGAGAGAGTAGAGAGCAATAGGGTTTGTGTGTGTTGTGTAAATTGTAACAATGAAAGAAATCAAACCCTTACCAAGGGATTTGTGTTTGCGAGTGGGGAGTGGGCCGAGCCCAACTCGGTTACCCAATGGAGTCCGATTCAAGGTGTGGCCCAAACGGGCTTGTGTGACCGGTTCGTGTAGTTTGGGCTTGTGCAACACATAATCATTCATATAGCATGCATACACATATGGCACATAACATCATAACATTCAATAGCATCAAAGTTTGTAAAATCATAACACGTTCACGTATGTTACACAATGATAGGTCTAAAGTTCGAGTTGTCACATTATCCCCAACTAATTGGAAATTTCGTCCCGAAATTTGGTATGCACTCACTGAGGAAGCTAGGTAAGTTATAGCATTCACTGGTTTTCCTGGGGTGTCACATCCTCCCCCCGTTGATCTGGAATTTCGTCCCGAAATTCCGAAGTAGTAGCTTCAGCCTCAGTAGTGGTTGCATTGGTTTCGAATAACTTGGGGTACTTTTCTGTCATTCTGTCTTCGCGTTCCCAGGTGTACTCTGGGCCACGTTTGGAGTTCCAACGAACTCGAACAAGAGGGATTCTCTTGTGTTTGAGGACCTTCACATCCCGGTCCGTGATTTCAACTGGTTCCTCGACGAACTGCAACCGCTCGTCGATAGTGAGTTCCTTAAAAGGAATGATGAGGTTTTCGTCTGATAAGCACTTCTTTAAGTTCGATACGTGAAAGACATTGTGAACTGCTCCGAGTTCAGCTGGTAGGTTCAACTTGTAGGCTACCTTGCCAATCTTTTCTAAGATTTCGAATGGTCCGACGTACCGCGGATTCAGTTTGCCCCGTTTGCCAAAACGTACCACACCCTTCCAGGGTGAAACTTTCAATAAAACCCGGTCTCCGACCTCAAATTCCAAAGGCTTTCTACGCTTGTCCGCGTAGGCTTTCTGACGGTCGCGTGCTGCCGCCATGCGTTGCCGTATCTGTGCTATCTTTTCTGTGGCGTCCACTACAATCTCTGGACCCGTAATCTGACTATCCCCCACCTCTGCCCAACAGAGAGGTGACCGGCATTTACGTCCGTATAATGCCTCGAATGGAGCGGCTTGAATGCTGGTATGGTAACTGTTATTGTACGAGAACTCCACCAAAGGGAGGTGTTTTTCCCAGCCGTTGCCGAAGTCTATAACGCATGCCCGAAGCATGTCTTCAAGAGTTTGGATCGTTCGCTCAGACTGCCCATCCGTCTGAGGATGATATGCTGTGCTCATGTCTAATCGTGAGCCGAAAGATTTGTGCATCGCTTGCCATAGCTCTGACGTGAATCGTGCATCGCGATCCGAAATAATAGAGGTGGGCACTCCGTGCCTCGAGACAACTTCTTTAAGATAGACGTCTGCGAGAGTGGTGAACTTGTCCGTTTCCTTAATCGGCAGGAAGTGTGCAGACTTGGTGAGTCGATCAACTATGACCCATATTGTATCGTTCCCACGCTGGGATCTAGGTAAGCCGGTAACAAAATCCATGGAAATTTCTTCCCATTTCCATTGCGGTATCTTAGGCTGCTGAAGTAGGCCAGCTGGTTTCTGATATTCAACCTTGACTCTCGCACAGGTCCAGCATTTTCCGACGTACGTAGCGATGTGGGCCTTCATACTAGGCCACCAATAAGTAGTGCTGATGTCGTGGTACATTTTGTCCGACCCTGGATGTACTGAGTAGCGAGACTTGTGAGCTTCATCCATCACAAGTTCGCGTAGACCGCCATAAAGTGGGACCCAAGTCCGGCCCGTTACATAGTAGGCGCCGTCTGCCTTCTGTTCCATCTGTTGTCGTGAGCCGCGTAAGGCTTCAGCCTTGACGTTTTCGGGCTTCAATGCTTCTACCTGAGCATTTCGTATCTGTGCAGGAAGGCTAGACTGAATCGTAAGCTGTAGCGCTCGCACGCGCCGAGGTAAAGTGTCTTTCCGACTGAGGGCATCAGCCACAACATTGGCTTTGCCTGGATGATACTTGATAGCGCATTCGTAATCGTTGAGTAGCTCGACCCACCGTCGTTGACGCATGTTCAAATCCTTCTGCTTAAGGATATGCTCGAGACTCCTGTGATCGGTGTAAATCGTGCACCTGGTACCGTACAGGTAGTGTCGCCATATCTTAAGCGCGAAAACAACAGCTCCCAGCTCTAGATCGTGCGTCGTGTAGTTGCGTTCATGAACCTTGAGTTGACGAGAAGCGTAGGCTATCACTTTATCACGTTGCATCAATACACAACCCAGACCCTGTATTGATGCGTCACAGTATACCACGAAGTCATCTGTGCCCTCTGGCAATGAAAGAATAGGTGCGCTGCAGAGCCTATCCTTTAGATACTGAAAAGCAGTTTCCTGCGTGTTGCCCCAACGGTAGGTGACACCCTTCTGTGTCAGTAGCGTAAGTGGTTGCGCGATCTTTGAAAAGTCTTTAATAAACCGTCTGTAGTAACCCGCCAAACCCAAGAATTGACGTATTTCTGTCGGTGTACGCGGTGCAGGCCAATTTCTGATCGAATCTACCTTGGATGGATCGACGTGAATCCCATCCTTGTTTACCACGTGGCCTAAGAAGTGGACTTCACGAAGCCAGAAGTCGCATTTTGAGAGCTTAGCGTACAACTGTTCCTTTCGAAGGAGTTCCAATATAAGGCGTAGGTGTCGCTCGTGTTCCTCCTGACTCTTGGAGTAAATCAGGATGTCGTCGATGAATACAATGACGAACTTGTCAAGGTAGGGTTTACACACCCTGTTCATAAGATCCATAAATACAGCAGGCGCGTTCGTAAGTCCGAACGGCATAACCAAGAACTCGTAGTGACCATAGCGAGTTCTGAATGCTGTCTTAGAGACGTCCTCCTCGCGGACTCTCAGTTGATGGTAACCTGACCGTAGGTCGATCTTGGAATAGCAACACGACCCTTGCAACTGGTCGAATAAGTCGTCTATGCGTGGAAGAGGATAACGGTTCTTCACCGTCACCTTGTTGAGTTCACGGTAGTCGATGCACATCCTGAACGTACCGTCTTTCTTTTTCACGAAAAGTACTGGAGCTCCCCAAGGCGAAGAGCTTGGACGAATGAAGCCCTTTTCCAAGAGCTCTTGCAGCTGCTTTGACAATTCTTCCAATTCTGATGGAGCTAGACGATATGGTGCGCGAGCTATGGGTGCTGCTCTTGGAGCGAGCTCGATCTGGAATTCAACCTGACGATGAGGCGGTAAGCCAGGTAAATCTTCAGGAAACACTTGAGGGAAGTCACGTACAATTGGAATATCCTCCAACTTCTTTTCCTTTACTGATGCGTCTGAAACAAGAGCCAAAATGGCTGTGTGACCTTTACGTAAGCACTTCTGAGCCTTCAAGAATGAGATGATGCCAACCACTGCACCACTCTTGTCGCCTTGAACTTCGAGAGGTTCTTGATCAGAACGAGGAATGCGAATAATCTTCTCGCTGCATAGGATTTCTGCCTGGTGTTGGGATAACCAATCCATCCCAATCACGACGTCGAAACTTCCCAAAACTATGGGAATGAGATTAATGGAAAAGGCTTGACCAGCTAGAATAAGGTTACAACCCTGAACTATGTGCGTGGCTTCTAGACTTTTACCGTTAGCTAACTCTACTACATGTTTGGTGGGTAAAAGTGTTGGTGCACGTTTTAGCAGTTGACACATTTTCACAGACATATAGCTTGTATCCGCACCCGAATCAAACAAAACAGTAACGTAAATATTGTCGAGGAGAAACTTACCCATAACAACGTTGGGATCGTTCACTGCGTCGCCACGACCTAGTACGAATGCACGGCCCCTTGCCTCGTTGACGTTGTTGTTTCCCCCATTGTTGTTGTTGTTGCCATTGCCCTGATTGTTGTTGTTGTTGTTCTGGTTCCTGTTGAGCTGTGGGCAGTGTCTCTTGATGTGGCCTTCAGCACCACAATTGTAGCATCCTTTGTTGCCCTGTTGTTGGTTAGGCTGAGCGTGAGGCTGTTGCTGATTTTGGTTCGCAGGATGAAGGCTTCTACAGTCTTTGGCCTCGTGACCCATCTTGAGGCATCTTTGACAACGACCCTTGTTACACTGACCGTTGTGGTGTTTGTTGCAGTTGTTGCACTTTGGAAGATTTCCGCGATATCCACCCTGCCTGTGGCTACCTGACGACTGCTGGTTAGGGCTTTGATAGTTGTCAGTCTTTCGCTGCTGATTCTGGGACTGAACCGAAACTGATGCTTTGCTTGAATCCCCCTCCCATTTCCTCTTGTTGTCACTGAGGGTAACGGGAGTAGCTGAAGGAGTGACTGTAATAGTAGCACTGACACGCTTAGGCAGTTTATTCTGTTCCACTGCCTGATCGGTGATGCGATGAGCGAGGCGTTGGATTTCCTGGATATTTTCGAGGTTAGCCGACGTCACGTGGCTCTGAATCTCTGGCGCCAATCCCTTGAGATACAACTCAATGCGCTTGTATGGAGGGTCCACCATAGTTGGACACAGAACGGCCAGCTCGTTCGACCGTTTAGTATACGCTTCGATCTCTGATCCAACCATTTTCAGATTATACAGCTCGTCTTCTAGCTTGTGTATATCTTCACGCGTGCAATACTCACGCTTGATGAGTTCCTTAAAATCGTTCCATGGGGTGGCGTTAGCAGCTGCCAACCCAAGAATCTGCACCTGCGCGTTCCACCAGGTTAGCGCGATTCCTTCCAAGGTGCCGGTAGCAAACTTGACCTTGCGGGCCTCAGGGCACTCGCACATCTCGAATACTGATTCTAGCTTCTCGAACCAGTGGAGGAGTCCAACCGCTCCTTCTATGCCGCTGAAAGAGTTTGGACGACAGTCCATGAAGTTCTTGAAAGTGCAGACAGGCTGCTGCGCTTGTTGACCTATTGTGTACGAATAGGACGAAGTTAAATACAAGAGTGAATGTAGGATCTAGGATCCTAGTGTGTGCCTATACTGCAGGATATACTACCTGCTTGAGCTGCTGCAACTGCCGCAGCAACTTGGGCTTGAACAAGAGCCTCTAACTGGGCTTGTGTCATGTTAATTCTTCCAGCCATTGATCTTCATGTCAAAGGCGAAATAGGTGAGAAAAGTTCGCGAATAGTGCGATGACAGAAAAGCGTATGCACGTAAAGGTTCTTAAGCAATAGCAAATAGTGAGCATTGTAGTCTAAGCATACCTCGAGCAAAGTTCTAAGTAATTCTAGCAAGTAGGCAATAAACATAAACCTTATTACCTAGGATGTCGAGTCTTGCACGTGGAGCGAAGCGTCGTTGTGGATCGTTGAGAGCACTGTTCTGGTTATAGTCCGGTTTTAATAAAAACTTTTTCCCGTATTAAAACCAAGTTCTCTATAACCAATGGCTCTGATACCAATCTGTCACACCCCCAAAAATCCACACGCGGAGTACCACCGCTTGGGAGCGTGACGTGACCAGGATCAAGCCATCAATCATATCAAACATAGCATTTAATAATATTAAAAGTCATTAAAGTAGTTCATCATGACATGATCGATGTTTCAAAACCAAGCATTGTTTAAGTAGCGGAAGCATTGTTATAAACCCAAATTAAATATACTGAAATGTCATAAGTGTCCAACAAAGTATTACGATCCTTGTCCACAACGACCGGCTCCTCCTTGTGCAAGCTCCATGTACCTAACGATCTGCAAGGCATGTAACAGAATGATCAACAAACTAGTTGAGCGAGTTCACAGTAAGTAAGTGCGTAACAGTAAGTAAAGGGTGGCTCTACTGGGCCGATAGTAAGTTATATAGGTGGGGGCTTCCCATGTTATGTGACCACTAGACTATTCGTATCAACTACTCGTATCATCCCTGTTCTTCTTCCGAGAATAGTAGCGCGTATGGGGTGTACGTAGGTCTTACGTACGTATCCTTCACAACCGAGGATAGGAGACGCGGGGGTGTACGTGGGTTTCACGTACGTATCCTTTGTACCGAGGATAGAAGTAAGTAATGCGTACACGTAGGTTTTACGTGCGTGCCTGACATCCGAGGCAGTAATTGGCATATGACCACGTAGGTGTTATCCTAACCTACGGAACCGTCCTGACATCCGAGGATCATGGTAGGTGATAGTCTAGGAAAAGCATATGTACGTTCTTAGTCAATTGTAACCTTTATCCCATTCCCACGACCCGGGAATCCCATGCCTTAGTAGGAGTGTGAACTCACCTGGGTTTGCTCGGCAGACAGTATAATGCTCAAGTATACAAGTAAGGAATCAACCACGTCCTATCATGGTTACTATGCAAGTTAGGTTCGTATGTAGCACATTTGTATCACGTATGGTATCAAGTATAATCATGGCAAATCACATAACAGTATCAGCAGTTCATATCAAATAACGAGTCCAAGTAGTCGGCCCAATTAACATAAGCAGTCCAATAACATAACAGTCATAAGGTTGGGCCCGTGACAGTGGAGGCCCAAAACAGTGTACGTGCAAAGGAGGTCTCGAGTCGCAACCAGCGATCTCGAGTCGCAACCGGTGGTTACGAGTCGCAACAGGCGGTCTCGGTTCATCATGGCCCGGTTACGAGTCACAGCCGGAGATTACGAGTCGCAATAGGAGGTTGCGAGTCGCAACTGGTGATTTCGGCTCTTCATGGTGTGGTTACGAGTCGCAACGGGACTCGCAACCATGGTCTCGGCTTGTGCTGTTGTGGTCTCGAGTGGGGTTCCGACTCGCAATGAGTGGTTCCGAGTCGCAACCGTGTGTGTAACTGGTTTCCATAATTCCTGCATTGACTTATCCGTGATTCTAGCAAACAACTTAGGCAGTTTCACAATTCAGATCAAACAATGATTATTCAACATTCAATCATATTCATAATATCTTCAAATCATCACCATCTAGCATGATCATAACAGCATCAAATCAAAAATCGGATTATCACACAAATCTAAACCGGGTCATAAACATATCATCGAACTAGCATGCAACCTATCCGATTACCATTCATACAGAACCTGATTATATCTATTATCAAGAAATCAATCCGAAGACCAATCATAAACAACATCATCTAACCGTCCCTAGTTCTCCATCATGCGGATTCTAATCGGTTTCATCTAAACATGAAATCATAACATCACTTATCACAAAAACATAAACAAAACACTAACCGATTACGAGTAAAGAAGGGTGATCCGAACCAGAGAATGATCGGATGTTCTTGTGCCTTCGATTTCCAAGCAACGAGAGAGAGAGAGTAGAGAGCAATAGGGTTTGTGTGTGTTGTGTAAATTGTAACAATGAAAGAAATCAAACCCTTACCAAGGGATTTGTGTTTGCGAGTGGGGAGTGGGCCGAGCCCAACTCGGTTACCCAATGGAGTCCGATTCAAGGTGTGGCCCAAACGGGCTTGTGTGACCGGTTCGTGTAGTTTGGGCTTGTGCAACACATAATCATTCATATAGCATGCATACACATATGGCACATAACATCATAACATTCAATAGCATCAAAGTTTGTAAAATCATAACACGTTCACGTATGTTACACAATGATAGGTCTAAAGTTCGAGTTGTCACACATATTGTGTATGTTATTGAATTGAATATAATTGGAACTCACCATGAGTATCCTGAAGCATTTGAGTACTTAAGAGGTTAATTGAAACACCTTATGGATGTAATTATTGTGCACCAATACTCCAATAAACATACACAGAAAATGCGTACCTGGTTGTTATGGCATCTCAATGTACACAGTGTACAAACATGGTACAATATGGATTTTGGAGATAAAAGTAAGTGTTCATGATATTTTTGCATATGATATAGATATCTATGTGGTAAAAGGGCAACTAGATGTAGCAAAACTTCTAAAGAGTGAAAGCACATGCATATTTGGATAAGATGGAAAGAATTCCCTCATGGATTGATAATGCTGGAAGCATTAATGATGTAAAAACCGCAAGAACGTATTATGTGAAGTTGACAAAATACACACTAATGATGTAAAAACCGCAAGAACGTATTGTGGTATCTCTGGTTGCTGAAGTAGGCCTGAGGGTTTCTGATATTCTGTCTTGACTCGCGCACAAGTCAAACACTTGCTGACGTAAGTTGCTATGTGGGCCTTCATGCTAGGCCACCAATACGTAGTTTTAATATCGTGGTACATTTTGTCCGAACCAGGGTGTACCGAGTAGCGAGATTTGTGTGCTTCATCCAGCACAAGCTCTCGTAGGTTGCCATAGAGTGGGACCCAAATGCGTCCAGTTACGTAGTAAGCACCGTCTTCCTTCTGTTCTAGGCGTTGTCTTGACCCGCGTAGGGCTTCAGCCCTAACGTTTTCTGGTTTCAGTGCTTCTATTTGAGCAGCTCGTATTTGAGAAGGGAGACTAGAATGTATAGTGAGTTGTAAAGCTCTCACACGCTTAGGCGCAGTGTCCTTTCGACTGAGGGCGTCAGCCACTACATTGGCCTTGCCCGGGTGATACCTGATGGAGCACTCGTAGTCATTCAGTAGTTCGACCCATCGCCGTTGCCGCATATTCAGTTCCTTCTGTTTGAATATGTGCTCTAGGCTCCTGTGGTCGGTGTAGATGGCGCACTTGGTACCGTACAGGTAATGCCGCCATAACTGAAGTGCGAAAACAACAGCTCCCAGCTCCAAATCGTGTGTAGTGTAGTTCTTCTCGTGAGTTTTGAGTTGGCGTGAGGCGTAGGCTATGACTTTATCTCGTTGCATCAACACACAACCAAGACCTTGAATTGATGCATCACAGTAAACCATAAAATCGTCTGTGCCCTCTGGCAGTGAAAGGATAGGTGCACTACAAAGTCTATCCTTTAGATGCTGGAAAGCTAACTCTTGTGCATTTCCCCAATGATAAACAACGCCTTTCTGTGTTAGCGAGGTGAGAGGCTGTGCGATCTTAGAAAAATCCTTAATGAATCTCCTGTAGTAACCTGCCAATCCCAAGAATTGGCGAATTTCCTTTGGTGTGCGAGGTGCAGGCCAGTTCTTAATAGAGTCTACCTTGGATGGATCAACGTGAATCCCATCCTTGTTTACTACGTGGCCTAGGAAATGGACTTCTCGAAGCCAGAAGTCGCATTTCGAGAACTTTGCGTAAAGCTGTTCGGTTCGAAGGAGTTCCAGAATAAGTCGTAGATGCTGTTCGTGTTCCTCCTGACTCTTAGAATAGATCATGATGTTGTCGATGAAGACTATAACGAATTTGTCCAGGTAAGGCTTGCACACTCGGTTCATCAAGTCCATGAAAACTGCAGGTGCGTTCGTCAGCCCAAACGGCATGACCAAAAACTCGTAGTGCCCGTAACGATTTCTAAAGGCTGTCTTAGAGACATCCTCTTCTCGAACTCTCAGCTGGTGATATCCCGATCTCAGATCGATCTTTGAATAGTAGCTCGACCCCTGCAACTGGTCGAACAAGTCGTCAATGCGTGGTAGAGGATAACGATTCTTCACTGTCACCTTGTTGAGTTCACGATAGTCGATACACATTCTGAAGGTACCGTCCTTCTTCTTCACAAATAGTACTGGAGCTCCCCAGGGCGATGAACTAGGACGAATAAAACCCTTATCCAAGAGTTCTTGTAGTTGCGTAGAGAGTTCTTCCAACTCAGATGGAGCTAAATGATAAGGTGCACGAGCTATAGGCGCAACTCCAGGAGCTAGTTCAATCTGAAACTCGACTTGGCGATGGGGTGGAAGACCAGGTAATTCCTCAGGGAATACCTCAGGATAGTCACGTACAACTGGAAAATCTTCTAGCTTCTTCTCTTTCTCCGAGGTGTCTGTAACTAGAGCCAAAATCGCAGTGTGGCCCTTTCGTAAGCACTTCTGGGCCTTAAGGAGAGAGATGATGTTCTCAACAGCACTTCTCTTGTCGCCACGAATCATGAGTGGTTCACTACCGGAACCAGGAATACGAACGATCTTCTCGTTGCAGAGAATTTCTGCTCGGTGCTGGGATAACCAATCCATCCCAATGACAACGTCGAAACTACCCAAGACGATAGGAATAAGGTCAATAGAGAAGGTCTGGTTAGCAAGAACAAGCTTGCAACCTTTGACTACGTGTGAGGCCTCCAAACTCTTACCATTAGCTAGCTCTATAGTGTGCTTGTTGCTCAGGGGTGTTGGGACACGCTTAAGCATTTGACTAACTTCTAGTGACACATAGCTAGTATCGGCACCCGAATCAAATAAAACTGTAACATAAAAGTCGTCGAGAAGGAACTTACCCGTCACCACGTTGGGGTCATTCCTTGCTTCACCTTGGCCAATCACGAACACTCGCCCCCTGGCACCATTGTTGTTGTTGTGGTTCCCATTGTTACCATTCCCCTGATTGTTGTTGTTGTTGTTCTGGTTCAGTTGGGGACAATCTTTCTTGAAATGGCGTTCAGCTCTACACTGAAAGCACCCTTTGTTGTTACCCTGTTGCTGCCGCTGATTCTGTTGAGGTTGCTGACGATTCTGATTGGCGGGGTATAAGCTCCTGCAATCCTTTGCAACATGACCAGGCTTGTTGCACCGATGAAAGTTGCCTCTAGTGCATGGACCACTGTGGTGTAGGTTGCAGCGATTGCATTTGGGGTGATTCCCCTTGTACCCACCATGACTTTGACCACCAGACGATTGCTGACTAGAGCTCTTGTGATCGTCAGTCTTCCTCTGCTGTGACTGAGATTGCACAGAAGTTGAACCCTTGCTTGAAGTTCCATCCCATTTCCGTTTGTTATCACTAGAGGTACCCGAAGTAGTTGCAACACCTATGCGCTTTAGTAACTTGTTCTGCTCCACCGCCTGATCAGTAAGACGGTGAGCCAACTGAACAACCTGCTGGATAGTGGCCAGGTTTGCTGAAGTCACATGACTTTGGATCTCTGGCACCAAGCCCTTGAGATAGAGTTCAATTCGCTTATAGGGGGGGTCCACCATAGTAGGACACAATAAGGCAAGCTCATGCGATCTCTTAGTATACGCCTCAATCTCTGACCCCGTCATCTTGAGGTTGTAGAACTCGTCTTCCAACTTATGAATGTCATCGCGACTGCAGTATTCCTCCCTGATCATTTCCTTGAAAGTTTCCCATGGGGTGGCATTGGCAGCAACCAACCCTAGCATTTGAACTTGAGCGTTCCACCACGTGAGGGCTAAACCCTCGAGAGTACCGGTAGCATACTTCACCCTGCGCGCTTCAGGGCATTCACACATTTCGAAGACAGATTCTAGTTTCTCAAACCAGTGGAGGAGACCTACTGCTCCTTCAGTTCCGCTAAAAGTAGTGGGTCGGCAGTCCATAAAGGTCTTAAAGGTGCACACCGGTGTCTGAGCATGTTGACCTAAGGTAGGTGAAATAAAGACAGAGTTTAACACAAAGGTTGGTTCACGAGAGTAGGATCCTAAAGATCCTAGAATAAGTTCGGACTGCAGGATATACCTCCTGCGTATGCAGCTGCAAGTGCTGCGGCAACTCGTTCGTTAATCAGAGCCGTCAACTGGGCTTGTGTCATGTTAACGCGTCCACTCATGATCTTCATACAAGAGGGAAACATGAGTGAGAGGGGTTCGCGAAAGTACGATGGTAGAAGGGAGTAAGCACGCACGTGTTCAAGCAACAGTAGTTACACTAACCAAGCATACCATGGGCAATGTACTATGTAACTAACAAGTAGGCAATATACACAGATCATATCACCTAGAATGTCTAGCCTTGCATGTGGGGTGAAGCGTCGTTGTGGACCGTTGAGCACTATACCGGTTATAGTCTGGTTTTAACAAAAACGTTTCTCCTTTATTAAAACCTAGTTCACTATAACCAATGGCTCTGATACCAATCTGTCACACCCCCAAAATCCCCACCTGCGGAGTACTACCGCTTGGAGGCGTGACTGACCAGGATCCAGCCACCAATCATATTGAACAAGCATATAAGTAGTTATAAAGTCTGACCAATACAATTGGTGTTCAATCAAAACATAGTTTAAGTTGCAAGCGGAAGCATAAGTCTCAAAATTAAAACATAAGTTCAATTGTTTTCAAGTTTAACATGGCACACAGCTATCCATGTCCCACAATGACTCTCCTCCATGCAAGCTCCAGCTGAGTACCTATGGTCCTGCAAAGCATGTAGTAACGAGTCAACAACTAGTTGAGTGAGTTCACGGTTGGTGTTCGTTTTAAGTTGTTTCGAAAACAGTTTCCTTTATCTGGCATCCTGCCGTGGGGGTTACCCCGTAGTTGAAAACGTGACTTGTTTATTCCCGGTTACTCTGGCATTCCAACCGTGGGGGCTACCCCGTGTTAGTTATCTGGCATTTCGGCCGTGGGGGCTACTCCATGTATACACTAGACCCGTTACCATATCAACTGCTGACTGTAGTCATGTTTATGTGCCCTGAAACTGTCAATGTCTATCATCATTGACGTGCCCCAGATCCATTAGTTCACGCCCGTCCTCTGCGGCACGGTGTGAGGTTTGTCAGACCTAAATAGCGCTATCTAACTAATGACCCGCTCGCCATTGGCCCGGCGATTAAGTCGATATAAAAGGAGGGACTTCGTGATAGAGTTTTGGTCTAGTACGAGTTGTCTGTCCGTAAGGATGAGGAATCACATTCCTGAACCACTGCTGTCCTACCCAAGGAGGACGAGGAATCCACGTTCCTTAACCCCATTCCCAACCCAGGGAATCCCATGCTTTGTAGAGGGTGTGAACTCACCTTGGTTTGCTCGGCTGATACACAGAAAAGTCAATCAAGCAATATTGTGGTCACTCACGTCCTATCATAGTTGTATCATACAAATCAGGTTCATAATCCAGTGGTACACGTATGTTTCTAGCACATTGCATTCAAGTATCGTTCATGACAGTCCATCAACATTCACGTTCAATCAGTAATGTATCGGGTCTATGCATTAGGCCCAAAGTCCGGCCCAATCACCTAAGCCCGTAATCATGCAAGTCCAACAGCGTGGTCTCGAGTCGAGACTGTGCGGTCTCTAGTCGAGACTGTGCGGTCTCGAGTATAGCTGACAGGGTCTCGAGTCACAATCTGAGGAGGTCTCGGGTCATGCACGTATTGGTCTCGAGTCGCAACCGGACTCGCAGGCATGGTCTCGAGTCATGCTGTTTGTGTTGATCATGTGTGGTCTCGAGTCGAGACTAGGAGTTCTCGACTCGCAACGGGGGTCGAAATCATGCGGTCTCGGCTTGTCATGCTATGGTCTCGAGTCGAAACCAGGGGTCTCGACTCCCCAGCAGTTGCTGATTCTGCACAGTCGTACTATCCAATAGAATTCTAATATCATGCAGCAGAAATGTACTATCCACTAAACATGTTTTGTTGTCTAACATTTAACTAAAATGGATCAAACATAGCAGAATTCAAATATCCAAATCATATTCATAGCACATTCATGTTGTTCTTCACATATTCATCATGTTCTTCATATATTCATCATGTTCTTCATATATTCAAGTAGTTCATCATAATTATTCAAACTTTTCAACATCAACAACCATCAAAGCACTTAAACATATTCATCTAATGGTTTCAATCCTCACATATGCAAGCCGGTTTCATCAAAATCCTTATTATCTTCTAGCAACTAGAATACATTCATTGGTTCTAAAGCATGTGTACACATTCATAACAATCTTGAATATATTATTCACACTATCATAACAATACATTATCATAATATCATCATCAACCGATTATAACACATGACGAGAAACACTTATGAACCGATTACTTTGAACATCAAATTCATCATGCATAACTCAACAAGCAACATATTGTCAAGTAACTTCATCATACATCATCAACCCAAACACAAAACACAACATGAATCACTAACCGGTTAGGGGATAGGAAGGGTGAACTCCAAGTGTCGATTCCAAGCTTGAACCGAAGATCCTAGTGCCAACCGATTGGATCCGAGAATGAGGGAGTGAAGGTTGTGCTTCTAGGGTTTTAGTGAGAGGGAAAGTAGGAGAGTGTGTGTGAGAGTGAGTGTGTATGGTTGCCCAAAGAATGACAAAGTTGGCTATCCACCAAGGTTATATACTAGTGAGCTAAGGAGGTGCACCCTAATGGGTTTCGGATGAAGTGCACGGCCCAACCGGCCAATGGCCCAACCGGCCTAATGGTTCCTGTTCACTCGAGACCACATGGTCTCGAGTCGGGTTCTTGTTCCTCGGCTCACATACTCACACTCATTCATACATATATACGTGACATCCATACAAGCACACACATAACATCACATAAAAGGTTCACATTTATTATTAAGTTAACAAGTTAACTAGTCACATAACGTTCAAGCATGTTACATCAAGACACAACGAAAGGTTCTAAGTTTCGGGTTGTCTCAGAAAATGAGTAAATTGTTAAAACATACACCAACACCCCTAAACACCAAACATGTCGTAGAGTTAGCAAATGGTAAGAGTGTAGAAGCCACGCATGTAGTCAAGGGTTGTAACATCGTTCTAGCGGGTCAGGCCTTCTCGATTGATCTTATTCCAATGGTTCTGGGTAGTTTCGACATCGTCATCGGCATGGATTGGTTATCCCAGCATCACGCAGAGATTTTATGCAAGGAAAAGGTCATTCGTATTCCTCGTTCTAGTCAAGAACCTCTTGAAGTTCAAGGCGACAAGAGTGGTGCAGTGGTTGGCATCATCTCTTTCCTGAAGGCTCAGAAATGTTTACGAAAGGGTCATACGACTATCTTGGCACTAGTTACTGATGCAGCTTCGAAAGAGAAAAGAATAGAGGATATTCCAGTTGTACGCGAATTTCCTCAAGTGTTTCCTGAAGATTTACCTGGTTTACCGCCTCATCGTCAAGTCGAGTTTCAAGTCGAGCTAGCTCCAGGAGCAGCACCTATAGCTCGCGCACCGTATCGTTTAGCTCCAACTGAACTGGAAGAACTTTCAAAGCAACTGCAAGAGCTCTTGGATAAGTGCTTTATTCGTCCAAGCTCTTCGCCTTGGGGAGCTCCAGTATTATTTGTGAAAAAGAAGGATGGCACTTTCAGGATGTGCATAGACTATCGTGAACTGAACAAGGTCACAGTGAAGAACTGTTATCCTCTTCCACGTATTGACGATTTATTCGACCAGTTGCAAGGGTCGAGTTACTACTCCAAGATCGACCTAAGGTCAGGGTATCACCAGCTGAGAGTCCGGGATGAGGACGTCTCCAAAACATCATTCAGAACTCGCTATGGTCATTACGAGTTCCTAGTCATGCCATTTGGGCTTACGAACGCGCCTGCAGTTTTCATGGATCTTATGAACAGGATGTGCAAACCTTATCTTGACAAGTTCGTCATTGTTTTCATCGACGACATTCTGATCTACTCCAAGAGTCAGGAGGAGCACGAGCAGCACTTACGTCTTATCTTGGAACTTCTTCGAAAGGAACAACTGTACGCCAAGTTTTCAAAATGCGACTTCTGGCTTCGTGAAGTCCACTTTATAGGCCATGTGGTGAACAGGGATGGGATTCATGTCGATCCATCCAAGGTAGATTCGATCAGGAACTGGCCTGCACCGCGTACACCAACGGAAATACGCCAATTCTTGGGTTTGGCGGGGTATTACAGGCGATTTATTAAAGACTTCTCCAAGATCGCGCAGCCGCTCACAATGTTGACACAGAAAGGTGTCACCTACCATTGGGGAGATTCCCAGGAAACGGCTTTTCAGTACTTAAAGGATAGGCTTTGCAGCGCACCTATTCTCTCATTGCCAGAGGGCACGAACGATTTTGTAGTCTATTGTGACGCGTCGATACAGGGGCTTGGTTGTGTATTGATGTAGCGGGATAAAGTTATTGCCTACGCTTCTCGTCAACTCAAGGTTCATGAACGGAACTACACGACGCACGATTTAGAGCTGGGAGCTGTTGTTTTCGCGCTCAAGATATGGCGACACTACCTGTACGGTACCAAGTGCACTATTTACACCGATCACAGGAGTCTCGAGCATATCTTCAAGCAGAAGGAATTGAACATGCGTCAACGACGATGGGCGAGCTACTTAATGATTATGAATGCGCTATCAAGTACCATCCAGGCAAAGCCAATGTTGTGGCTGACGCTCTCAGTCGAAAGGATACTCTACCTAGACGCGTACGAGCCTTGCAGCTCACTATTCAATCCAGTCTTCCTGCACAAATACGAACTGCTCAGATGGAAGCATTAAAGCCCGAAAACGTCAAAGCTGAAGCCTTACGCGGCTCAAGGCAACGAATGGAACAAAAGGAAGACGGCGCATACTATGTAACGGGGCGTATTTGGGTCCCACTTTTTGGCGGTTTACGAGAGCTTGTAATGGACGAAGCTCACAAGTCTCGCTACTCGGTACATCCAGGGTCGGATAAAATGTACCACGACATCAGAACTACATACTGGTTGCCTAGCATGAAAGGCCACATAGCGACTTACGTTGGCAAGTGTTTGACATGTGCAAAAGTCAAAGTGGAGTATCAGAAACCAGCAGGCTACTTCAGCAACCCAAGATACCGCAATGGAAATGGGAAGAAATTTCCATGGATTTCGTTACAGGCCTACCTAAATCCCAGCGTGGGAATGATACTATATGGGTGATTGTGGATCGACTCACCAAGTCTGCACACTTCTTGGCTATTAAGGAAACGGATAAGTTCTCCACTCTTGCAGACGTTTATCTTAAAGAAGCTGTTTCGAGGCACGGGGTGCCCACCTCCATCATTTCGGATCGGGATGCACGATTCACGTCAGAGCTATGGCAAGCGATGGACAAATCTTTCGGCTCACGGTTAGACATGAGCACAACGTATCATCCTCAGACGGATGGGCAGTCGGAGCGAACGATCCAGACTCTTGAAGACATGCTTCGGGCATGTGTTATCGATTTCGGTAACGGCTGGGAAAAGCATCTCCCGTTAGTGGAGTTTTCGTATAATAACAGTTATCACACCAGCATACAAGCCGCTCCATTCGAGGCATTGTACGGACGTAAATGCCGGTCACCTCTCTGTTGGGCAGAGGTGGGGGATAGTCAGATCACGGGTCCAGAGATTGTAGTGGACGCCACGGAAAAGATTGCACAGATACGACAACGCATGGCAGCAGCACGCGACCGTCAGAAAGCCTACGCAGATAAGCGTAGGAAACCGTTGGAATTTCAGGTCGGGGACTGGGTTTTACTGAAAGTCTCACCCTGGAAGGGTGTGGTTCGTTTTGGCAAACGGGGCAAACTAAATCCGCGGTATGTCGGACCGTTCGAGATCATTGAGAAAATAGGCAAAGTAGCCTACAGACTAAATCTACCAGCTGAACTCGGTGCAGTTCACAACGTATTCCACGTGTCGAATCTAAAGAAGTGCCTGTCAGATGAGACCCTCATAGTTCCTTTTAAGGAATTCACTATCGACGAGCGGTTGCAGTTCGTCGAGGAGCCAGTAGAAATCACGGACCGGGATATTAAGGTCCTCAAAAGCAAGAGAATCTCTCTTGTTCGAGTTCGTTGGAACTCCCGTCGTGGCCCAGAGTACACCTGGGAACGCGAAGACCAAATGAAAGAAAAGTACCCCCAGTTATTCGGAACCAATGCAACCACTACTAAGACTGAAGCTACTACTGCGGAATTTCGGGACGAAATTCCAAATCAACGGGGGGATGATGTGACACCCCAGGAAAACCAGTAAACGATACAACTTACCTAGCTTCCTCAGTAACCGCATGCTAAATTTCGGGACGAAATTTCTTTCAAGTTGGGGATAATGTGACAACTCGAATTTCCAAGATTTCTATTACGCATTTATTGCACGTTTATTGATTGTTTATTTGTTTGCTTGCACAATTAGTTGCTGTGAAACTGTAACGTTTCTGATTCAGTTAAGTATATGTGTAAATTATGAAAGTTTTGTCAAATGTATGAATGTGGTGGTGAAACTGTGAACTATTTTGAGATGGTGTGCTATTGTAAATTATGATACTTAGGGATGCATAGAATAATTAGTGAAACTCTAATCATTGTTAACCCTAATCCCTTTTTCACTAATCACTTTCACAAAAACCAAAACACTGTACTCTCTAATCCTCTCTACAACCATCTTCTCATCATTCTTAGATTCACAAGTTCTTTTGCATCAAGTTTGATTACCAATCCATCTAGAATCGAATCAAGGTAATTGTTTAATCATTGTTTGTGATTAATTGTTGATTGATTGATGCTTGTAAACCCTAGTTCTTCATATGATGAATCTGAATTTACTGAATTGATTCCTGACTATTGTGTTATGATGAATGATTAGTTCTAAGCCGATAAGATTGTTCACATAATGATTGTTGTAATCATCGATTGCCTGCTTATGATTTTTGCAATATGTAAGATTGATTAGGGTTTTTGATCGCATGAATGTTGTAGAAACGTAACTGTTATGATTAGGGTTTTTGATCGCATGAATGTTGAGGACCTTAATATCCTGGTCCGTGATCTCAACTGGTTCCTCGACGAATCGTAACTGCTCGTCGATAGTGAGTTCCTTCAGAGGAATTACGTGGGTCTCATCTGACAGACACTTCTTCAGATTCGAAACATGAAAAACGTTGTGAACTGCACCGAAATCTGCTGGTAAGTTTAGTCTGTAGGCCACCTTTCCTATTTTCTCAATGATTTCAAAAGGTTCAACGTATCGTGGGTTAAGTTTGCCTCGTTTACCAAAACGAACCACACCCTTCCAGGGTGAAACTTTGAGTAATACCCGCTCCCCAACCTGGAGCTCAAGTGGTTTCCTACCCCTATCGGCGTAGGCTTTCTGACGGTCTCGAGCGGCCGCCATGCGTTGTCGTATTTGAGCAATCCGCTCAGTAGTGTCCACCACATGTTCTGGACCAGTGATTTGACTATCCCCCACCTCTGCCCAACAAAGAGGTGACCGGCATTTACGTCCGTACAATGCCTCAAACGGAGCAGCTTTAATGCTGGTGTGGTAGCTGTTATTGTACGAGAATTCCACAAGTGGCAGATGCTTTTCCCAGCTGTTGCCAAAGTCGATTACACATGCACGAAGCATGTTTTCTAAGGTCTGAATAGTGCGCTCGGACTGCCCGTCCGTCTGTGGGTGATACGCTGTGCTCATATCCAAACGTGAGCCAAAAGACTTGTGCATTGCTTGCCACAGCTCCGAAGTAAAACGTGCATCTCGATCAGAGATGATAGAGGTGGGCACCCCGTGCCTCGAAACAACTTCCTTGAGGTATATCTCCGCTAGAGTGGAGAATTTATCCGTTTCCTTAATCGCCAAAAAGTGTGCGGATTTTGTGAGTCGATCCATGATCACCCAAATAGTATCGTTTCCGCGCTGAGATCTAGGTAGGCCAGTAACGAAATCCATGGAAATTTGCTCCCATTTCCATTGTGGTATCTCTGGTTGCTGAAGTAGGCCTGAGGGTTTCTGATATTCTGTCTTGACTCGCGCACAAGTCAAACACTTGCTGACGTAAGTTGCTATGTGGGCCTTCATGCTAGGCCACCAATACGTAGTTTTAATATCGTGGTACATTTTGTCCGAACCAGGGTGTACCGAGTAGCGAGATTTGTGTGCTTCATCCAGCACAAGCTCTCGTAGGTTGCCATAGAGTGGGACCCAAATGCGTCCTGTTATGTAGTAAGCACCGTCTTCCTTCTGTTCTAGGCGTTGTATTGACCCGCGTAGGGCTTCAGCCCTAACGTTTTCTGGTTTCAGTGCTTCTATCTGAGCAGCTCGTATTTGAGAAGGGAGACTAGAATGTATAGTGAGTTGTAAAGCTCTCACGCGCTTAGGCGCAGTGTCCTTTCGACTGAGGGCGTCAGCCACTACATTGGCCTTGCCCGGGTGATACCTGATGGAGCACTCGTAGTCATTCAGTAGTTCGACCCATCGCCGTTGCCGCATATTCAGTTCCTTCTGTTTGAATATGTGCTCTAGGCTCCTGTGGTCGGTGTAGATGGCGCACTTGGTACCGTACAGGTAATGCCGCCATAACTTAAGTGCGAAAACAACAGCTCCCAGCTCCAAATCGTGTGTAGTGTAGTTCTTCTCGTGAGTTTTGAGTTGGCGTGAGGCGTAGGCTATGACTTTATCTCGTTGCATCAACACACAACCAAGACCTTGAATTGATGCATCACAGTAAACCATAAATCGTCTGTGCCCTCTGGCAGTGAAAGGATAGGTGCACTACAATGTCTATCCTTTAGATGCTGGAAAGCTAACTCTTGTTCATTTCCCCAACGATAAACAACTCCTTTCTGTGTTAGCGAGGTGAGAGGCTGTGCGATCTTAGAAAAATCCTTAATGAATCTCCTGTAGTAACCTGCCAATCCCAAGAATTGGCGAATTTCCTTTGGTGTGCGAGGTGCAGGCCAGTTCTTAATAGAGTCTACCTTGGATGGATCAACGTGAATCCCATCCTTGTTTACTACGTGGCCTAGGAAATGGACTTCTCGAAGCCAGAAGTCGCATTTCGAGAACTTTGCGTAAAGCTGTTCGGTTCGAAGGAGTTCCAGAATAAGTCGTAGATGCTGTTCGTGTTCCTCCTGACTCTTAGAATAGATCAGGATGTCGTCGATGAAGACTATAACGAATTTGTCCAGGTAAGGCTTGCACACTCGGTTCATCAAGTCCATGAAAACTGCAGGTGCGTTCGTCAGCCCAAACGGCATGACCAAAAACTCATAGTGCCCGTAACGAGTTCTAAAGGCTGTCTTAGAGACATCCTCTTCTCGAACTCTCAGCTGGTGATATCCCGATCTCAGATCGATCTTTGAATAGTAGCTCGACCCCTGCAACTGGTCGAACAAGTCATCAATGCGTGGTAGAGGATAACGATTCTTCACTGTCACCTTGTTGAGTTCACGATAGTCGATACACATTCTGAAGGTACCGTCCTTCTTCTTCACAAATAGTACTGGAGCTCCCCAGGGCGATGAACTAGGACGAATAAAACCCTTATCCAAGAGTTCTTGTAGTTGCGTAGAGAGTTCTTCCAACTCAGATGGAGCTAAACGATAAGGTGCACGAGCTATAGGCGCAGCTCCAGGAGCTAGTTCAATCTGAAACTCGACTTGGCGATGGGGTGGAAGACCAGGTAATTCCTCAGGGAATACCTCAGGATAGTCACGTACAACTGGAAAATCTTCTAGCTTCTTCTCTTTCTCCGAGGTGTCTGTAACTAGAGCCAAAATCGCAGTGTGGCCCTTTCGTAAGCACTTCTGGGCCTTAAGGAGAGAGATGATGTTCTCAACAGCACTTCTCTTGTCGCCACGAATCATGAGTGGTTCACTACCGGAACCAGGAATACGAACGATCTTCTCGTTGCAGAGAATTTCTGCTCGGTGCTGGGATAACCAATCCATCCCAATGACAACGTCGAAACTACCCAAGACGATAGGAATAAGGTCAATAGAGAAGGTCTGGTTAGCAAGAACAAGCTTGCAACCTTTGACTACGTGCGAGGCCTCCAAACTCTTACCATTAGCTAGCTCTACAGTGTGCTTGTTGCTCAGGGGTGTTGGGACACACTTAAGCATTTGACTAACTTCTAGTGACACATAGCTAGTATCGGCACCCGAATCAAATAAAACTGTAACATAAAAGTCGTCGAGAAGGAACTTACCCGTCACCACGTTGGGGTCATTCCTTGCTTCACCTTGGCCAATCACGAACACTCGCCCCCTGGCACCATTGTTGTTGTTGTGGTTCCCATTGTTACCATTCCCCTGATTGTTGTTGTTGTTGTTGTTCTGGTTCAGTTGGGGACAATCTTTCTTGAAATGGCGTTCAGCTCCACACTGAAAGCACCCTTTGTTGTTACCCTGTTGCTGCCGCTGATTCTGTTGAGGTTGCTGACGATTCTGATTGGAGGGGTATAAGCTCCTGCAATCCTTTGCAACATGACCAGGCTTGTTGCACCGATGAAAGTTGCCTCTAGTGCATGGACCACTGTGGTGTAGGTTGCAGCGATTGCATTTGGGGTGATTCCCCTTGTACCCACCATGACTTTGACCACCAGACGACTGCTGACTGGAGCTCTTGTGATCGTCAGTCTTCCTCTTCTGTGACTGAGATTGCACAGAAGTTGAACCCTTGCTTGAAGTTCCATCCCATTTCCGTTTGTTATCACTAGAGGTACCCGAAGTAGTTGCAGCACCTATGCGCTTTGGTAACTTGTTCTGCTCCACCGCCTGATCAGTAAGACGGTGAGCCAACTGAACAACCTGCTGGATAGTGGCCAGGTTTGCTGAAGTCACATGACTTTGGATCTCTGGCACCAAGCCCTTGAGATAGAGTTCAATTCGCTTATAGGGGGGTCCACCATAGTAGGACACAATAAGGCAAGCTCATGCGATCTCTTAGTATACGCCTCAATCTCTGACCCCGTCATCTTGAGGTTGTAGAACTCGTCTTCCAACTTATGAATGTCATCGCGACTGCAGTATTCCTCCCTGATCATTTCCTTGAAAGTTTCCCATGGGGTGGCGTTGGCAGCAACCAACCCTAGCATTTGAACTTGAGCGTTCCACCACGTGAGGGCTAAACCCTCGAGAGTACCGGTAGCATACTTCACCCTGCGCGCTTCAGGGCATTCACACATTTCGAAGACAGATTCTAGTTTCTCAAACCAGTGGAGGAGACCTACTGCTCCTTCAGTTCCGCTAAAAGTAGTGGGTCGGCAGTCCATAAAGGTCTTAAAGGTGCACACCGGTGTCTGAGCATGTTGACCTAAGGTAGGTGAAATAAAGACAGAGTTTAACACAAAGGTTGGTTCACGAGAGTAGGATCCTAAAGATCCTAGAATAAGTTCGGACTGCAGGATATACCCCCTGCGTATGCAGCTACAAGTGCTGCGGCAACTCGATCGTTAATCAGAGCCGTCAACTGGGCTTGTGTCATGTTAACGCGTCCACTCATGATCTTCATACAAGAGGGAAACATGAGTGAGAGGGGTTCGCGAAAGTACGATGGTAGAAGGGAGTAAGCACGCACGTGTTCAAGCAACAGTAGTTACACTAACCAAGCATACCATGGGCAATGTACTATGTAACTAACAAGTAGGCAATATACACAGATCATATCACCTAGAATGTCTAGCCTTGCATGTGGGGTGAAGCGTCGTTGTGGACCGTTGAGCACTATACCGGTTATAGTCTGGTTTTAACAAAAACGTTTCTCCTTTATTAAAACCTAGTTCACTATAACCAATGGCTCTGATACCAATTTGTCACACCCCCAAAATCCCCACCTGCGGAGTACTACCGCTTGGAGGCGTGACTGACCAGGATCCAGCCACCAATCATATTGAACAAGCATATAAGTAGTTATAAAGTCTGACCAATACAATTGGTGTTCAATCAAAACATAGTTTAAGTTGCAAGCGGAAGCATAAGTCTCAAAATTAAAACATAAGTTCAATTGTTTTCAAGTTTAACATGGCACACAGCTATCCATGTCCCACAATGACTCTCCTCCATGCAAGCTCCAGCTGAGTACCTATGGTCCTGCAAAGCATGTAGTAACGAGTCAACAACTAGTTGAGTGAGTTCACGGTTGGTGTTCGTTTTAAGTTGTTTCGAAAACAGTTTCCTTTATCTGGCATCCTGCCGTGGGGGTTACCCCGTAGTTGAAAATGTGACTTGTTTATTCCCGGTTACTCTGGCATTCCAACCGTGGGGGCTACCCCGTGTTAGTTATCTGGCATTTCGGCCGTGGGGGCTACCCCATGTATACACTAGACCCGTTACCATATCAACTGCTGACTGTAGTCATGTTTATGTGCCCTGAAACTGTCAATGTCTATCATCATTGACGTGCCCCAGATCCATTAGTTCACGCCCGTCCTCTGCGGCACGGTGTGAGGTTTGTCAGACCTAAATAGCGCTATCTAACTAATGACCCGCTCGCCATTGGCCCGACGATTAAGTCGATATAAAAGGAGGGACTTCGTGATAGAGTTTTGGTCTAGTACGAGTTGTCTGTCCGTAAGGACGAGGAATCACATTCCTGAACCACTGCTGTCCTACCCAAGGAGGACGAGGAATCCACGTTCCTTAACCCCATTCCCAACCCAGGGAATCCCATGCTTTGTAGAGGGTGTGAACTCACCTTGGTTTGCTCGGCTGATACACAGAAAAGTCAATCAAGCAATATTGTGGTCACTCACGTCCTATCATAGTTGTATCATACAAATCAGGTTCATAATCCAGTGGTACACGTATGTTTCTAGCACATTGCATTCAAGTATCGTTCATGACAGTCCATCAACATTCACGTTCAATCAGTAATGTATCGGGTCTATGCATTAGGCCCAAAGTCCGGCCCAATCACCTAAGCCCGTAATCATGCAAGTCCAACAGCGTGGTCTCGAGTCGAGACTGTGCGGTCTCTAGTCGAGACTGTGCGGTCTCGAGTATAGCTGACAGGGTCTCGAGTCACAATCTGAGGAGGTCTCGGGTCATGCACGTATTGGTCTCGAGTCGCAACCGGACTCGCAGGCATGGTCTCGAGTCATGCTGTTTGTGTTGATCATGTGTGGTCTCGAGTCGAGACTAGGAGTTCTCGACTCGCAACGGGGGTCGAAATCATGCGGTCTCGGCTTGTCATGCTATGGTCTCGAGTCGAAACCAGGGGTCTCGACTCCCCAGCAGTTGCTGATTCTGCACAGTCGTACTATCCAATAGAATTCTAATATCATGCAGCAGTAATGTACTATCCACTAAACATGTTTTGTTGTCTAACATTTAACTAAAATGGATCAAACATAGCAGAATTCAAATATCCAAATCATATTCATAGCACATTCATGTTGTTCTTCACATATTCATCATGTTCTTCATATATTCATCATGTTCTTCATATATTCAAGTAGTTCATCATAATTATTCAAACTTTTCAACATCAACAACCATCAAAGCACTTAAACATATTCATCTAATGGTTTCAATCCTCACATATGCAAGCCGGTTTCATCAAAATCCTTATTATCTTCTAGCAACTAGAATACATTCATTGGTTCTAAAGCATGTGTACACATTCATAACAATCTTGAATATATTATTCACACTATCATAACAATACATTATCATAATATCATCATCAACCGATTATAACACATGTCGAGAAACACTTATGAACCGATTACTTTGAACATCAAATTCATCATGCATAACTCAACAAGCAACATATTGTCAAGTAACTTCATCATACATCATCAACCCAAACACAAAACACAACATGAATCACTAACCGGTTAGGGGATAGGAAGGGTGAACTCCAAGTGTTGATTCCAAGCTTGAACCGAAGATCCTAGTGCCAACCGATTGGATCCGAGAATGAGGGAGTGAAGGTTGTGCTTCTAGGGTTTTAGTGAGAGGGAAAGTAGGAGAGTGTGTGTGAGAGTGAGTGTGTATGTGTCACACCCCGACCACGTAAAACAACAAAACGTGGCGGAAACGTCGGGGAGTGTTGTAACAGAATCATTGTTTCACAACCATGGAATAAATAGTTTCGTTTTATTGAATTATTGAACTAAATGTTTTGATACAAATTAGATAAATACAACTATTATCCTCCAAGTTTTAAAGTCGCTAAGGCCTTGTCCATTCCTATGTGAGAATACACCAATATCATCATCAAATGCCATCAACTAATGTACCTGAAACACATGTGAAAATAGGTATGTCAGCATAAAAATGCCGGCGAGTACATAGGTTTTGTATGAGTTTCAGATTCATGGCTCGTTTTACATATTGCAATACTTATTTAAAAACCTTGTTTTGAAAAGTATAGTATTGCGACATAAATAACCAACTCAAATCAAATTGGTTATATTTTATAAAAATCTCGTAGCCATGATTCTTAACCCCAAAACATTTGTTTAATTAAATCCAGATTTGTAAATCGTTTATGGAATAAAACTCGAATAGTATAATATATTGTTGGAAAACCTTGTATTACAACTTTGTTTTGTTTACCATTGCCCAAGTGATCTAGATAACGCAACGATATATAATGTATTAAAAGCACTTATATATAGGAAGTACCAGCGGCGTATCCACCATGCTTTTAACACATTATACCCGCCCCGTTACCTAATCACTTCCCTAACCCAACGGTTCAAACAGATTCAAACAGTTCGTGTCAATCAACGGTTACAAAACGGTTCACATAGTCAAATAGTCACTAACGGTTCACATAGTCAAATGGTTACAAACGGTTCACATAATCCAACGGATCATCTAGTCAACGGTTATAAATGTTTCACATAATCAATGGTTACTAACGGTTCACATAGTCAAATGGTTACCAACGGTTCATATGATCAAATGGTTACAACGGTTCAAATGATCATATGGTTACAACGGTTCAAAATGTAAAACAATGTGTCCATATGCTGGATGAGCATATGCGACATAATGTAGTATATGGAAATCAATGTGCTAGCATGTTACGTGAACATACATAGCAAAACACAATGAAATCGTGTACTAATAATGTACTATTGAACATAGTAAGTATATGATATAAAAACATGGGAAACATGAAAGTATCAAGTCGGCACATGTGTTCCACCCCAAAACAGTTTGAAAACAGTAAAAGAGGGGACTATGTACTCACCTGAGGGTGCTTAGAAGTCTTGAACAACAACCAAGCAAAGCTAGAGTGATTAGGGAATCAAACGGCACCCTATATAGGTAACTATGTAAATAACCGGACCTAAATCGGGAGATAGGATAGAATGAGGTTCTATAAATCAAATGAGTAATTGAACTCATATGGTATGATTTAATAGACCCTACATTCTGATTGAAAGGCCTACCTAAGTGCTTTTGACCCGTTTCGACACGTTATGGTAACATAAGCTACTATAAGGCGTCGTTAGCGTAAAACTATGTTCGGATGGTTAACTATGTGCTATGCCAAGTTTTACATGCCCAATTATCCCTAAACATGTTACTAAATCAGATTACTTGTCAAAAATATGTTCACATAGGCAAAAATACGGATTTTAGCTTCAAAAGGGCATTTTGGTCATTTCCTATGGGCATACAAGCTAACAAGCAAATGACTAACCAATCCTATGTGATCATAAGGTATAACTTCAGTGGTTATTCCCTATGCAACTATGATCACTAACTAAGCTTGGTCGGATCCTAAAGATCGACCAAACGGGTCGGGTTCGAAAGGCTAAGCGGTGGTTTAGACCGCTTACCTCACGACCCTAAACAAGCACAAACTAATAGTGTCGTGTTAGACATGTCAAAACATGTCTAACCTACTGATTTGGTATCAAAACAAAGTGTTTTGATACCCTAAAGTAGTTCCGAGGCAAAATGCGTGCTAAAACGCATTTTGACCGAAACTTTGACTCGACACTACAACTAGATAAAGTGGTAATCAGCGGTTATAATCGCGAAGGATTATAACTATCGTGATTACAATCACGTGTCAAAGTTCAATTGAACTTTGACTTGACCAATTGATGGTCAAAACCGAAAGTCAAACTGTTGGCCAAACTGTTTGACTTTCTGCACTACATAAGGAAAAAGCAAGAAAAAGAATGAAAGAAGCTCACTTAAGGTCCTTGCTATCTTTTCTACAAGAAGACAAAGTCCCAAATGCTTGAGAGAGAGCTCCAAGCAGATGTGAAGAGAAGAATGAGAAGAATGAGCAAGGAATGAATGAAATGGATGGGCTATTTATACTTGTGGTGATGCTCTAGGATCATCACAAGTGGTTTGTTTAGCCATTAAGGAATAAATCTCATCCATACAAGTGTTAGGAGCAGGTGCAAAGCCTTGGAGAGCACTTAAACTTGCTCAACACACCAAGAATTTACCAAAACAGCCCCTGAATTTGCAAACAGATGCTGAAAACACACTTTCTGCCCAGATGAGGCGCTCGCGTAGCGCTAGGGCATAGGCCTTAGGGCTCGCGCTACGCTAGCATGTATCAGGTTCAGCAAAGTTTCAAAATTGACAGAAATGGTCCCTGCACGTGTTTAATGCCTTTTTCGATGCGTTTAAACCCCGTTAACCTCATTTCAAGGCTCTAAAATGAAGTTAAAGCATAGGGGACTCAAAACATGCTCAAAAATATCTCGGATGTCGGTTCGTTTGGTCGTACGGTCACGTTGTTCGGTTATTTACGACGAAACTCGAACGGACGCGAAAACGATCCAAATTAGGCGACGAATGGAATTTTTGCATGGCGATCACTAAAACAAAAATATTTTACTGTGTACAAAAATTTTGGATGTCCAGATGTGTCCAGAACGTAAGATATGCGCGAAAATGCAAACTTACGCCGTTTTTGACACTTTTAGTCCCTGTAAGATCATATAAGCATGTTTTCACACACCGAACCTATCAAAGCTTATTTCTAAGCCATGTTTAGGTTATATATGGTATTTTAACTTATGATCAAGTTCCGGACTATACGTTGCCTTACGAAACGGCAGACTTTTGCAAGTTGACGCAAATAGTCCCTGTAAGCGAATAAACTTGATTTCGGTATACCAAACCATCCAAAACTTATTTCTAAGTTATGTAAAGGTTATTTAAGGTATGTTAAGCCTATGTCACTATTCCGGAGTGTTTGTTGCATTAAACTGGTTATATTTACGTATCAGATCGTGTATAACCTTCCAGAAAGCGACTTAAAGCCCGAAATCGAACAAGAATTGATATGTGCAAATGATACACATATTTTCACAATTCCCAAGTATGAAATACAAAATTTCATTGGTTTGGCATTTGTTTGACGGTCACAGTGACACAGGTGTCACAGTCTCCCCTACTTTAGGAAATTTCGTCCCGAAATTTATTCGTAGGAGTCTGTTTGTGACTTTGTGTCAAATAACCACTAGAGATATGCAAAGCATAATCCTATCATTTCCTTAACGGACATTCTTCAGAAACGAAAATGAACAGACAGAGTCATTTTCAACAGATGTTTCCTCAGAAACGGAAATGAAAAGGATAATCAGACGGATATTCATTTCCTTCAATGGATATTCTTCAGAAGCGAAAATGAATGGATGATCCATTTTCAACAGATGCTTCCTCGGATTCAGAAATGAAAAGGATATTCAAACGGATATTCATTTCCTTCAACGGATATTCTTCAGAAGCGAAAATGAATGGATGATCCATTTTCCTCAACGGATTCTTCATCAGAACAGAAATGAAAAGGATATTCAAACGGATATTCATTTCCTTCAACGGATATTCTTCAGAAGCGAAAATGAATGGATGATCCATTTTCCTCAACGGATTCTTCATCAGAACGGAAATGAAGGATTAAACAAACGGATATTCATTTCCATCAACAGATATTCTTCAGAAGCGAAAATGAATGGTTGATCCATTTTCTTCAACGGATTCTTCATCAGAACGGAAATGAAGGATTAAACAAACGGATATTCATTTCCATCAACGGATATTCTTCAGAAGCGAAAATGAATGGTTGATCCATTTTCTTCAACGGATTCTTCATCAGAACGGAAATGAAGGATTAAACAAACGGATATTCATTTTCATCAACGGATATTCTTTCAGAAGTGAAAAATGAGTAGCTAGTTCCTTTTTCTTCAACGGGTGCTTCATCAGAATTGGAATTGAACAAGGTTCACTCAAGGCACATGACAAAACTCGCTGTGGTTTCTGTGCACTAAATTCCATAATTATGTAGGCCTCCATAATTACGTAATTCCTTGCACAGTCTGCACAGTTCATTTTATAATGTGTAGGGGAAGAAAAATCAAACTTGTGATGAGTGTGGCTAGACTACCATAGGGTCCTTTTAATTAGATCAACAAAAGATCTCTTTAATTAGACCACTCAAGAAGTCTTTTCAGCTATATCATCACATGATATTCCTAACCAGAATTTTGGATCAATCTGTTTAACTAGACCACTCAAGGGGTCTAATTATGGAATAGTACTTCATAACCCAAGGGACTCAACTCCAACGTAGAAGTCCATTAAGGATTTAAGATAGTACCTTTGGATATCCTACTATGAATCCCTTATATGAAGATATGGAAGATTCTACGAGGATTTGGATAACAAAATTGGATCACAAAAACATAAAAGGGAGAACATAAGCATATAATCACATAATTGTTTAATTTGGCCTTTAAATTGTTATCTTTGAACGCGGATACTTAAAGCATACCAGGAATCCAATCCGTGGATCTGATTTGGCACTTTAATCATTTTCAAGAATCTATCTATGAAGATAGGAAAATCTTAATAGGAATTCGGCTTTGTCCTTATTGAATTGTAATGTACGTATTGAATCATACAAAGAATTCAGTTAAGGGCTCCGATGAACGATACCCATCCACAAGGATCTGATTATGAGGATAGAAAGATCCTACATGGATTTTGGAATTTGTGTAACGAGAGGTGTTCCGACACCTTGCACTAGGCGTGCTTACGTCGATACACAAGGTAGAAAGTTCATGAGGTTGAGGCACTAGATACGCCAAGGCGACATATGAAGCAGAATTTGAAGGTTGAGTAGCAGCAGGATTGGTAACAACTTTGCTTTGGATCGCAAAGCGGCAGATGTTAACCAAATGTCCCCATCGTCCACCGTGGGTACATTTGAAACAGTGTATTTGATTTGGGTGATGACGGTGGCATTGATTGCACCAAGGAGAAGTTCCCTTATACGGCTTCATCCCTGAGGCGAGTCATGGTGATAGCTAAAACAACGGTCCTCTGGAGTACGACGCCTACTTACTGGGTAGTTGCAGCACCTGGTTCGGACATTTGGGTGTTGTTGCGATGAAGAGGCATCTTGAAGACAATGGAAGGCATAGGAGGAAACAAGCAAACGATAGCCAAAAGAGAATGACAACACATGAAGATTGTGACCATTTGTTTGTTACCAAAGGCAAACAAATGAGACAGTGACTAATCAAAGTAAGCGGGTCAATATAATGTATCGCGAAGACATGCTCGCCTATAAGTGGACACTCACCCCAAGAGTTCCCAGGTAAGAGTGACTGGTCCGATACTGCGGATGTGTACGAACACTCTAGCCTTAGACAGAAGACCCAGGGTACAGGCATCCACTCTTCCAGTTTGCACGTGTTCACATTATTTAGACCCAAACTTTGACGAGTTTGAAAACTCAAGAGGCACTAAGCCAAATATGAGTCAAACTGGAAGGGTTCAAAACCTTATAATAAATCATCCTAGAACAGATGATTAGTTTTCAAGGCAGATCAATTTATGTTCTTATTGTGGTTGTCACTTAAGGATAAGTGAAGGTATTGTTTTATGACTAAACGCAAGTAAACTCGCGTTAGGGTCCTAGGAAGGTTATAGTCTAGGTCAAAGCATTACTAATAACCTAATTCCCTATAACCATTGGCTCTGATACCAACTTTTCTGTCACACCCCGACCACGTAAAACAACAAAACGTGGCGGAAACGTCGGGGAGTGTTGTAACAGAATCATTGTTTCACAACCATGGAATAAATAGTTTCGTTTTATTGAATTATTGAACTAAATGTTTTGATACAAATTAGATAAATACAACTATTATCCTCCAAGTTTTAATGTCGCTAAGGCCTTGTCCATTCCTATGTGAGAATACACCAATATCATCATCAAATGCCATCAACTAATGTACCTGAAACACATGTGAAAATAGGTATGTCAGCATAAAAATGCCGGCGAGTACATAGGTTTTGTATGAGTTTCAGATTCATGGCTCGTTTTACATATTGCAATACTTATTTAAAAACCTTGTTTTGAAAAGTATAGTATTGCGACATAAATAACCAACTCAAATCAAATTGGTTATATTTTATAAAAATCTCGTAGCCATGATTCTTAACCCCAAAACATTTGTTTAATTAAATCCAGATTTGTAAATCGTTTATGGAATAAAACTCGAATAGTATAATATATTGTTGGAAAACCTTGTATTACAACTTTGTTTTGTTTACCATTGCCCAAGTGATCTAGATAACGCAACGATATATAATGTATTAAAAGCACTTATATATAGGAAGTACCAGCGGCGTATCCACCATGCTTTTAACACATTATACCCGCCCCGTTACCTAATCACTTCCCTAACCCAACGGTTCAAACAGATTCAAACAGTTCGTGTCAATCAACGGTTACAAAACGGTTCACATAGTCAAATAGTCACTAACGGTTCACATAGTCAAATGGTTACAAACGGTTCACATAATCCAACGGATCATCTAGTCAACGGTTATAAATGTTTCACATAATCAATGGTTACTAACGGTTCACATAGTCAAATGGTTACCAACGGTTCATATGATCAAATGGTTACAACGGTTCAAATGATCATATGGTTACAACGGTTCAAAATGTAAAACAATGTGTCCATATGCTGGATGAGCATATGCGACATAATGTAGTATATGGAAATCAATGTGCTAGCATGTTACGTGAACATACATAGCAAAACACAATGAAATCGTGTACTAATAATGTACTATTGAACATAGTAAGTATATGATATAAAAACATGGGAAACATGAAAGTATCAAGTAGGCACATGTGTTCCACCCCAAAACAGTTTGAAAACAGTAAAAGAGGGGACTATGTACTCACCTGAGGGTGCTTAGAAGTCTTGAACAACAACCAAGCAAAGCTAGAGTGATTAGGGAATCAAACGGCACCCTATATAGGTAACTATGTAAATAACCGGACCTAAATCGGGAGATAGGATAGAATGAGGTTCTATAAATCAAATGAGTAATTGAACTCATATGGTATGATTTAATAGACCCTACATTCTGATTGAAAGGCCTACCTAAGTGCTTTTGACCCGTTTCGACACGTTATGGTAACATAAGCTACTATAAGGCGTCGTTAGCGTAAAACTATGTTCGGATGGTTAACTATGTGCTATGTGACAACTCGAATTTCTAAGATTGATTTCATACGTATTACACGAGCATGTGTTTGACTAATTACTTAATTGCACATTTGATTGATATGAAAGTATATATATACATGTTTGATTGCTTGATTGTGCATAATTGTTTGATTGTGTATAATGGGTTCCATATTGTGAAACTTGTACTGTATGTTAGCTAGTTAGTGTGAATCATGGCCCAACCTACGAAGGATGTTCCACGAAACATGATGCATGAATCGAAGGATGTCGAAACATATCTTTCGATTCGAAAGGTCCTCCTTCGGATTGAAGGTCTCGAAACATATCCTTCGCGCTCGAAACATATCCTTCGATATGTTTCGGCCCAGTCATTTTAAATGGGCCTTGGCCCACTGCCGATTTAATATAAGTTGGATTAGAGACTTTACGTAATAACATTTTTGATCGGCAAAACCCTAGAGCTTTCGGTTTCCTTGTGTGTGTGACGGCATATAGCAAACCTACTCTCTGTTCGAAGGATTTCAGTCCGTAATTCAGATTTCCGGTTAGTGTGTGATGTTGTTTACAATGCCTTGATTTCATGATTAACAAATTGTTTGGCAATATATTGTTAGTATGTTAATCGTTTCTGTTTTCGTGATGTTCAATGATAATGATTTGTGATCGGCTATGATAACCGGATATGTATGATAGTATTGCTATATGTTGTATGCTAACCAGGCACGTATGTTAATTGAATATGAATGTTAATCGGATATAGGTGCTAATCGGAGGTATATGTTAATCGGATATATATTGTGATGATGTTGATTATGGAATCGTGCTCGTATGATACTCGTTATGTAGATGTACTGTTAAGATTTGGTACTTGTTGTCATTTGTTTGGGCATGCATGATTGATGATGACGGCTGTAGATGATTAGGGTTCTGTTTCTGTAACTGGCTGCGTGATAAACGTAACTGCTATTCCGTAACTGATATGTATCGAAAGATATCAATGGCTCGAAACATAGTTTGACCGAAAGATACTAGTTTGACCGAACCATTATTGGATCGAAAGATAGTTGGACCGACAGATAGTTGGACCGAAAGATAGTTGGACCGAAAGATAGGTTGGCCGAAAGATGACATAGGATTCGGAACATAGCATTGGTCCGAAGGATAATTGTGATAATTGCTTCCGAAAGATAATTGTGATTACTGTTGTCGAAAGATAGTGACTGGATTCGAAGGATGTTAGGGATTATGAACATACTTTGACTGATTGATTATATGTTGATCTAATTGACATGCCATGCTTAGTGATGAACGTGCAATACTACGTGCCGTGCTGATATGCAAACTGACTGCAATGTGAACAATTAATTGCATGCGCATCATTTTGAACATGAACTGATTTGTTATACGTGCATACGATAGGACGTGAATAAATTACTTGTGAGTGCATAACCTAGCATACCGAGCAAACCAAGGTGAGTTCACACAGCCAAGGCATGGGTTCCCAGGGTGGGAATGGGTTGGATGATTACTTGTGCATACTTTGATACTGTAACGAACGATTAAACTGTTGATGCTTACGAACTACTCAACTGCCTTCGCACCCACCCTGGTCGGTAAAGACTATGGTCGCGAACGAACTGATAAACTGCCTTCGCACACACCCTGGTCGGTAAAGACTATGGTCGCGAACTAACGAACATAATCTTCGCACACATGCCTGTGAGGCCGCGATGGAACTGATACGATACGAAACTTAATTGAACAAACGCACTATTACCCAAACTAAACTATAAACTGTGAACTCGCTCAACTAGTTTGTTGATTATCTGCTGCATGCCTTGCAGGACCTTAGGTACTTATGGAGCTTGCACTGGAGGAGCGGGACGTTGTGGGCAGTGGGTTAAGAACGCTATGTTTAAACATTTCGAATAATTGAACTTATGGTTTACTTGGGTTATTTACTTATGCTTCCGCTACTGATACTATGATTGTTTTGAAACGTCAATTGTATTGAACGGGGTTTTACGAATTACTTTATTTATATTATGCTATGCTCAATATGATTGATGGCTTGATCCTGGTCAGTCACGCTCCCAAGCGGTGATACTCCGCAGGTGGATTTTGGGGGTGTGACAGATTGGTATCAGAGCCATTGGTTATAGAGAACTTGGTTTTAATATGTGAAAAACGTTTTTATTAAAACCAGACTATAACCAGAACAGTGCTCTCAACGATCCACAACGACGCTTCGCTCCACGTGCAAGACTCGACATCCTAGGTAATAAGGTTTATGTTTATTACCTGCTTGCTAGAATTTGCACAGAACTTTGCTCGTAGTATGCTTACATTACCTTGCTCACAACATGTCATTGCATGAGAATATTTATGTGCTTACACTCTTCTGTCATCGCACTATTCGCGAACCTTTCTCACTTATGTTGCCTTTGATGTGAAGATCAATGGCCGCACGAATTACCATGACTCAAGCCCAGCTAGAGGCTCTCGTTGCTGCGGCAGTTGCAGCCGCCCAAGCAGGTAGTATACCCTGCAGTATAGACACTAGGATCTTTAGATCCTACATTAATTCTCGTACTTAACTTTGCCCTATTCGTACACAATAGGTCAACCCGCTCAGCAACAACCTGGGTGCACCTTCAAGAATTTCATGGAATGTCGTCCTAGTTCGTTCAGTGGCACGGAAGGAGCAGTTGGACTCCTCCACTGGTTTGAAAAGCTCGAGTCGGTTTTCGAAATGTGTGAATGCCCTGAGGCTCGCAGGGTGAAGTTCGCCACTGGCACACTTGAAGGGATTGCGCTCACTTGGTGGAACGCACAAGTGCAGATCTTAGGGTTGGCAGCTGCTAACGCCACACCCTGGAATGAATTCAAAGAACTGATCAAGAGAGAATACTGCACTAGAGAAGACATTCACAAGTTGGAGGATGAGTTGTATAACTTGAAAATGGTTGGTTCGGAAATCGAAGCTTACACCAAAAGATCGAATGAGTTGGCTGTGCTGTGCCCAACTATGGTAGATCCTCCATACAAGCGAATTGAGTTGTACCTCAAAGGTTTGGCACCAGAAATACAGAGCCACGTTACGTCGGCTAACCTCAACAACATCCAAGAAATTCAGCGCCTCGCTCATCGCATCACAGATCAGGCAGTAGACCAGGGCAAACTGCCAAAGCGTGTCGGCGCTACTGCTACAGCTGTTACTTCAGTCACTCCAACAGCTGCTACTTCTGCCACACCCAGCGAGAATAAAAGAAAGTGGGACGGGGATTCCAGCAGGGGATCAGCGTCTGTTCAATCCCAAACTCAGCAACGTCGCACCAACGATTACCAGAGTCCGAGTCAGCAGTCATCGGGCAGTCAGGGACATAGTGGTTATAAGGGAAATCACCCGTGGTGTAACAGGTGCAACAAACACCACAGTGGAAGATGTCGCAGGAGTCAATGTCAAAGATGCCACAAGATGGGCCATGAGGCCAAAGATTGTAGAAGCGCGCGACCAGTGAGTCAGAACCAGCAACTTCCACCGCCAGCTCCACAGAATCAGCAGCAGCAGCCACAGCGTGGAAACCGGGGGTGTTTCCAGTGTGGGGCTGAAGGTCACTACAAACGCGATTGTCCCCAGTTGAACCAGAATCGCAATAACAACAACAACCAGGGCAACGGGAATAACAACAATAATCAGAACAACGGGGGAAACAACAACAACAACGGCAATGAAGCTCGTGGTCGTGCTTTTGTGTTGGGTCGAGGAGATGCAGTGAATGATCCCAATGTGGTTATGGGTAAGTTTCTTCTCGACAATATTTATGTTACTGTCTTATTTGATTCGGGTGCTGATACAAGTTATATGTCCTTGAAAATGGGTAAATTATTAAAACGTACACCAACACCCCTAGACACCAAACACGTCGTAGAACTAGCCAATGGTAAAAGTGTAGAAGCCACACAGGTAGTCAAGGGTTGTAGTATTGTTCTAGCGGGTCAGACTTTCTCGATTGATCTTATACCCATAGTCTTGGGTAGCTTCGACGTCGTCATCGGCATGGATTGGTTATCTCAACATCACGCCGAGATCTTATGCAAGGAAAAAGTTATTCGTATTCCTCGCTCCAGTCAAGAACCTCTCGAAGTACAGGGCGACAAGAGTGGTGCTGTGGTTGGCATCATCTCTTACTTGAAGGCGCAGAAATGTTTACGAAAGGGGCATACTGCCATTCTGGCACTTGTCACTGACGCATCAGCAAAGGAAAAGAAGCTGGAGGATATACCAGTTGTGCGTGATTTTCCTCAAGTGTTTCCTGAAGATTTACCTGGTTTACCTCCTCATCGTCAAGTCGAGTTTCAGATTGAGTTAGCTCCTGGAGCAGCACCAATAGCCCGCGCACCGTATCGTTTAGCTCCAACCGAACTGGAAGAACTGTCGAAACAGCTGCAAGAGCTCTTGGAAAAGGGCTTTATTCGTCCAAGCTCTTCGCCTTGGGGAGCTCCAGTGTTATTTATGAAGAAGAAAGACGGTACGTTCAGGATGTGCATCGACTACCGTGAACTCAACAAGGTGACGGTGAAGAACCGTTATCCTCTTCCACGCATAGATGACTTATTCGACCAGTTGCAAGGGTCGTGTTACTATTCTAAGATCGATTTGAGGTCAGGGTATCATCAGCTGAGAGTCCGGGATGAAGACGTCTCCAAAACTGCTTTCAGAACTCGTTATGGTCACTACGAGTTTCTGGTCATGCCATTCGGGCTTACAAACGCACCTGCAGTCTTCATGGATCTCATGAACAGGGTGTGCAAACCGTATCTCGACAAGTTCGTCATCGTTTTCATCGACGACATTTTGATTTACTCCAAGAGTCAGGAGGAGCACGAACAGCATCTACGTATTATTTTGGAACTTCTTCGAAAAGAGCAACTGTACGCAAAGTTTTCAAAATGCGACTTCTGGCTTCGTGAAGTCCACTTCTTAGGCCATGTGGTAAACAAGGATGGGATTCATGTCGATCCATCCAAGGTTGATTCGATCAGAAACTGGCCAGCACCACGTACACCGACAGAAATACGCCAATTCTTGGGTTTGGCGGGTTACTACAGACGATTTATTAAAGACTTCTCCAAGATCGCGCAACCACTCACTATGCTTACACAGAAAGGTGTCGTTTACAGATGGGGTAATACTCAAGAGACCGCTTTTCAGTACTTAAAGGATAGGCTTTGCAGCGCACCTATTCTTTCATTGCCAGAGGGCACGGATGACTTCGTGGTTTATTGTGACGCATCAATACAGGGTCTGGGTTGCGTATTGATGCAGCGGGATAAAGTGATAGCCTACGCTTCTCGGCAACTCAAGGTTCATGAACGGAACTACACGACGCACGATTTAGAGCTGGGAGCTGTTGTTTTCGCGCTTAAGATATGGCGACACTACCTGTACGGTACCAGGTGCACGATTTACACCGATCACAGGAGTCTCGAGCATATTCTTAGGCAAAAGGATTTGAATATGCGTCAACGAAGATGGGTTGAACTTCTGAACGACTACGAATGCGCCATCAAGTATCATCCAGGCAAGGCCAATGTTGTGGCTGATGCCCTCAGCCGGAAAGACACTCTACCTAAGCGCGTGCGAGCGCTACAGCTTACCATTCAGTCCAGTCTTCCTGCACAGATACGAGCTGCTCAGTTAGAAGCACTGAAACCCGAAAACGTCAAGGCTGAAGCCTTGCGCGGTTCGAGGCAACAAATGGAGCAAAAGGAAGACGGCGCCTACTATGTAACGGGGCGTATTTGGGTCCCACTTTATGGCGGCTTACGCGAACTTGTGATGGATGAAGCGCACAAGTCTCGCTACTCGGTACATCCAGGGTCGGATAAGATGTACCACGATATCAGAACAACTTATTGGTGGCCAAACATGAAAGCTCTTATCGCAACTTACGTCGGCAAGTGTTTAACTTGTGCAAGGGTTAAAATCGAGTACCAGAAACCATCAGGCCTGCTTCAGCAGCCTAAGATACCGCAATGGAAATGGGAAGAAATTTCCATGGATTTTGTTACGGGCTTACCTAGATCCCAGCGTGGGAATGACACTATCTGGGTGATCGTTGATCGGCTCACAAAGTCTGCTCACTTCTTGGCTATCAAAGAAACGGATAAGTTTTCTACCCTAGCAGACATCTACATGAAAGAAGTTGTTTCGAGGCACGGAGTGCCCACTTCTATTATTTCGGATCGCGATGCACGATTCACGTCAGAGCTTTGGCAAGCGATGCACAAATCTTTCGGCTCACGTTTAGACATGAGCACCGCATATCATCCTCAGACGGATGGGCAGTCTGAGCGAACTATCCAAACCCTTGAAGACATGCTTCGGGCATGTGTCATTGATTTCGGCAACGGCTGGGAAAAGCATCTCCCTTTGGTGGAGTTCTCGTACAATAACAGTTACCATACCAGCATTCAAGCCGCTCCATTTGAGGCATTGTACGGACGTAAATGCCGGTCACCTCTCTGTTGGGCAGAGGTGGGGGATAGTCAAATTACGGGTCCAGAGATTGTAGTGGACGCCACAGAAAAGATAGCACAGATACGTCAACGCATGGCGGCAGCACGCGACCGTCAGAAAGCCTACGCGGATAAGCGTAGAAAACCATTGGAATTTGAGGTCGGGGACCGGGTTTTATTGAAAGTTTCACCCTGGAAGGGTGTGGTACGTTTTGGCAAACGGGGCAAACTAAATCCGCGGTACGTCGGACCATTCGAAATTTCAGAAAAGATTGGCAAGGTAGCCTACAAGTTGAACCTACCAGCTGAACTCGGTGCAGTTCACAATGTATTCCACGTGTCGAATCTGAAGAAATGCCTATCAGATGAGACCCTTATAATTCCTTTTAAGGAACTCACTATCGACGAGCGGTTGCAGTTCGTCGAGGAACCAGTTGAAATCACGGACCGGGATGTTAAGGTCCTCAAACACAAGAGAATCCCTCTTGTTCGAGTTCGTTGGAACTCCCAGCGTGGTCCAGAGTATACCTGGGAACGCGAAGATCAGATGAAAGAAAAGTACCCCCAGCTATTCGAAACCAATGCATCCACTTCTGAGACTGAAGCTACTACTACTGAATTTCGGGACGAAATTCCAAATCAACGGGGGGATGATGTGACACCCCAGGAAAAACCAGTGAACGATACCTAGCTTCCTCAGTAAGTGCGTACCAAATTTCGGGACGAAATTTCTTTCAAGTTGGGGATAATGTGACAACTCGAATTTCTAAGATTGATTTCATACGTATTACACGAGCATGTGTTTGACTAATTACTTAATTGCACATTTGATTGATATGAAAGTATATATATACATGTTTGATTGCTTGATTGTGCATAATTGTTTGATTGTGTATAATGGGTTCCATATTGTGAAACTTGTACTGTATGTTAGCTAGTTAGTGTGAATCATGGCCCAACCTACGAAGGATGTTCCACGAAACATGATGCATGAATCGAAGGATGTCGAAACATATCTTTCGATTCGAAAGGTCCTCCTTCGGATTGAAGGTCTCGAAACATATCCTTCGCGCTCGAAACATATCCTTCGATATGTTTCGGCCCAGTCATTTTAAATGGGCCTTGGCCCACTGCCGATTTAATATAAGTTGGATTAGAGACTTTACGTAATAACATTTTTGATCGGCAAAACCCTAGAGCTTTCGGTTTCCTTGTGTGTGTGACGGCATATAGCAAACCTACTCTCTGTTCGAAGGATTTCAGTCCGTAATTCAGATTTCCGGTTAGTGTGTGATGTTGTTTACAATGCCTTGATTTCATGATTAACAAATTGTTTGGCAATATATTGTTAGTATGTTAATCGTTTCTGTTTTCGTGATGTTCAATGATAATGATTTGTGATCGGCTATGATAACCGGATATGTATGATAGTATTGCTATATGTTGTATGCTAACCAGGCACGTATGTTAATTGAATATGAATGTTAATCGGATATAGGTGCTAATCGGAGGTATATGTTAATCGGATATATATTGTGATGATGTTGATTATGGAATCGTGCTCGTATGATACTCGTTATGTAGATGTACTGTTAAGATTTGGTACTTGTTGTCATTTGTTTGGGCATGCATGATTGATGATGACGGCTGTAGATGATTAGGGTTCTGTTTCTGTAACTGGCTGCGTGATAAACGTAACTGCTATTCCGTAACTGATATGTATCGAAAGATATCAATGGCTCGAAACATAGTTTGACCGAAAGATACTAGTTTGACCGAACCATTATTGGATCGAAAGATAGTTGGACCGACAGATAGTTGGACCGAAAGATAGTTGGACCGAAAGATAGGTTGGCCGAAAGATGACATAGGATTCGGAACATAGCATTGGTCCGAAGGATAATTGTGATAATTGCTTCCGAAAGATAATTGTGATTACTGTTGTCGAAAGATAGTGACTGGATTCGAAGGATGTTAGGGATTATGAACATACTTTGACTGATTGATTATATGTTGATCTAATTGACATGCCATGCTTAGTGATGAACGTGCAATACTACGTGCCGTGCTGATATGCAAACTGACTGCAATGTGAACAATTAATTGCATGCGCATCATTTTGAACATGAACTGATTTGTTATACGTGCATACGATAGGACGTGAATAAATTACTTGTGAGTGCATAACCTAGCATACCGAGCAAACCAAGGTGAGTTCACACAGCCAAGGCATGGGTTCCCAGGGTGGGAATGGGTTGGATGATTACTTGTGCATACTTTGATACTGTAACGAACGATTAAACTGTTGATGCTTACGAACTACTCAACTGCCTTCGCACCCACCCTGGTCGGTAAAGACTATGGTCGCGAACGAACTGATAAACTGCCTTCGCACACACCCTGGTCGGTAAAGACTATGGTCGCGAACTAACGAACATAATCTTCGCACACATGCCTGTGAGGCCGCGATGGAACTGATACGATACGAAACTTAATTGAACAAACGCACTATTACCCAAACTAAACTATAAACTGTGAACTCGCTCAACTAGTTTGTTGATTATCTGCTGCATGCCTTGCAGGACCTTAGGTACTTATGGAGCTTGCACTGGAGGAGCGGGACGTTGTGGGCAGTGGGTTAAGAACGCTATGTTTAAACATTTCGAATAATTGAACTTATGGTTTACTTGGGTTATTTACTTATGCTTCCGCTACTGATACTATGATTGTTTTGAAACGTCAATTGTATTGAACGGGGTTTTACGAATTACTTTATTTATATTATGCTATGCTCAATATGATTGATGGCTTGATCCTGGTCAGTCACGCTCCCAAGCGGTGATACTCCGCAGGTGGATTTTGGGGGTGTGACATGCTATGCCAAGTCTTACATGCCCAATTATCCCTAAACATGTTACTAAATCAGATTACTTGTCAAAAATATGTTCACATAGGCAAAAATACGGATTTTAGCTTCAAAAGGGCATTTTGGTCATTTCCTATGGGCATACAAGCTAACAAGCAAATGACTAACCAATCCTATGTGATCATAAGGTATAACTTCAGTGGTTATTCCCTATGCAACTATGATCACTAACTAAGCTTGGTCGGATCCTAAAGATCGACCAAACGGGTCGGGTTCGAAAGGCTAAGCGGTGGTTTAGACCGCTTACCTCACGACCCTAAACAAGCACAAACTAATAGTGTCGTGTTAGACATGTCAAAACATGTCTAACCTACTGATTTGGTATCAAAACAAAGTGTTTTGATACCCTAAAGTAGTTCCGAGGCAAAATGCGTGCTAAAACGCATTTTGACCGAAACTTTGACTCGACACTACAACTAGATAACGTGGTAATCAGCGGTTATAATCGCGAAGGATTATAACTATCGTGATTACAATCACGTGTCAAAGTTCAATTGAACTTTGACTTGACCAATTGATGGTCAAAACCGAAAGTCAAACTGTTGGCCAAACTGTTTGACTTTCTGCACTACATAAGGAAAAAGCAAGAAAAAGAATGAAAGAAGCTCACTTAAGGTCCTTGCTATCTTTTCTACAAGAAGACAAAGTCCCAAATGCTTGAGAGAGAGCTCCAAGCAGATGTGAAGAGAAGAATGAGAAGAATGAGCAAGGAATGAATGAAATGGATGGGCTATTTATACTTGTGGTGATGCTCTAGGATCATCACAAGTGGTTTGTTTAGCCATTAAGGAATAAATCTCATCCATACAAGTGTTAGGAGCAGGTGCAAAGCCTTGGAGAGCACTTAAACTTGCTCAACACACCAAGAATTTACCAAAACAGCCCCTGAATTTGCAAACAGATGCTGAAAACACACTTTCTGCCCAGATGAGGCGCTCGCGTAGCGCTAGGGCATAGGCCTTAGGGCTCGCGCTACGCTAGCATGTATCAGGTTCAGCAAAGTTTCAAAATTGACAGAAATGGTCCCTGCACGTGTTTAAAGCCTTTTTCGATGCGTTTAAACCCCGTTAACCTCATTTCAAGGCTCTAAAATGAAGTTAAAGCATAGGGGACTCAAAACATGCTCAAAAATATCTCGGATGTCGGTTCGTTTGGTCGTACGGTCACGTTGTTCGGTTATTTACGACGAAACTCGAACGGACGCGAAAACGATCCAAATTAGGCGATGAATGGAATTTTTGCATGGCGATCACTAAAACAAAAATATTTTAGTGTGTACAAAAATTTTGGATGTCCAGATGTGTCCAGAACGTAAGATATGCGCGAAAATGCAAACTTACGCCGTTTTTGACACTTTTAGTCCCTGTAAGATCATATAAGCATGTTTTCACACACCGAACCTATCAAAGCTTATTTCTAAGCCATGTTTAGGTTATATATGGTATGTTTAACTTATGATCAAGTTCCGGACTATACGTTGCCTTACAAAACGGCAGACTTTTGCAAGTTGACGCAAATAGTCCCTGTAAGCGAATAAACTTGATTTCGGTATACCAAACCATCCAAAACTTATTTCTAAGTTATGTAAAGGTTATTTAAGGTATGTTAAGCCTATGTCACTATTCCGGAGTGTTTGTTGCATTAAACTGGTTATATTTACGCATCAGATCGTGTATAACCTTCCAGAAAGCGACTTAAAGCCCGAAATCGAACAAGAATTGATATGTGCAAATGATACACATATTTTCACAATTCCCAAGTATGAAATACAAAATTTCATTGGTTTGGCATTTGTTTGACGGTCACAGTGACACAGGTGTCACAGTATGGTTGCCCAAAGAATGACAAAGTTGGCTATCCACCAAGGTTATATACTAGTGAGCTAAGGAGGTGCACCCTAATGGGTTTCGGATGAAGTGCACGGCCCAACCGGCCAATGGCCCAACCGGCCTAATGGTTCCTGTTCACTCGAGACCACATGGTCTCGAGTCGGGTTCTTGTTCCTCGGCTCACATACTCACACTCATTCATACATATATACGTGACATCCATACAAGCACACACATAACATCACATAAAAGGTTCACATTTATTATTAAGTTAACAAGTTAACTAGTCACATAACGTTCAAGCATGTTACATCAAGACACAACGAAAGGTTCTAAGTTTCGGGTTGTCACAGAAAATGAGTAAATTGTTAAAACATACACCAACACCCCTAAACACCAAACATGTCGTAGAGTTAGCAAATGGTAAGAGTGTAGAAGCCACGCATGTAGTCAAGGGTTGTAACATCGTTCTAGCGGGTCAGGCCTTCTCGATTGATCTTATTCCAATGGTTCTGGGTAGTTTCGACATCGTCATCGGCATGGATTGGTTATCCCAGCATCACGCAGAGATTTTATGCAAGGAAAAGGTCATTCGTATTCCTCGTTCTAGTCAAGAACCTCTTGAAGTTCAAGGCGACAAGAGTGGTGCAGTGGTTGGCATCATCTCTTTCCTGAAGGCTCAGAAATGTTTACGAAAGGGTCATACGGCTATCTTGGCACTAGTTACTGATGCAGCTTCGAAAGAGAAAAGAATAGAGGATATTCCAGTTGTACGCGAATTTCCTCAAGTGTTTCCTGAAGATTTACCTGGTTTACCGCCTCATCGTCAAGTCGAGTTTCAAGTCGAGCTAGCTCCAGGAGCAGCACCTATAGCTCGCGCACCGTATCGTTTAGCTCCAACTGAACTGGAAGAACTTTCAAAGCAACTGCAAGAGCTCTTGGATAAGGGCTTTATTCGTCCAAGCTCTTCGCCTTGGGGAGCTCCAGTATTATTTGTGAAAAAGAAGGATGGCACTTTCAGGATGTGCATAGACTATCGCGAACTGAACAAGGTCACAGTGAAGAACCGTTATCCTCTTCCACGTATTGACGATTTATTCGACCAGTTGCAAGGGTCGAGTTACTACTCCAAGATCGACCTAAGGTCAGGGTATCACCAGCTGAGAGTCCGGGATGAGGACGTCTCCAAAACAGCATTCAGAACTCGCTATGGTCATTACGAGTTCCTAGTCATGCCATTTGGGCTTACGAACGCGCCTGCAGTTTTCATGGATCTTATGAACAGGGTGTGCAAACCTTATCTTGACAAGTTCGTCATTGTTTTCATCGACGACATTCTGGTCTACTCCAAGAGTCAGGAGGAGCACGAGCAGCACTTACGTCTTATCTTGGAACTTCTTCGAAAGGAACAACTGTACGCCAAGTTTTCAAAATGCGACTTCTGGCTTCGTGAAGTCCACTTTATAGGCCATGTGGTGAACAGGGATGGGATTCATGTCGATCCATCCAAGGTAGATTCGATCAGGAACTGGCCTGCACCGCGTACACCAACGGAAATACGCCAATTCTTGGGTTTGGCGGGGTATTACAGGCGATTTATTAAAGACTTCTCCAAGATCGCGCAGCCGCTCACAATGTTGACACAGAAAGGTGTCACCTACCGTTGGGGAGATTCCCAGGAAACGGCTTTTCAGTACTTAAAGGATAGGCTTTGCAGCGCACCTATTCTCTCATTGCCAGAGGGCACGGACGATTTTGTAGTCTATTATGACGCGTCGATACAGGGGCTTGGTTGTGTATTGATGCAGCGGGATAAAGTTATTGCCTACGCTTCTCGTCAACTCAAGGTTCATGAACGGAACTATACGACGCACGATTTAGAGCTGGGAGCTGTTGTTTTCGCGCTCAAGATATGGCGACACTACCTGTACGGTACCAAGTGCACTATTTACACCGATCACAGGAGTCTCGAGCATATCTTCAAGCAGAAGGAATTGAACATGCGTCAACGACGATGGGTTGAGCTACTTAATGATTATGAATGCGCTATCAAGTACCATCCAGGCAAAGCCAATGTTGTGGCTGACGCTCTCAGTCGAAAGGATACTCTACCTAGACGCGTACGAGCCTTGCAGCTCACTATTCAGTCCAGTCTTCCTGCACAAATACGAACTGCTCAGATGGAAGCATTAAAGCCCGAAAACGTCAAAGCTGAAGCCTTACGCGGCTCAAGGCAACGAATGGAACAAAAGGAAGACGGCGCATACTATGTAACGGGGCGTATTTGGGTCCCACTTTTTGGCGGTTTACGAGAGCTTGTAATGGACAAAGCTCACAAGTCTCGCTACTCGGTACATCCAGGGTCAGATAAAATGTACCACGACATCAGAACTACATACTGGTGGCCTAGCATGAAAGGCCACATAGCGACTTACGTTGGCAAGTGTTTGACATGTGCAAAAGTCAAAGTGGAGTATCAGAAACCAGCAGGCTACTTCAGCAACCCAAGATACCGCAATGGAAATGGGAAGAAATTTCCATGGATTTCGTTACAGGCCTACCCAAATCCCAGCGTGGGAATGATACTATATGGGTGATTGTGGATCGACTCACCAAGTCTGCACACTTCTTGGCTATTAAGGAAACGGATAAGTTCTCCACTCTTGCAGAAGTTTATCTTAAAGAAGTTGTTTCGAGGCACGGGGTGCCCACCTCCATCATTTCGGATCGGGATGCACGATTCACGTCAGAGCTATGGCAAGCGATGGACAAATGTTTCGGCTCACGGTTAGACATGAGCACAATGTATCATCCTCAGACGGATGGGCAGTCGGAGCGAACGATCCAGACTCTTGAAGACATGCTTCGGGCATGTGTTATCGATTTCGGTAACGGCTGGGAAAAGCATCTCCCGTTAGTGGAGTTTTCGTATAATAACAGTTATCACACCAGCATACAAGCCGCTCCATTCGAGGCATTGTACGGACGTAAATGCCGGTCACCTCTCTGTTGGGCAGAGGTGGGGGATAGTCAGATCACGGGTCCAGAGATTGTAGTGGACGCCACGGAAAAGATTGCACAGATACGACAACGCATGGCGGCAGCACGCGACCGTCAGAAAGCCTACGCAGATAAGCGTAGGAAACCGTTGGAATTTCAGGTCGGGGACCGGGTTTTACTGAAAGTCTCACCCTGGAAGGGTGTGGTTCGTTTTGGCAAACGGGGCAAACTAAATCCGCGGTATGTCGGACCATTCGAGATCATTGAGAAAATAGGCAAAGTAGCCTACAGACTAAATCTACCAGCTGAACTCGGTGCAGTTCACAACGTATTCCACGTGTCGAATCTGAAGAAGTGCCTGTCAGATGAGACCCTCATAGTTCCTTTTAAGGAACTCACTATCGACGAGCGGTTGTAGTTCGTCGAGGAGCCAGTAGAAATCACGGACCGGGATGTTAAGGTCCTCAAAAGCAAGAGAATCTCTCTTGTTCGAGTTCGTTGGAACTCCCGTCGTGGCCCAGAGTACACCTGGGAACGCGAAGACCAAATGAAAGAAAAGTACCCCCAGTTATTCGGAACCAATGCAACCACTACTGAGACTGAAGCTACTACTGTGGAATTTCGGGACGAAATTCCAAATCAACGGGGGGATGATGTGACACCCCAGGAAAACCAGTAAACGATACAACTTACCTAGCTTCCTCAGTAACCGCATGCTAAATTTCGGGACGAAATTTCTTTCAAGTTGGGGATAATGTGACAACTCGAATTTCCAAGATTTCTATTACGCATTTATTGCACGTTTATTGATTGTTTATTTGTTTGCTTGCACAATTAGTTGCTGTGAAACTGTAACGTTTCTGATTCAGTTAAGTATATGTGTAAATTATGAAAGTTTTGTCAAATGTATGAATGTGGTGGTGAAACTGTGAACTATTTTGAGATGGTGTGCTATTGTAAATTATGATACTTAGGGATGCATAGAATAATTAGTGAAACTCTAATCATTGTTAACCCTAATCCCTTTTTCACTAATCACTTTCACAAAAACCAAAACACTGTACTCTCTAATCCTCTCTACAACTATCTTCTCATCATTCTTAGATTCACAAGTTCCTTTGCATCAAGTTTGATTACCAATCCATCTAGAATCGAATCAAGGTAATTGTTTAATCATTGTTTGTGATTAATTGTTGATTGATTGATGCTTGTAAACCCTAGTTCTTCATATGATGAATCTGAATTTACTGAATTGATTCCTGACTATTGTGTTATGATAAATGATTAGTTCTAAGCCGATAAGATTGTTCACATAATGATTGTTGTAATCATCGATTGCCTGCTTATGATTTTTGCAATATGTAAGATTGATTAGGGTTTTTGATCGCATGAATGTTGTAGAAACGTAACTGTTATGATCTCTCGACTCTGTGCAAAGATTTGGAATTCACGTATTAATGTTAGTCAGAGTTTTGTTATTGATAATAGTCCGACTTTTAAAATGTGCTCGTTGTCTGAGTTTTGTGTATAGCATGAAGTCCGAGAATGTTATGATGTTTATGTAAACATTGATTGTCCGAATTTTATTCAAGTAACTTGTCTGATCTTTATAACAAGCAACTTAGTCCGACTTTTGAATGCAATGTTGTACGATGTTTATGTAAACATACATCACAGTAGTCCGAGTTTTATAATCAAATAACCAAGGTCCGAGTTTATGGAGGTTCATATATCCGAGTTTCATGCTTTAAATACATGGTCCGACCTTTGTAATTTGTAATGGTCCGAGTTTCTTGATCATGTGTGGTCCGAGTTTGGCAATGGACTTATGGTCCGAGTATTGTGAGCCTCATGTCCGATCTTTAAAACATTTGAAAGGGTCCGAGTTTTTTTGTGAGCCTTTCCCTTTGGTCCGAATTTTTAAAAGGGTTACCCCATATCCGACTTTTTAAACAGGGAACCCCCCCTTAACTTCTTGTCCGAATCTTGAGGAATGGCAAGCTTAGGGTCCGAGTTAGTTGGGCCGGTTGGGTTAAGCTTTACCTGTTTGGGCCTTGCTTAGATCATGGGCTGCATATGTTTAGTAACTAAACATGAAGTGTATGCGAGTATGTTATGTGTGTCTATATGCTGTACATGTGAGCTAAATATAAGTTAAACGATTATTAGATGACACTAGTTGTAGGGATGAGCTATCATGAATGAGATTGCATGCGCGCATTACATGTACGACAAGGTGTTTTATGTGAACGATGAATACATGAGATAATCTATGAAAGACTATGACGTGAAGTATGAATGACGTGAATCCAATCAACTGCTATTACAATACATGATATTAACTATCAAGCACTTTATGACCTGGATTGTATGTGAAACTTGACCGACATGGACTGACTATGTGTAAATGCATACCATAGGCCTTGACTGATCGATTGATTGTTTACAAGCACGTAGAATAACATACCGAGCAAACAAAGGTGAGTTCACACAGCCAAGGCATGGGGTTCCCGGGTGGGAATGGGATTTGATGAACTATTGTACATACTCCGCTGATAGAACTACGACTAGACTAGTAACACTTATTGAACTGATCTTCGCACACCTGCCAAGGGTTGGCCGCGATATTATGACTGACTTTGCACACCTGCCTTTGGAAGGCCCCGAACTGAAATTTACTAATCTTCGCACACCTGCCTGGTAGGCCGCGATACAGATAAACCTAGTCTAGAATACTCGGGATGAACATCCCCTAATATCTTCGCATACCTGCCTGGGAGGCCGCGATGGAAACTAATACGATACATGACATAACGAACGAACATACTACTACTCACACTATACTATTACTGAACTGTTAACTGTGAACTTGCTCAACTAGTTGTTGACTCGTTGCTGCATGCCTTGCAGGACCTTAGGTACTTATGGAGCTTGCACTGGAGGCGCGGTCGTTGTGGACAAGGATCGTGATTACTATGTTGAACTGTTATGACATTTAAAACTATTAACTATGTTGGGTTACTTACATGCTTCCGCTACTTAAACTATGTTTTGTTGGAACATCAATTGTATTGAATTGGGTTTATGAATTTCTTTAATTATTTATATTGTTCAATATGATTGGTGGCTTGATCCTGGTCATCTCACGCCTCCTAGCGGTGGTACTCCGCGCGTGGATTTTGGGGGTGTGACAACTAATCCCTCAAGTACATCTAGAAGATGATGTTTGGATATTTTAGTATGGACATAGTTGAACCTTAAAGTATGTTAAAGGTTGTTAAGTCATTTTTTTATAAGAAATGACTATTATCATCTCCTACCAAAGTATGGATTCTCATTCCAAAAGTACCATGGCTAAAGTGCAATTGTGCATTAATATTTCTTTCTATCTATGCAGAATATGTTTTTTTATTTGAATTTATCAACATGATATAGCACATGTCCACTGAGGAGACATTTGAATGGTAAAGCAGATATGTCGATACCCTAAAGGTAAGAATGATATGTGTTTATATTTTACTAACCTATGAAAACTAGTTTCGTTAGTCTTGTAGATGTAAAGAATGTAACACAACATAGTAGTGTATCTAATGGTATTTGTTTCAAGAGGAAGCACTAGAAGTCTCACAAGAAGATTTTACAACATTACTCAATATAAAGTATTGCACTTCAAGGCATCAAACAACAAATTATTCTACATAAGTTTTGAGTAACATTCGAGGAAGATGGACACATGTTACTTAAAGGATACATATTATAATGAGGGGGAGATTTTTTCAAGTTGCACTCTTTTTCCCTTAACTAAGTTTTGTCCCATTGGGTTTTCTTAGTAAGGTTTTTAACGAGACAACATACCTGATTCAGAAGTATCAGAATAAGAAAATACGCGCTGCACTCTTTTTCCCTTAGCTGAGGTTTTGTCCCACTGGGTTTTCCTAGCAAGGTTTTTAACGAGGCAGTATCACCAAGCGTATTACAACTATGTGGATAGTCAAAGGGGAGTGTTATGAATCAGTCATTTATATGGTGACTCTCCACATACATAACTCCTATCTCTTCAATTTCTTTTGTATTAATGTTTATGCATAAATATATTGAGGCATTTGTATATGGTGATGATATCTTAATGAATAAGAATTCATGTTCTCTTATTCTCCATATCATTGTTCTCTACATGATCTTTATAGTCTTTTTCTCTCATATTTATTAGAGTTATATATTGGTTGCTAATAGACCGTTGATTTACAATGGCCTAAAATAAAAGTGTCTTTCATTGGGTTTTCATATCTCATATTTATTAGAGTTATAACTCTAATACAAAAGACATAAAATTTAAGAAATACAAAAGGTTTTTATGGTGTAGTGCTTTAAAAATACGGTATTACTACAAGATCAAGATTAACAAGTAATGTTACTAATATTTTGATTCAACATATGAATTTGTATTTCATACAAATATTATTTTGTACAAATGTTTTTAGTCTTGTGGCCGATTTTGATGGAGATGATTGAACCATTGATACAATAGAATTAATGAATTTTCTATCTTAAATGATGTTATCAAAAGTGAAAATTTTAATTGGTTACAGGTAATACATATGATTTAAATATTTGTTTTTAAGTGTGATGAATATTTCATAAAGTTTTCATACCAACTTTTTATGTGGTCACATATTGTGAATTGTTTTATGTGGTCACATATTATATTATGATGCCATGTATTATATAATTTGACTTTATTTTATATTGTGTATTTCATATGTTATCATATACTCATTTGTAGTATTCAATCGATCATCTAAATTGATTTAATATCTCTCATGAAAGGGAATCAAAAGTTTAGACATGACACCCGAGATGTCATACTCCCTAAATCTCATATTGAGTATGTAGAAGGTCATAAGATGTTAGACCTTATATGATTCAGACATGTAATTACGTCTCTATGGTGTAATGCAAAGAGAAGATTACAAGGTAAAATTGGATAAAACAGTTTTCATTTGTCGTTCTCAAATATGCTAAAGTAGCAATATTATGTAACAAGGATAACAACTTTGAAACGATTTCATATCCGTTTGTTCGAACCATGAAACTTGGTTGGTTTACATCATTCCTTGAAGTGAATATGCTTGTAAGATCTTTGAAAATGTTGGGATGATGGATGTAATTGAGAAACTTATAATGCCGATCATGTTACTAATGAGGTCCTGCTATCATAAGTTGTAAGACAGCCGAGTAAATAATGGAAACCGTGAAAATTGTTTGGTTTTACTTTGATCCATGAAATGAATATATATTGATCATTAAGAAAAATACAATGATGGTCATGTTGATAATGAGATCAATCATTAGAAATTATAATGAGATCGACTACAATAATTGAAATGATAGTCATGATGAGATCGACAATTAGAATTGTAACAATAGTCATAATGAGATCAACCACCAAAAGTGGCAAACTAAGGAATGACCATATAACATGATGGTTTAAACTTTGAAGTTATAATACATTCTCTTGTATCTTACATTTTGCATTACATTTGTGCAAGTAATACATATGCGATTATAATCCAAAGGTTTATGGATCATAAGTATTTAGTTAGGTGGCATGACCGGTTAGACCACACCGAGTCATTAATGATGATGTGAAAAGTATCGAAGAACCAGAGGATTATCTTGATAATTATACATGTCATGTTTGCTCTCAAGTGAAGTTAAGTACTGATCAACAAAAGTAGGGTGTGAATCCCCAAATATTCTGGAAATGATAACGGAAATAAATATACAAACATGATACCATTTAGTATTTTAAAATCGATGCATCGTCTAAATGGTTATCAAATCCACAACCTGAAGCTTGTGTGATTGTGGCTTAGCTAATGTGACGGCAAACATATTAATCCAGATTAGTATATTTATTTGATAATAGTGAATTTGATTCCCAAATTATTAACAATCATTGGAATAAGTGTTATTGTTGAGATAATCACTAAACGTCTACTATTGGTTACAAAGCCAATGATCATGAGAGGAGAAAAAGTTCATTTAGGTACATGTAATTTTATATATAGTACCATCAATTCACATCAAGCCAATAAGTGATAATTCTCCCCCATACAGTTGGTTTTTGGTCAGGAACCAAAGATGTCTCATCAAAGATTTTGGTTGTGCGACATATATTGAAACTCATCCACCACACCGCACAAAGATGGGACTTCTAAAAAGTTTGAGAATATGTTGGGTATAAATAATCGTCTATGATTAAATACTTAAAGCCATTAGTGAGAAATTCGTTTATGACTCATTGGTTTTCACTTTAGTGAATGAATGTTCCCAACATTAGGGGGAGATAACAAGCAGTTGGAAAGTGAAAAAGGAAATGAATTATCATGTCATCTTGATCCTCAGACTATAAACTATGAACTAGAAGTTTAAAGTATAATTCATTTACCAATATTAAAGAACAAATTACCAGACAAGTTCACTGACCTAAATAGAGTGACTAAGTAAGTCACGTAATCAACTGCTTATGCTCCAATTATATTTGTGTCCCAAGAGGACATAATATATTTTTGTAATGAGTCTATTGCACGCCTAAAGCGTGGTAGACTAATTGATTCCAATAATAAAATTCCTCGAAAATTGGAGCAAGTAATTAAGATGGTCAAGTCGAGGTTATAGTAATAAGATCTCCTGAAGAGACAATAGACATGATGGTTCAAGAAGAACCTCAGGTACCTGAAAATAAAGAGATCTCGATAAGTTGTGTCACACCCCGACCGCGTATAACATGCAACCGCGGCGGAAAACGTCGGGGAGTGTTGTGAACAGAATTAAATTGTTTCATAACCATGGCATACAAGTTGTATTTTATTTATAAACAAAGGTGTTACATTGTCTTGGAAAGAGAGTACGGAAATCAAAACATAATTAAGCTAGTTCAAACTTCATTTTTAGGCTCTAAGGCACAGGTTCGCCCTAGTGTCGTGTTCATCGTCCTATGGAACAGCTCCTGAAAACACATGTGAAAGTAGGTACGTCAGCATAAAAATGCCTGTGAGATACATAGGTTTTGTGAAAATGGGATTCATGACTTGTGTTTAAAGAAATGTTTAATAACAGTCAGTCATGAACCTTGTAATTTGTTTTGCTTTGTAAACCATTTGAAAAACGATAACATCAAACGATATGTATAGATAAGTGCAAGGTTAAACGAATAACCAAGTAAAATGAGTTGAATAAGATAAGTTGTTTGTGAAAATAATGTCTTGTGAAGAATATGTTATTTATGTAAAATGTAATGTGTCTAAACTGAAATGACTTAGATAACGCCACGATATGTAACATTATACAAACATTTATATATAGGAAGTACCAGCGGCGTATCCACCACGTTTGTATCATATTACATACGCCACGTTACTTAAATCATTTACCCAAACCAATCCACCATGTAAATTGTTCATGTGTAAACCAAATGTCAAGTGTTATTGTAAACCATGTCAAATGTTTATGTTCAAATGTAAACGACCAAATGTGTATGTCAATGTCGACGTGTTTATGTTCAATGTAAATCATGTAATGTGCATCCCAAAATGTATCATGTATGGTAAGCGAAATGTATCAACTTAAACCATATGCACAAAACAAGCCGTTGAAGTAAAACGTGGTTTAAATCAACGTTATGTTCTGCAGAAAATGCATGCTCTATTGATATTAACATTTAAGCGGTATTGTAAACTATGCATACATCCAAGCCTTGAGACTGCGGCGATAAACCCTTAAACAAATTAAAGGTTTATCTAAGTTATGTATATCGAATTCGGTCATTCCTTCCAGTCCTATCAAACCCAGGACTTCAGGAATGGGAGTTGTCAATTCCTATGGTACCACTACCTACTAACGAACGGCGTAGCTAATGTTAATGAATGTATTGTCCCATGTTAAACAAACCAAATGTCATAACAAAATGAAGGCATGTGATGTAAACAATTGTACTAAGTATGCTGAGTAAACATACGAAGCAGAAATGTTCATGTAAATCAATGTGTCCATATGCTGAGTAAACATATGCAACAGAAATGTTCATGTAAATCAATGTGTCCATATGCTGAGTAAACATATGCAACAGAAAATGTAATGTAAATCAATGCACTAAGTACGCACATAATGGGCATACATAGCATAAAATGTAATAAAATCGTGTACTATAATGTACTAACAACATAGCAGGCATATGATGTGAAAACATTGAAAGCATGAATGTAACAGATAGGCACATGTGTTCCACCCCAAAACAGTTTGGAAAACAGTAAAAGAGGGGTTCAATGTACTCACCTGAGATTGATTTGAGTTCCTTGTATAATAACCAGATAATGCTAAAGATCACGGAATATCAACGGCACCTAATAGGTAGCTTACGTTAATATACCGGACCAAATCGGAAGGATTGGACAGTACGCGGGTTCGAAAACCAAACGAGTATGGAGACTCGTGTAATATGGTTTAACAAAGCCTACATACTAAAATGAAACTTAACCTAAGTGCTTACGGTCCATCACGACCCGTTTAGGTAGCTTATGCCACCTTACGCGTCGTTCGCGTAGAACGCGTCTGGAACGCCTAACATCGTGACCACAAGGTATAACCTCGTTAGGTTATAGCTATGGTCACCTAATGTGTTTGGTCAGGTCCTAATGACCGACAAAATGGGTCGGGTTCGAAAGCATAAGCGATGGTTTAGATCGCTTACCTTACGACCCTATATAAGCACTAAACTAAAAGTGGCGAGCTAAGCATGTTAGAGCATGCTTAACTAAGTTTGAAAACAGGTTTGACATCAAAACAAACGGCTTTGATGCTCACGAGTAGTTTGGTTACAAAATATGCAAGAATGCACATTTTGGCCGAAACTACGACTCGTCACTGAGCCTAGATAACGTGGTGATCAGTAGGTATGGTCACTACGGACCATGACCATCGTGATCACGCTCACGTTATGAAGTTCCATGAACTTCGCATCGACCATAAGCTGGTCAATGCAGAAAGTCAACTAAACGTTGACTTTCGGACTCGAAAAGCGAATAAAAGAGCGAAAGAAGACTTACGGAGGGTCCCCGAGTGCAAATCAAGACCAAACAGCTCAGGTATGAAACAATGGTTTCAACTTAGAGCTTTAGGATCTGATTTTGTGATTTTTACACTAAAGGGGGGGGGGTATTTATAGGAAAAGTGGAACCGTTAGGATCGTTTTATCGAATATCGTGCCTTGATCTCGTGCGTACATGTGTCCAGTGGATAAGTTCAGTGAACTTGACCCTTGGCCCTTCATTGGGTGAAAAGGCATCGCCCTTTGATCGAACGAAAGGCCAGATTCTGCATTAAATGCAAAATCTTTCTGTCAGACATCCCCACGCGGCCCGCCTCATATTTGGGCAAAACTCACGCGGGCTGCCTGGCCCTCTCTGATCTGCACCACTTGCAGAATTTACACATTTGGTCCCTGTTGCGTGTTTAAGCTATTTCCAGCCCTTCAAAGACCCGTAAAGCCATCTTTAAGGCCCTAAAATGATGCCTAAACATTGTGGACATGAAATATGCCCAAAAATATGTCGGATGTCGGTTCGTTTGGCCGTACGATTGCGATGTTCGCTTAATTACGACGGAATGCGCATAAGCGTGAAAGACGATCCAAATGACGCGACGAATGGATTTTTCTCATGCCAAACACTAAGGCATAATATAAGGATGCTTACATAAATTTTTGGATGTCCGGATGTATTCAGAACGTAAGTTATGCGCGAAAGTGCAAACTTAGGCACTTTTTGACACTTTTAGTCCCTGAATGATCCAAAAGTTTGTTTTAGCATACCAAACCTCTCAAAGCCTATTTCTAAGCTATGTAAAGGATATTTATGGTATGTTTAACTTATGTACATGTTCCGGAATGTTCGCTACAGTTCAAATTGGCATACTTTCGCAGTTTGTCAAGTTTAGTCCCTATAAGCGAATTAACTTGTTTTTGCTATACCAAAGCCTTCAAAACTTATTTCTAAGTTATGTAAAGGTTATTTAAGGTGCGTTGAGTATATGTTGATGTTCCGGAGTATTTGTCGCATTAAACTGAGTACGTTTACGCACTAGTTAACGTATGACTCTCCAGAAAGCGATGTAGAGTTTGAAATTGAACAAAAGTCAAAACACGAAAAATGTAAAACACAATGAAACAAACATTGGGATCAAATTACATTATTTTATTGATAATAGAACTGTTCATGATGATTACAAGCACAAATGTTACAAGTTGTATCATGTCTAAGATATGTATGGAATCGAAATAAAAATCGACTTCGTTATACTTTTGTATATAATGTAGCGCTTGAAATGATTAAATAATGAGGATCAAGATTTAAGATCTGCCTATGAATGAATATTAAGAAATGATTGGCCATAATAGAAAGACGCAAATAAGGCAGAGTTTAGTTCTCTAATAAAATGGAAAGTTTCTGGACCAACAGTCCATACAACTAAAGTTGTAAAATATGTTGGATACAAAAGTGTCTTTTATGCGAATCAAGTGAATATCAAATTAAGTGATATAAGTCAAAATTTGTGACACACGAATTTTCACAAAGACCTATGATTAATTATGAGAAAACGTATTCTCCAGTGGTGGATGCATTGACTTTCCAATATCTTATTAGTCTGGTAATATATAAAAGAGAATTGACATGCGTCTTATGAAAGTTATGTATCACTTGATACTAAGTCATATAAAATAAGTTCTCGAGAATATTATGATTATTATGTAAATTCAGATCTGAATACATATACATATTGTGTATGTTATTGAATTGAATATAATTGGAACTCCCCATGAGTATCCTGAAGCATTTGAGTGCATAAGAGGTTAATTGAAACACCTTATGGATGTAATTATTGTGCACCAATACTCCAATAAACATACATAGAAAATGCGTACCTGGTTGTTATGGCATCTCAATGTACACAGTGTACAAACATGGTACAATATGGATTTTGGAGATAAAAGTAAGTGTTCATGATATTTTTGCATATGATATAGATATCTATGTGGTAAAAGGGCAACTTGATGTAGCAAAACTTCTAAAGAGTGAAAGCACATGCATATTTGGATAAGATGGAAAGAATTCCCTCATGGATTGATAATGCTGGAAGCATTAATGATGTAAAAACCGCAAGAACGTATTATGTGAAGTTGACAAAATACGTATGGACTAAAATAGTTGGGTCGAGTGTTGTACAACTCGAGATATTCACATAAAGAGGGATATAAGTTTAATTAAATTAGCCATGTTCTATGAACATTCTACTTTTAGAAGTTCACTATAATCGCAATTTACAGTAATGATGTCTAGGCATTATTGAGAGAAATTGTCGAGCTTTTAGAGGGAGAATTTTGAATTACCTTGGCACGGTCGAATTATTACTCGAACTGCAGTTCGAGTATATATGTAATCATATTTTACTAATCCCTCAAGTACATCTAGAAGATGATGTTTGGATATTTTAGTATGGACATAGTTGAACCTTAAAGTATGTTAAAGGTTGTTAAGTCATTTTTTTATAAGAAATGACTATTATCATCTCCTACCAAAGTATGGATTCTCATTCCAAAAGTACCATGGCTAAAGTGCAATTGTGCATTAATATTTCTTTCTATCTATGCATAATATGTTTTTTTATTTGAATTTATCAACATGATATAGCACATGTCCACTGAGGAGACATTTGAATGGTAAAACAGATATGTCGATACCCTAAAGGTAAGAATGATATATGTTTATATTTTACTAACCTATGAAAACTAGTTTCGTTAGTCTTGTAGATGTAAAGAATGTAACACAACATAGTAGCAGATCTAATGGTATTTGTTTCAAGAGGAAGCACTAGAAGTCTCACAAGAAGATTTTACAACATTACTCAATATAAAGTATTGCACTTCAAGGCATCAAACAACAAATTATTCTACAAAAGTTTTGAGTAACATTCGAGGAAGATGGACACATGTTACTTAAAGAATACATATTATAATGAGGGGGAGATTTTTTCAAGTTGCACTCTTTTTCCCTTAACTAAGTTTTGTCCCATTGGGTTTTCTTAGTAAGGTTTTTAACGAGACAACATACCTGATTCAGAAGTATCAGAATAAGAAAATACGCGCTGCACTCTTTTTCCCTTAGCTGAGGTTTTGTCCCACTGGGTTTTCCTAGCAAGGTTTTTAACGAGGCAGTATCACCAAGCGTATTAAAAGTATGTGGATAGTCAAGGGGGAGTGTTATGAATGAGTCATTTATATGGTGACTCTCCACATACATAACTCATATCTCTTTATTTTCTTTGTATTAATGTATATGCCTAAATATATAGAGGCATTTGTATATGGTGAAGATTGATTAATGAATAAGAATTCTCCATGTTCTATTCTCTACATGATTTTATAGTTTTGTTCTCATGTTTATATAATGATATATTAGTAGCTATGATATAGATATCAGATTAATAATGAAATCGATTATAAAACGTGTAATGATGGTCATGCTAATAACAAGATAGACCACCAAAAGAGGCGAATAAAGAGAGTGATCATATGAGAATAAAGTGTTGAAAGTTTGAGTTGCTAATACGATGTTGTCTCATATTTTATATGTTTAGTATACAAACAATGTGCACATAAAACATAGTGCAAGTAATACATATATGATCATATGCTCATAAAGTAGCAATATTATTAAAGAATATTCATGGTTATTACCAAAATAAAAGTTGTGTGGAGCTATCCATTCCCTAAAGTGAATGTAATGATATAACGATCAATGAAAGGTCACAATCATGTAATAACTAAGGAAATTGTAATAATGCCACCATGAATGTTCTATGATAATTCCTTGATTAAAATGTGATGATATAATAATTAGTGCAAAGATCATGATCATGGTAATTGAGGAATGATGCTCATGTAATGAGATCAACCATGTTTAGATTGCGATGACTATAAAATGATCGTTATAAAGGTCATGATCATGGTAAATGAGGAAACTGTAATGATCCTCAACCATGTTTATATTGAAATCGACCACAAGAAGTGGCAATATAAGGGAGTGATTATACGAGAATAAAATATGGAAAACATGTTATAATATGAATGATTGAAATAATAATTGTTATTCTCTTGTATTTTTTATTTGTGTATTGAACAAACACGAGTGCAACTAAAAACATATATGATGATCACAAACCCGAAGTTTATGGTTCATAATCATTTAATGATTGGCATGACCGGTTAGACCATACTGAGTCTAGATGATGTGAAAAATATCAAAGAACTAGAAGATTCTTCATGGTACTTACACATGCAGTATTTGCTCTCAAGGGAAGTTAATGACATACCAACTAAAGTATGGTTTAGATCCCTAAATATTTTGGAAATAATAAGGGAATATGTGTATCCTGACATGATACCATTTAGTATTCTGAAATCGATGCATCGTCTAAATGGTTATCAAATCCACAACCTGAAGCTTATGTGATTGTGGCTTAGCTAATGTGATAGCAAGCATATTAATCCAGATTAGTATATTTATTTGATAGCAGTGAATTTGATTCCCAAGTTATTAACGATCATTGGATTAAGTCTTATTGTTGAAGATGATCACTAAACGTCTACTATTGGCTACAAACCCAATGATCATGCGAGAAGTAAAAATTCATTTGGGTACATGTAATTTTATATGTAGTACCATCAATTCACATCAAGCCAATAAGTTATAGTTCTCCCCATACAGTTGGTTTTTGGTCAGGAACGAAAGATGTCTCATCAAAGATTTTGGTTGTGCGATATATATTGAAACTCATCCACCACACCGCACAAAGATGGGACTTATAAAAAGTTTGAGAATATGTTGGGTATAAATAATTTTCACTTTAATAATTGAATGTTCCCAACATTAGGGGGAGATAACAAGCAGTTGAAAAGTGAAAAGTGAAATGAATTATCATGTCATCTTGATCCTCAAACTATAAACTATGAACTAGAAGTTAAAAGTATAATTCATTTACCAATATTAAAGAACAAATTACCACACAAGTTCACTGACCTAAATAGAGTGACTAAGTAAGTCACATAATCAACTGCTTATGCTCCAGTTATATTTGTGTCCCAAGAGGACAACGACATATTTTTGTAATGAGTCTATTGCACGCCTAAAGCGTGGTAGAATTGTTGATTCCAATAATAAAATTCCTCGAAAATTGGAGCAAGTAATTACGATGGTCAAGTCGAGGTTATAGTAATAAGATCTCCTGAAAAGTCAATAGACATGATGGTTCAAGAAGAACCCCAGGTACCTGAAAATAAAGAGATCTCAATAAGTTGTATCATGTCTAAGATATGTATGGAATCGAAATAAAAATCGACGTCGTTATACTTTTGTATATAATGTAGCGCTTACAATGATTAAATGATGAGGATCAAGATTTAAGATCTGCCTATGAATGAATATTAAGAAATGATTGTCCAAAATAGAAAGACGCAAATAAGGCAGAGTTTAGTTCTCTAATGAAATGGAAAGTTTCTGGACCAACAGTCCATAGAACTGAAGTTGTAAAATATGTTGGATACAAAAGTGTCTTTTACGCGAATCATGTGAAAATCAAATTAAGTGATACAAGTCAAAATTGGTGGCACAAGAATTTTCATAAATACCTATTGTTAGGGGAGGATTTTCTAACAATTAGTGATCCTTACTTGTTATCCTAGTAGTGATCCTTACTTCTGTGACAGATGGTGATCCTCAGGAGAGCTTCAGGATCAGGATCATGGATCACCCTAAGGATCCTCATACTAACGACTGGCTGTTTGTGTTTCGTATTTTTTTGCAGGAGTAATAAGCTTGACTTGGTCTTGGTAACGTTACTATGGAATATTCCACGGGTATTTCGCACACATTTGAATAGAAATGGACGTTGTGGAGAACGTGGGAGCATGGCACAAAAGTCGGACAGTTAGTTAATTTAGCTAGCTTCTATTTTAAAAGGAGTGACGAGCTATTGTTAGAACAGTTAGTCATTTTTAGCTACACACACACTCTCGTACAATTGCAGTCTCAAAGCATTCGGCAAACACTTAACAGTTTTCACACAATTTTGCACATTACACCATAGTGATCCTTGTACCTAGCTCATCACTATCCGAAGTTGTAAACATTTATTGATTTATTTAAGCTTGGTAATCGGTAGTTTCCATCACCCGAGGTTTTTTATGCCGGAGATCTTTTAAAGATCAAGGGCTTTTTCCTCGTATAAATCTCGGTGTTCATCGTTGATTTTATATACTTGTCGTTCATACAATTAACCAAGCATCATTCCTCACAACAGAAAGTTTGGTTGCATTATCCTAGTGTGATTTTTGACCAAAACAGTTTGGCGCCCACCGTGGGGCAATTGGTGCTTCATTCATAAGAAAGTTATCTGTTGGTGATCATTCCGGTTCATTGCATACAAGTACATGGCTTCATCATTGAAGAATACCTCTACTGCAATGTCTGCAGTCAATTCGTCTCAGGGCATTCCACCTTTGCCTCCACCACCTGCTGGATCTCAGAAAAATGCTGAGAAGAAACCAACTCCCATTTTCTCTAAACCTCCAAACTTCTTCTGCTTCTTCTACTCCCACTACTAGTGACATGTTTACCTTGATTTTGTAGATGAGGGATCATATACAGCAACAGGATAAGACCAATGAGAGGATTCTCAAAGAAATCGGAGATCTCAAGAAACAAAAGAAGGTGGCAGAGGATCATTCCCCACTGGTGCCCAGATCTTTGAACTTTGATACTCCGGTGATCACTTCTCAGCCATCGGTGGTTCCAGATGTTCAATATGTGGGTGGACCAAAAGGAGTGCACTACGGATCAGCAATAATGACTCAGGCATCAGGTTCATATTTCCAGCCAGCAGGATCCTATCCTCAGCATATGGGATCCTTCATGAATTCAGGAGGCTACTCAGGAGCGCAACAGGTTCAAGGATCTTCCTTTGTTCCAGGATCATCCCAGGTTCAAGGATCCTCCCTTGTTCCAGGATCATCCCAGGTTCAAGGATCCTCCTTTGTTCCAGGATCATCCCAGGTTCAAGGATCCTCCTTTGTTCCAGGATCATCCCAGGTTCAAGGATCCTCCTTTGTCCCAGGATCATCCCAGGTTCAAGGATCCTCCTTTGTCCCAGGATCATCCTATGTTCAAGGATCCTTCCAGATGCCAGGTTCCTTGAGGAGTTTGCAAACAGGAAGTTCCGATGTCCATCAAGGAGATTTTATCCCGATGCAGACCATTGCTTCCACTGGTCCCTCCATCATTCCAGAGTCCCAGCAATATGGATTCACATCCGGTGTTCCTAATTTGAACCCGATGGGAGGTCACACTTTTAATAATTCTCTTACCACTAACCATGGATTCATGCAGGATACAGGTATCAACCATGCCATAGCCAGAGAGTTGCAAAAACTGAAGGATATGATATCAAGTGTTCCAGGAGTGGTCAAACCTATCCCGGAGATTGCAGATGGAAGCCATAAGATATCTCGCTTTGCACCGCCAATCTGTGATGCTGAGATACCCAAAAGGTTCCATGTTCCAACTATGAAGCTGTATGATGGTTCGACGGATCCTGAGGAACACATAGCACAATACAGGGAGAGGATGGAGATCAATCCAATCCCTGAAAGGTTAAAGGAAGCATGCCTGTGCAAGGGATTCGGATCCACTCTTACTGGATCAGCCCTCAAATGGCTGCTAAGTCTTCCCCCTTACTCTATTACCTCATTTTCTAATCTGGTTAACCTATTCAATAATCAGTTTTCTTGTAGTAGAAAATTTGAACGATTAACTAGTGATCTATATAGGATAACCCAGGGTCATAATGAATCATTATGGGATTACATAACCAAATTTAGCAAAGAATCCTTAGACATTCCCAACTTGGATATAGCCACAACTGTTGAGGCCTTCAAAATGAGATTGCTTAGGGATTCATTGTTCTATGATGATCTTGTTATGACACCATGCAGGAACCTAGATGAGGTAAGAACCCGGGCACTCAGGTTCATCCGGCTAGAGGATGACAAGAGGATCCTGGAGAGATTAGCAGGATCCTCAAAGCAGGAGAAGCAAGGATCCTCGTTCAAGAATAACAAGTTCAGATCCTATAACAGATCTGATAACCAGAACGTGCATGCTGTTGATCAAGAAGAGGATGATGAAGATTATCCTCCAATTTCTGAATATTGTTTTTCCGTTGATAACAATGAACTAATACTTGCGATGCAGAATCTAGGTGATAAAGCTAGATGGCCAAGAAAAAATGACAGACCAGCTGCAACCAAAGATAAATCAAAGTGGTGTGCATACCATGAAGATTTTGGGCATCTAACAGAAGAATGCATTGCATTGAAAAAGGAAATTGGATACTTGTTGAGCAAGGGGCATCTAAAAGAATTGTTGGGTAGAAAAAAGTCAAGGACTCAGGATCCTGAAAGGATCCCTGAGAAAGCTCCGGCCCCTCCAGCAGATGCACAAGTCATAAACTTTATTTTTGGAGGATCAGATATTTGTGGCACATCCTTCTCAGCAGCTAAAAGGCATGCAAAGGAAACTAAAATGGATAATGGAGAAAGACCTGTTCGAACATCAAGTGTCTCCGAAGGAAAAGTCATAACCTTTGATGAGGATGATCGTGTCGATATCCAGGATCCTCATCACGATGGTTTAGTTATTACCCTTTTCATTTCTAACCATTTTGTCCGCAGGATCCTTATTGACGGAGGAAGCTCAGTAAACATTATCCAGCTTGATGTTCTGAAGAAGATGGGTATCCCAGAATCAGATATCATACCAAGATCCTCCGTGCTCGTGGGATAGTGGCGAAACTAAGAATACCCTGGGGAACATTAAACTCCCAATATACATAGAAGGCCTACATTCTTATAAAAAAATTTGTGTTATTGACTGTTTATCTTGTTGTAATGTTATCCTTGGCAGGACCTGGATACACGATATGAAGGCAGTCCCATCTACCTACCATCAATGTGTGAAGCTCCCTAGTCCTTGGGGAATAGTCAAGATTGACAGTGATCAGCAGGAGGCTAAGAACTGCTACACTTCATCGATGAAGCCAGCCTCGAAGTCAAGGGAGCAATAGCAATCAAAGTATCCTCCAAGGGATGTCTTGGAGGCAAGGGAGCAGGATGTGGTAGAAATCCTCATGGATCCTGATGATCCTGAATCCAGAATCTATATCGGATCAGGGATCCTTGGCAAAATGAAGGAAGACCTCGTATCCTTCCTCAAAAGGAGGAAAACTACCTTTGCATGGAAGCATGAGGATATGATAGGTACATCTAAAGATATTATAACTTATAAACTTGGCATTGGCAGGTCATTCAAACCAATCATCAAAAAAGGAGGAAGTTTGCACCGGAAAGAAATGCCATTATCCAGGAAGAGGTAGAGAAATTGCTCCGGGCATGTATGATTAGAGAGGTCAAGTATCCAAGATGGTTGGCCAATGTGGTTGTTGTTCAAAAGAAAAATGGAAAGTGGAGGGTATGTGTCGATTTTACAGATTTAAATAAGGCATGTCCCAAGGATCCTTTCCCATTACCCCACATTGACTCCATGGTGGATGCAACGGCGGGTCATGAACTGTTGACTTTTATGGATGCTTCGTCTGGTTTTCAACAAATTCAGATGGAACCATCTGATCAAGAGGATACGGCTTTTATGACTCCAACCGGTATATATTGTTATATTGCTATGCAGTTTGGATTAAGGAATGCAGGTGCCACATATCAAAGGCTGGTGAATATGATGTTCAAGGATCAGATTGGACAAACAATGGAGGTTTACATAGACGATATGGTGGTAAAATCCGTAAAAGCTGAGGATCACCTAAGGGACTTGGAGGAAGCATTTGATATCTGTTTTGGTTAAAAATCACACAAGGATAATGCAACCAAACTTTATGTAAATGGGGTATGATGCTTGGTTTATAGAAAAAGTAAAGGATCACTTTAGTAAGAAATATGCAAAGACACAATGATTTATACGAGGAAAAAGCCCTTGATCAATGTATGATCTCCGGCATAAAAAACCTCGGGTGATGGCAACTACCGATCACCAACTTCAATATATCAAAATATGGTTACAACTTTGGATGATAATGAGCTGAGTACAAGGATCACTATCGTAATGTGTGTCTAAGCGTGTGAGAATTGTGTTGTGTGTTCTTCCGAATGAGGAAGAGTGTTATATATACAAGTGTAGGTGACCTATTTTAGGTAAAAAGACTAATAATCAGCTCATTACCCCTTTAGAAATAAAAGTAAATCTAGCCTAAATTATCGCCCTTAAATCATGCCAAGTTTCCATATCCTTCACAACGTCCATCTCCGATTAAGCACATGCCATAGTTGTAAAGACGTGTCCTTTAATTGTGATGCTAAGAGCGGATCCTGCTAGTCATTCCTGCAAAACAACATTAAATTCAACGAAAGCAACTGTTAGCATGAGGATCCTATGATGGTCCGTGATCCTGATCCTGGAACTCTGCTGAGGATCACTATCTGCCAAAGAAACAAGGATCACTGGTTAGGATCACATGTGAGGATCATGTATTGTAAAAATCCAGCCCTAACAATTGCCCCCAAAATATAAGGAGTGATTTTGTAAATAAATGAGTTATATTTTGTTCTGATCTTATCTTCAACGGACAACTCGGATAACTAGCCGTTATAACCGGACTAGCCGTTGCGATCATTACGTCACTGAAGTGACATCCCTGCAAATCATGATTATAAATAGGAGATAGGGTAAGGATCGATTTGTATTTAAATTCAGGATATACTCCCTTTATAATCTCCACCGAAGATTGATCAGGTATTCTTTTCCTTTCTTTCTTCCTTTCCCTGCTCTGTTTTTTCTGCTTTTGCTCTGTTTCTGTTCCGCCACAAGTATGTTGCTCCGAAATTCTCCTCATAAGGATCACGAGAAGAGCAGTCCCCTGAAAAGCCAAGGGATCATTAAGGACTCTCCTACGGAGAGATGTTGCTTTACCGATGCTCATGTAGATAGGATTCGTCATTGCTTTCCGGCGGATGCTGTTTTCAAATCCTTCACATCCACTGCTTTGAGCGACTTTGTTTTAGACGCCTGGGTGATCTTTCCTGCAACTCCGTTTACCATAGGATATTCGTATCCTTTTCCGGCCTTCACCCAATCTTTCTTTTCTTTGACCGGCATATCTTATATCCAAGCTATGCCGATGATCTGGAGGGTCTTATATACCTTCGAGAGGATCATCGAGCAGGAGGGGATTGATTTAGGGATGGCAGAGCTGGCCGAGCTTTATGATCTTACCACGTTTGGTTCTCATCGATATTTGCTGAAACGGAAGGCCGGGGAGGATCACCCTGTTTTAAAGGTTACCAAAAATGATACAAACTGGAAGCGTCGTTTCTTCTTTGTGAGGAGGGATACCCTCCCTAATGGGAAGGATCTGCCCAAGGAGTGGGCCACCCATGGTAGGATAGAGGATCCTGGAAGGATCACCATCAGACTTGTCTCTTATGATGAGGATCACTAATGTCTTTCTTTGTTTTTTGTTTATTGTGCAGCTATCTCCATTGCTCATCTTAAGTTAACCCCTGCTGCCAGAGAGAGGGTTCTAGCTTTCAAGAAGCTTGATCCTGAAATCAGAAGTTTTCAAGTCACCGTCCAAGATTCACAAGAAGTATCCTCCGCATCTGCCACTATGTCAAGTAAGTATCCTTATTAAAAAGTAAGTTATATGTAAGATTGTTTAGTTAGTAAGGGAACTTATCTTGTTTTGATTGTGTAGGCGCTGGGAAACCTGCTAAGTCTGCCTCCAAGTTCGGGATTGATGAACTTGCCAATGTCAAGTCTTCAAGAAAGAAGACTTCTGTTGCCAGTCCCTCTGCTTCGGCCCCTAAAGCACCTGTTAGGGGTAAGGGGAAGAAGAGAAAGACTTCTGAGGATCTCCAAGGATTTCCCCTGATCCGCCGTCAGTTTCTCGACTATGTCAATGAGGTAAGGATCATTGCCCCTGTTGGTTATCCTTCTCGAGTATCCTGCTTGTGTATTCTGCCTGTATATCCTGCTTCTTTGAGGATCACCTGATCCTGAACTTACCTTTTTTTTTCTCTTTTGCAGAAACTTGCTGAGATTGAGACCTACCTTGGCCATGTCGAGGATCAGGAAAGCCAAATCGCCGACCTCCAACAAATGGGCGTGTTAAAAGATCTCAAGATAGCCGATCTTGAGAAGGAACTCCGGGCTACAAAGGATGAGGCTGCTCAAAGGCTGATTGACATGGATGGCGAGAAGCAGGAGATCATCCAGGATGCCAAGGTCTCTGCCGCAACTGCTATGTACAAGATACAACTACAAATGGCTGCGGAGGCTCAGGATCCTGCCTTTGACAAAAGCTCATGGGACGTGGAGGGTTGGAAGGCAAGATTGACAGAGCTGGAGGATGAGGACGAAGCTGAGGAGATCCCAATGCTGGAGGGCGGTGACGCTGACAAGGATCAGGGTGGAGAAGCTGGTGGTGATGGAGCAGCAAAGGTGTGAGCTGCTGGATTGGGCGATGATGGATATTTCGAGACTAGGCCGGAGCCCAATTTTTTGAGTTTGGTAGTGGTTTGTTTGTGGTTGTTGATGTTTGAAACAATTATGGTTTGTAACTTGAACAATAGTTTTTAGGGTTAAGGATCATGGATCCTTTGGACAATAGGTAGGATTACAAAAGGTGGAGGGATCCTCTGTTTGGGGGATGAAGCCTTTGTGATTCTGCCGCCTTTAATTTCCTGCACCTGCTAAGACCGCATAGACAATGGACACCCTTTGCCAACCCATGTGGACGGGCCACGTTTTGCTGGTAGAAATGTGGGTTGGCATTTTTGACAACTTTTTGAAAGGGTTTAAGATCCTTTTGTTAATAATATAACTTTAATCTTTCTGGCTTATCTCGTGTTGTTATCCTTTATTTATCTTCTTATTTTCCAGTTTTTAGAAACATATTTGTTAGAGTAACAAGAGTTGAGCAAACCATGTTTAATAAATTTAGGATATGATCCTAGATCAAATATCCTATCATTGAAAATTTTCAAGGATCATAGTTTTAGTTGTCAAAGTGTACGGGTTGTTTAGTATAATCAAAATAGTCAAGGATCATACCTGAGGATCCAAGTTAGGATCCTAACCTTTAATCAAGATAACCATAAGTGAAACTTTAATGGATGATAAGGATTAAGGATCCTTATTTGTTTAACTTCGAGAACCTGAAAAATGGAACATATCTTGGGACTAAGCCAATGTAAAAGATAAATTAGTAGCTGGGGACATGCCCAAAGGATAACTGGGGATGATCCCAAAGGATCACTGGGGACAAGCCCAAAGGATAACTGGGGACAAGCCCAAAGGATAACTGGGGACAAGCCCAAAGGATCGTATGTAAACTGGAGTATGGCCCTTACTAGCGACTATCCAAACTTAGTGACATGAAAATGTCAAAACCTTGGCTAACGTGAAAACGTTAGAAACCTTATGAACGGATGTATGGTACATCTACCATTATACGTAGGATCCTGGGTATAGCCAGTACGATGAGGTTGTCAGCCCCGGAAGTGGGTACTGGTCCCAAAGACGTGAACTATATCAGGATCATCGTGCGCTGCTGGCGGAAACTGGGGATAATCCCAAGGATAACTGGGGTTGGACCCAAGGATCTGCGTTGCTTTTGAAGATCTTTGACGATATGCTGTAGATACCTGAGCTATCATAACTCAAAAGGTTCGTGAGAAGAGGATGAAGGATACAGGATCCTTATCCTTTGGTAAAAAGTAAGTAAACGTAATAGTTTTAAGATAAGGACATTACCAGAGTAAGGATTACTGACATCACCGGGATCCTCTGAGGATACTTCAATGTAAGGATCACATGCTTGAAGGATCACGTTCACATAAAGTATTTCTTTAAGTGAACAGCATTCCAGGCTCTTGGTAACAAGTTTCCTTCCATGGTTAGCAATCTGTATGCCCCCTTTCCTGCTTCAGCCTCAATCAAGTAAGGGCCTTCCCACTTTGGTGCTAACTTCCCGTCAGCAGGATTAATAGTGTTTTGGAATGTTTTTCTCAACACCATATCTCCGACTTGGAACTTCCTTATCCTAACATTTTTGTTGTAAGCACCAGCCATTCTTTGTTGGTAGCTTGCCATCCTTATCCTAGCCAGATCCCTGATTTCTTCAATAGTATCCAGATCCTGAGCCAGGATTGTAGCATTTTCTTCAGGATCACGAGCACTTGTTCTAGCAGTTGGGATCACCATCTCTGTTGGGATCACTGCTTCTGCCCCAAATACTAGAGAAAAAGGTGTTTGACCAGTGGCATTCTTGGGAGTTGTTCTATCAGCCCATAGCACATAAGGTAACTCCTCTGCCCATTTTCCCTTCTTGGATCCTAGCTTCTTCTTCAGATTGTTGATGATGATCTTGTTGGATGATTCTGCTTGACCATTGGCTTGTGGATGAACTGGTGTTGATGTTATCATCTTAATTCCCCAACTGTCACAAAAGTTAGTAGTTCTGCTTCCAATGAATTGGGAACCATTATCACATACAATTTCAGAGGGAACGCCAAATCTAGTTATAATGTTTCTTTTGATAAAGGATATAACTTCTTTTTCTCTGACTTGAGCGAAAGCTTCAGCTTCTATCCACTTAGAGAAGTAGTCAGTCATGGCAAGCATAAATATTTTTCCACCAGGTGCTTTAGGGAGCTTGCCAACTATATCCATCCCCCATCTCATGAATGGCCAAGAGGATGGTATGGGGTGTAGCAATTCAGCTGGTTGATGAAGGATATTGTTGTGTCTTTGACAAGGATCACATTTCCTAGCATACTCTACAGCATCCCTTTTCATGGTTGGCCAGTAGTATCCTGTTCTAAGGATCCTTGAGAACAATGCCCTGCCCACAGTGTGGTTTCCACAATCTCCTTCATGGAAGTCTCTCAACACTTCTTCAATTTCAGGATCCTCGATACATCTTAAATATGGTCCTGCAAGAGATCGTTTATATAGCACATTATTTAAGATTGTAAATTGAGATACCTTAATCCTGAAAGCTCTAGGATTTTCTCCCATCGGAATCTCCCCGTTTTGCAAGTATCTCATGATTGGTGAGATCCATGATCCTGCATAAGATTGATCTTCTTCACTAGGGATTACTGTAGTATCCTCTTCTATTTCCATGGCCACCTGATTTTCAATAGCAGGAGCCAGGATATGGATGATAGGGATACTTATATCTTCTGGAATCTTTAAGGATGATCCTAGGTTGGCCAATGCATCAGCTTCCGTGTTATCCTCCCTTGGTACCTGTGTTAAGCTGAAAGAAACAAAAGAAAGTGCCAATTCTTTGACTATCTCTAAATATTTGGTTAGTTTTTCACCTTTAACAGCATAGGATCCATTAAAGTGATTGGTGATCAATAATGAGTCTACATATACTTTAAGATATTTCACCCCCATATCCTTAGCAATTTGCAAGCCAGCAATTAAGGCTTCATATTCAGCCTCATTGTTAGTTGCTTGGAACTCACAGGCTATCGAGTGGGGTATTATGTCCCCCTGTGGCGATTTTAGTAGTATCCCGAGCCCTGTGCCCTTGACATTTGAGGATCCATCGGTGTGTAGTATCCAAGGATCCTTGGTCTCATCCAGCTGCTGGACTTCCAATTCTGCTTCTTTTTGTAGATCACTACTGAAATCAGCCACAAAGTCAGCTAATGCTTGGGATTTAATGGCTGTTCTTGGCTCATATCTTATATCATGGGCACTAAGCTTTACTGCCCAGTTAGCCATTCTTCCTGACATCTCTGGTTTCCTGAGGACATTCTTAATTGGAAAGTTAGTTCTAACAACAATAGTATGGGTTTCAAAATAATGCCTTAACTTCGTTGATGCCATGATTAATGCAAGAATAAGTTTTTCGAGGTGTGAGTACCTAGATTCGGCATCAAGTAAACTCTTACTTACATAGTAGATAGGATATTGTGTACCTTCATGATCCTTAACAAGGACAGCACTTACAGCGGTTGAGGATACCGCCAAATATAAGGATAACACATCTCCTTTTTCAGGCTTTGTTAATGCTGGTGCTGAGGACATATATTCTTTAAGGGCTTGTAAAGCATTCTCATGCTTCTCAGTCCATTCAAACTTCTTGTTCTTCCTTAGGATATCGTAAAATTCTTTACATTTTTCTGAGGATTTTGATATGAACCTGTTCAGAGCTGCTATCCTGCCTGTTAGCCTTTGCACATCCTTAGCGTTGGCAGGGGACTTGATGTTCACTAGTGCTTTAATTTGCTCCGGACTTGCTTCAATACCTCTCTGAGTTACCATATATCCTAGGAATTTACCTGCCTTAACGCCAAAGTGGCATTTTGAAGGATTAAGCTTCATGTTATAATTATCAAGGATATCAAATGCTTCTTCCAAATCCCTTAGGTGATCCTCAGCTTTCTTTGATTTGACTACCATATCATCTATGTATACTTCCATAGTTTGTCCAATTTGATCTTTGAACATCATATTTACCAGCCTTTGATATGTTGCACCTGCATTCCTTAATCCAAAAGGCATGGCAATATAACAATACAAACCTGTTGGGGTCATAAAGGCTGTATCCTCTTGGTCAGATGGTTCCATCTGAATTTGTTGGAATCCAGATGATGCATCCATAAAGGTCAACAGTTCATGCCCCGCTGTTGCATCCACCATGGAGTCAATGTGGGGTAATGGGAAAGGATCCTTGGGACATGCCTTATTCAGATCAGTGAAATCGATACATACCCTCCACTTTCCGTTTTTCTTTTGGACAACGACCACATTGGCTAACCATTTTGGATACTTTACCTCTCTGATCATACCTGCTCGAAGTAGTCTCTCTACTTCTTCTTGGATAATGGCATTCCTTTCTAGTGCAAACTTCCTCCTTTTTTGATGGATTGGTTTGATAGACCTGTCAATGCCAAGTTTGTGAGTAATAATATCCTTAGATATACCTGTCATATCTTCATGTTTCCAAGCAAAGGTAGATTTTCTTCTTTTGAGGAAGGATATTAAGTCTTCTTTCATCTTGCCAAGGATCCCTGATCCGATATAGATTTTTGATTCAGGATCACTAGGATCCAAGAGGATTTCGTCCACATCTTGTTCCCTTGCCTCCAAGACATTCCTCGGAGGATACTGTAATTGCTATTGCTCCCTTGGTTTCGAGGTTGGCTTCATGGATGAGGTATAACAATCCTTAGCCTCCTGCTGATCACTGTCGATCTTGATTATTCCCCATGGGCTAGGGAGCTTCACACATTGATGGTAGGTGGATGGGACTGCTTTCATATCATGTATCCAAGGCCTGCCAAGGATAACATTGCAACAAGATAGACAGTCAATAACACAAAATTTCTGATAAATATGTAATCCTTCCACGTAGATTGGGAGTTTGATGTCTCCCAGAGTTTTCTTCGTTTCTCCACTGAATCCTACAAGCACGGAGGATCTTGGTGTGATGTCTGATTCTGGAATACCCATTTTCTTCAGAACATCAAGCTGGATAATGTTCACTGAGCTTCCTCCATCGATAAGGATCCTGCGGACAAAATGGTTAGAGATAAAGAGAGTAATAACCAAACTATCATGATGAGGATCCTGAATGTTAATGCGATCATCCTCATCAAACTTTATCATCTTCCCCTCTGAGACACTTGATGTTCTAATAGGTCTTTCTCCATTATCCATTTTTGACTCCTTTGCATGCCTTTTGGCCGCCGAGAAGGATGTACCACAGATGTCTGATCCTCTAGAAATAAAGTTGATCACTTGTGCATTTGCTGGAGGTGCTGGAGCCTTTTCAGGGATCCTTTCAGGATCCTGAGTCCTTTGCTTTTTTCTTCCCAACAATTCTTTTAGGTGCCCCTTGCTTAACAGATATCCAATCTCTTTTCTTAAAGCTATGCATTCTTCAGTTAGATGCCCGAAATCCTCATGGTATGCACACCATTTTGACTTGTCTTTAGTCCCGGATGGTTTATCATTCTTCCTGGGCCACCTAGCTTTTTCACCTAGATTCTGCATTGCAAGGATTAGTTCATGATTATCAACGGAAAAACAATATTCTGAGATTGGAGGATAATCTTCATCATCCTCTTCTTGGTCAACAGCATGCACATTCTGGTTCTCATTTCTATGGTAGGATTTGAATTTGTTGTTCTTGAAGGAGGATCCTTGCTTCTCCTGTTTTGAGGATCCTACTTGTCTCTCCTGGATCCTCTTGTCATCCTCTAGCCGGATGAACCTGAGTGCCTGAGTTCTTACTTCATCTAGATTCCTGCATGGTGTCATAACAAGATCATCATAGAATAATGAATCCTTAAGCAGTCCCATTTTGAAGGCTTCAACAGCCGTAGCCATATCCAAGTTGGGAATGTCCAAGGATTCTTTACTAAATTTAGTTATATAATCCCTTAATGATTCATTATGACCTTGAGTTACCCTATATAAATCACTGGTTAATCTTTCAAATTTTCTACTACAAGAGAATTGGTTATTGAATAAATTAACTAAATTAGCAAATGAAGTAATAGAGTAAGGAGGAAGACTTAGCAGCCACTTAAGAGTTGATCCAGTAAGAGTGGATCCAAATCCTTTACATAGGCATGCTTCCTTCAACTTTTCTGGGATAGGATTGATCTCCATCCTCTCCCTGTATTGTGCTATGTGCTCCTCTAGATCCGTTGTACCATCATACAGCTTCATAGTAGGGATATGGAACCTTTTGGGTACCTCTGCATCACAAATTGGTGGTGCAAAGCGAGATACCTTGTGGCTTCCATCTGCAATCTCTATGATGGGCTTGACTACCCCTGGAACACTTGAGATCATATCTTTTAGCTTCTGCAATTCCCTGGCCATAGCATGATTGACACCTGTATCCTGCATGAATCCATGGTTAGTGGTAAGATAATTATTTAAAGTGTTACCTCCCATTGAGTTCAAGTTAGTGAATCCATATTGCTGGGATTCGGGGATAACGGAGGGACCAGTGGAAGCAATGGTCTGCATTGGAATGAAGTCCCCTTGATGGACATCTAGACTTCCTGTTTGCAAACTTTTTAGGGATCCTGGCATCTGGAGGGATCCTGGTATCTGGAAGGATCCTGGTATCTGGGATGATCCTGGAACGAAGGAGGATCCTTGAACCTGGGATGATCCTGGAACAACGGAGGATCCTTGACCCTGGGATGATCCTGGAACAAAGTAGGATCCTTGAAACTGCTGTGCTCCCGGATAGGCTCCCGAATTCATGAAGGATCCCATGTGCTGGGGGTAGGATCCTGCCGGCTGAAAGTGTGAGCCTAATGTCTGAGTCATTGCTGTCGATCTGTGGTGCAATCCTCTTGATTCTCCCATAATTTGCACGTCTGGAATTCCCGACGGCTGAGAAGTGATCATTGGAGTATCAAAGCTCAAGGATTTGGGCATCAGTGGGGAATGATCCTCTGCCGTTTTCTTTTGTCTTTTGAGATCTCCAATTTCCCTGAGGATCCTTTTATTAGTTTCATCTTGCCGCTGCATACGATCCTTCATCTGCAAAATCAAAGTAAATACGTCACTAGTACTGGGAATATAAGAATTCATAGCAGAAGGAGATGGAGTTTTGGAGTTAGTAGAAGTTGGTCCCTTCTCAGCATTCTTCTGGGATCCTGCCGGTGGAGGAGGCAGAGTGTTCTGAGACGAGGTGACTGCAGACATCGCCGTGGACATGTTTTTCAATGATGAAGCCATGTAATTCTTTGAAATGATTTTGAACAGAAAGTTTTCTTATGAATGAAGCACCAATTGCCCCACGGTGGGCGCCAAACTGTTTTGGTTAAAAATCACACAAGGATAATGCAACCAAACTTTATGTAAATGGGGTATGATGCTTGGTTTATAGAAAAAGTAAAGGATCACTTTAGTAAGAAATATGCAAAGACACAATGATTTATACGAGGAAAAAGCCCTTGATCAATGTATGATCTCCGGCATAAAAAACCTCGGGTGATGGCAACTACCGATCACCAACTTCAATATATCAAAATATGGTTACAACTTTGGATGATAATGAGCTGAGTACAAGGATCACTATCGTAATGTGTGTCTAAGCGTGTGAGAATTGTGTTGTGTGTTCTTCCGAATGAGAAAGAGTGTTATATATACAAGTGTAGGTGACCTATTTTAGGTAAAAAGACTAATAATCAGCTCATTACCCCTTTAGAAATAAAAGTAAATCTAGCCTAAATTATCGCCCTTAAATCATGCCAAGTTTCCATATCCTTCACAACGTCCATCTCCGATTAAGCACATGCCATAGTTGTAAAGACGTGTCCTTTAATTGTGATGCTAAGAGCGGATCCTGCTAGTCATTCCTGCAAAACAACATTAAATTCAACGAAAGCAACTGTTAGCATGAGGATCCTATGATGGTCCGTGATCCTGATCCTGGAACTCTGCTGAGGATCACTACCTGCCAAAGAAACAAGGATCACTGGTTAGGATCACATGTGAGGATCATGTATTGTAAAAATCCAGCCCTAACAATATCCTTGACAGATATAACATGAAACTTAATCCTTCAAAGTGTCACTTTGGTGTTAAAGCAGGTAAATTCTTAGGACACATGGTGACCAAGAGAGGCATTGAAGCTAGCCCAGAACAAATCAAAGCCTTAGTGAATATCAAATCTCCTGCCAATGCTAAGGATGTCCAGAGGCTAACAGGCAGGATAGCAGCTTTGAACAGATTTATATCCAAATCCTCAGAGAAGTGCAAAGAATTCTATGATATCCTAAGGAAGAACAAGAAATTCGAATGGACTGAGAAACATGAAAATGCCTTAAGAGCTCTCAAAGATTACCTATCCTCAGCCCCGACCTTGATGAAACCAGAAAAAGGCGATGTGCTATCCTTATATCTAGCAGTATCCTCAAAAGCAGTAAGTGCAGTCCTTGTTAAGGATCACGAAGTGTCTATTATGTAAGTAAGAGTTTACTTGATGCCGAATCCAGGTATTCACACCTTGAAAAGCTTATTCTTGCATTAATTATGGCATCTACTAAGTTGAGACAATATTTTGAAACTCATGTTATTGTTGTTAAAACTAATTTTCCAATTAAGAATGTCCTCAGGAAACCAGAGATGTCAGGAAGGATGGCTAAGTGGGCAGTGAAGCTTAGTGCCTATGATATAAGATATGAGCCCAGGACAACCATCAAATCCCAAGCATTGGCCGACTTTGTGGCTGATTTCAGTAGTGATTTACAAAAAGAAGCTGAATTGGAAGTCCAGCAGCTAGAAGAGACCAAGGATCCTTGGATACTCTATACTGATGGATCCTCAAACGTTAAAGGCACAGAGCTTGGTATACTACTAAAATCGCCACAGGGGGACATAATACCCCACTCTATAGCTTGTGAGTTCCAAACCACTAATAATAAGGCTGAGTATGAAGCCTTAATTGCTGGTTTGCAAATTGCTAAGCATATGGGGATCAGGTATCTTGAGGTACATGTAGATTCTTTGTTAATTACAAATCATTTTAATGGATCCTATACTGTTAAAGGTGAAAAGCTAACCAAATATCTTGAGATAGTCAAAGAGTTGGCACTCTCTTCTGTTTCCTTTAGTTTGACACAGGTACCAAGGGAAGAAAATACAGAAGCTGATGCATTGGCTAACTTAGGATCATCCTTGAAGATCCCGGAGGATATAAGTATCCCCATTATCCATGTCCTGGCTCCTGCCATCGAGGATCATGCGGCCATGGAAACAGGGGAGGATTCTGCAATTATCCCTAGTGAGGATACTCAATCTTATTCAAGATCATGGATCTCACCAATCATGAGATACTTACAACACGGAGAGATTCCTATGGGAGAAAATCCTAGGGCTTTCAAAATTAAGGTATCTCAATTCACAATCTTAAATAATATGTTGTATAAGCGATCTCTTGCAGGACCATATTTAAGATGCATTGAGGATCCTGAAGTCCAAGAAGTTTTAAAAGACTTCCACGAAGGAGATTGTGGAAACCACACTGGGGCAGGGCATTGTTCTCTAGGATCCTAAGGACAGGATACTACTGGCCAACTATGAAGAGGGATGCTGTGGAATATGCTAAGAAGTGTGATCCTTGTCAGAGACATAGCAATATCCTTCATCAGCCGGCTGAATTTCTACATCCTATATCCTCCTCTTGGCCATTTATGAGATGGGGCATGGATATAATTGGTAAGCTTCCTAAGGCACCTGGTGGAAAAGTGTTCATGCTAGCTATGACTGAGTATTTCTCCAAGTGGATAGAGGCTGAAGCTTTCGCCCAAGTCAGAGAAAAGGAAGTTATATCCTTCATTAAAAGAAATATTATAACTAGATTTGGTATTCCTTCTGAAATTATATGTGACAACGGTTCCCAATTTATTGGGGGCAGAACTACTAACTTTTGTGACAGCTGGGGGATTAAGATGATAACATCAACATCAGTTCACCCACAAGCCAATGGTCAAGCAGAATCATCCAACAAGATCATCATCAACAATTTGAAGAAGAAGCTTGGATCCAAGAAAGGGAAATGGGCAGAAGAACTACCTTATGTGCTTTGGGCCGATAGGACTGTCACACCCTGGCTTTGCGGAAGCGTGGGTTAATTGGTGTGACTTCTTAATACCATAGCAACAATCATAACAATGCTATATGATAAAAACATGTGATATTCATCCAATCATAATGGTTCAGAAAATCCCATTTTCAACATTCACAAAATAAGTTACAAACCTTGACTTGATTTAAATGAGTTTATAAAAGCTTATCAAAAGACTTTAAAGCAATACTAGGTTTAGGGATATGCAACCCGTCCAGGAAGAGGTTACACCTTCTAAACCCTGGATGACTTCTTTATTCAAACGCAGCTTGAAAAAAATGTGCATACCGTGCCAGATCCGTTAGTTTCCTAAAATACATGTAGTTTGAAAAGTCAACATAAAGTTGAGCGAGTTCATGTGTAGTGAGTATGTGAAACCTTTGTAAGTATAAAAATCCTGGTATGTAGCAAATAAGGAAAAAGAGATCACCAATGGTTTGCAAGGCCATCGATATGTGTGAAGTGCAAGTAAGGAGACTCAAACCTAGCAGATTTTGCGTTGGGTACACAGTCACCACCTGGTCCATTAGGCGGGCTCAGGGGTTGGGCTCGCTACACCCAGATAGATCTACCGCTACTGTCCCTCGGTCCTACCATGAGGATTAATGACCTCATGTTGCTCCTACCCACTCACATGATCTAAGTAGTAAACCTCCTTACGCTAACCATACCATGTATAAAGTACTTGTAATCATAGTAACATGTATTTCACCCCCGCAGTTTATAAAACTGAAAACAGTTAAGAGAAAAGGGGGACATGAACTCAGAGTGGTGCGTCTCTACCAAGTAATACTCCTGATCAAGCAGCTGTGCGACGACCTACACGTACTAACTCTATTAGACGGACGACCGTGCCTTAGCTTCATGGTTTAGGTTTTTGGGAAATAGTTAGACAACTATTTCGTGTTTTCATTTTGTAAATACTTGGTAGTTATTCTCCTTCCCAAGGATGGGGGAGTTAATACATGTGCGTTCGTATATCTTTGAAATACATTATTAAGTCTCACTTAATATATATTTATTTCTAATTCCAAAATATAATTATTTTTCTCAAAAATATTATATTTTAACACATGTGGTTTTCCCAAAATAATACTTTGACAACAATACGCGTTCATTCTTATTTTCTTAAAATGTGTAAGTTACGTTTTAATGGTCGAGTGGTAATAATAATTATCGGTGTAACTTATATATTTATCGTAGAGGCGTTCGTATTATTTTGGATTTGTTAACATTCGATAATATTATTTTTACCCTAAAAAAATAATATATATGTACTTCACAAAAATAATCATAAAAATCCATAAGTGTTGTTATGAAAATATATACTAAATATATATTTATCAAGTTTTATTTTTGTGAAATCCCACCTCCGATATTTTGTAAATAAAGTCGTGGCGAAACTCATAGTTTGAGAACAAGTCGACAAGTATTTCTAACACTTATAGTGAAAATATTTCTAAGTGTTAGGTTTTTGGAAAAAAATTTCGTCAGAGTTTCCTCTGTAACTGGAGGTGGCCACGCTTCCAAGCGTATCATTTTCTTTTATACATCAAATCAACCATTTTCTTATTTAACCAAAACAATGTTCAAAACAACAAACTAGTCAATAAATATATAAATCGCGAAAATCACATGAACTTGTGATTTACTCAAAAATATGAAGTGAATCCCATTACATTTAGTGGATCTTTATATAAAGCAATCCGATTTCGTAAAAACCTCGTTTTTAGAGAAATTCCGTCTTTACAACTTCTCGTCAACTTTTACAAAATTAGTTATTTTGTCGAAACCTTGTGTTACACAAGTGTTTACACACTTGTGTGTTCTAAAAATCATTCTTGTTAGTGTAAGGTCCCCGTCTTTAGAAAACATGATTTCTTTGATACTTGGTTCTTTGAAAATACCGCTTGTAGATCCGTAGATCTACTAGTTTTAAACACTATTTCACAAGTAAAATCGCTTTTACACAAGTTCATGATTCGTGTGTGGTAGAATTTCATCCTTTAACCCTTGTTACATCCAAAACAACTTTATGTCATGATCCATGATCATGACCAACCTGGGTTAAACGATGATCCGAGCTACCACAACATAGATCGGGTCCAAATAACTACTCAAATCAAATACTACAAGTTTTACACAACATTCATGCTTTTAACCATCACTTTTAGTATTTTTAGTAGCCTTTTATTTTTCAACTTGTATGTTCATGACTTTTAACCGTTACATATCATTTTAACCATCTTAAATTAGTTCGAGAAGGTGATTCAAGCAACTTACTACTAGCTCGAGGCTAGGGAAGAATCTAGACACAAAATGGGTGGATAAAAGCAACGAGAAGAGGTCCTTTGAGTTCCGAATGCACCAAGCCTCCTTATACGTGATCCTTAACGCTTGAATGGTCTTGAGATGTGATGATCAAGCTCGAAAAAATTGATGGATGGATATAGGGGGTTCGGCCGAGAGCTTTCTAGAGAGAGAGAGGGAGTGTTTGTGGGGAAATGTGATGAATGTTGATCCTTGATCTTATAGGCAAAAGTTTAGGTTATGATCCAATGGATTACATGTCCACTAGATATGGGACAAGTGAGATTATTATAATCATCAAGTACACAAGAAGGTCACAATGTGACCGAGTTCGGCCAAGGGGGGGGGGGGGTTCCAAGTTCAAAACCAACCATTAGTTAGTTTATAGTTAGGTTAATCTAGTTAGTTTAGGGATTAACCCGGTTACTAGTGTGTTGTGCTTTATGGCGGGTGTTAGGGTATTCAGGGACCCTAACTGGCTCAGAAAAAGATAAATAATGTTATTGGCAATATTTTCATGTCCCGGGTAAAGTCCGGTTGTTCGGTTGGATAGTAATCCGTTAAAGCGCTTAATAAAGCTTTAAAGTGTCGTTATTATTATTTTTAGTGACACAACTTATTCCCGACACTTTGGAAAGTGTCTAGTAATATTTTTCTCATGTTTTGGCACTTTATTAGTTAACTAAAAGCTGAATTTTTAGTTAAAGTGCTGAATTTTGTACTTAGAGTACGTTTTAGGCACACCCTGTCACTGTAACTTATTCCTAGAGACGCAGTTCTACAACCCTTGTATCCCTACACTCACTACTAGTGTAGTAAAGTATTTCTGGCTCATGCAGTCCTTAGAGGCAGTATCTGCCTGGTGCTAGTTATGACAGCACGTTCAATAGGTTATCCGTTCATAATGCTACTGTGCTTTTGCGTATCATGTTTGTTGTCAAACCCCCAAAATCCACCCGCGGAGTACTACCGCTTGGGAGCGTGACATGACCAGGATCCAGCCACCAATTATATCAAACATAGCATTTAATTGTAACAGTAGACATAATTGATGTTTAAAACCAAACATTGTATATGTAGCGGAAGCATTTAAGTAAAACCCAAAACATAAGTATTAATGTGTGAATGTAAAAGTGTTTATTAGGCATTCACGTGTCCTTGTCCACAACGACCCGCTTCTCCTCTGGTGCAAGCTCCAAGTATACCTAAGGTCCTGCAAGGCATGCAGCAGATAATCAACAACTAGTTGAGCGAGTTCACAGTTAACAGTTTAGTAATAGTATAGTGTGAGTAGCGTTTTGTTCGTTCGTTAAGTCATGCATCTTATCATTAACCATCGCGGCCTCCCAGGCAGGTATGCGAAGACATTAGGGGATATTCCTCCCGAGTTTTCTAGACTAGGTTTGTTTGTATCGCGGCCTACCAGGCAGGTGTGCGAAGATTAGTTGATTTCAGTTCGCGGCCTTCCAAAGGCAGGTGTGCGAAGACAGTCATAATATCACGGCCAACCCTTGGCAGGTGTGCGAAGATCGTTCAATAAGTGTTACTAGTCTAGCAGTAGGTTCTATCATCTATGCATGTACCGTAAATCATTAACTTTCCCATTCCCACCCTGGGAACCCCATGCCTTGGCTGTGTGAACTCACCTTGGGTTGCTCGGTAGATACACAAAGAGGGTTTTCTTGAACTAAGATGGTCAATCTCGTCCTAACAGGGTTACCACACAAGTCAGGTTTTGACTCAAGTAATGCACGTATGTATCACGTAAGCTAGCAGGTAACGTGCATTTAATAATCATGGCAAACACGTAACATATCAGCAATCCAATAGAAATCATAGTCAGTCTCGAGTCGCAACGAAGGAGATCTCGAGTCGCAACTGGGGTGTTCTCGAGTCGCAAGGGAGCTGGTCTCGAGTTGTCATGGTCCGGTCTCGAGTCGCAACATGACTCGCAACCGTGGTCTCGGCTCGTGAGGTTTCGAGTCGCAACGGGACTCGCAACCGTGGTCTCGGCTCGTGCTGTTGTGTGTCGGTGTGAGGTTTCGAGTCGCAACGAGACTCGCAACGCCGGTCTCGGGTTGTCATGCTCAGGTCGAGACCACACGGTCTCGACTCGCAACCGTGTCTAGACTATCAATTTGTAACAGATTTCCTGATTTCATGCAGATCGGTTACAATTCATTCAATCCGTTTCAAGGTTTCCAATTTTAACACTTATCAATTAACACAATTTCAACAAATCGTTTAGCAATATATCGATCAAACAGAACAATTATCAACCGGTTTTCTCATGAACCCTAATCAAACATTCATGAACAATAACAACATCCATAACACTTAATCATATAATCATTACGATCCGATTTCATAACATCCAACCGGTTATGCGCCTAATCCTAACAACAAATCATACCAACCGATCAACAATCAAACATCATAAATTACCATTAGGCTTCTATCATACAACTCGATTTGTGTGAACATACATGAGAGCCGATTTAACAAGACACTATAAATCAATCATCATAAACAACCATAGCAACAAGAATCCTCGGGTATCAAGCAACATCTCCGGTAACATCATCATACAAACAATAACATACAATCAATAACATTTATCACTAACCGGATATAAGAGAAGGAACAAGGACGATCCAATTAGGGAAAGATCTTTGCCGTCGGGTTCCGAGCAAAACGAGAGAGATAGAGAGGAAGTCGTCTAGGGTTTTTGGTGTGTGTTCTTGCGTTTTGTGACAAATGAGAAAAACCAAGTCCCTAAAGGTGTTTGAACGCATAAAAGGGATGGGCCGGCCCTTGCTTGGGCTGCCCTTGAACCGTGCGATCCATATGGCCCAACTCGGGCTTGTGCAGTTGTTGTGGGTGTGTGATGTTGTGCGATCGGGTCAATACATACATACATATAATATACAAAATGCACGCAACACATCATTCATATAATCTAGTTCACATAAGCACGTAACATCATAACATTCATTAACTCAAAGTGTCATATAGGCACGTAACGTTACATCAAAGTAAGTCTAAAGTTCGAGTTGTCACATTATCCCCAACTAATTAGAAATTTCGTCCCGAAATTTGGTATGCACTCACTGAGGAAGCTAGGTAAGTTTAACCGTTCACTGGTTTTCCTGGGGTGTCACATCCTCCCCCCGTTGGCTTCAGCCTCAGTAGTGGTTGCTTTGGTTCCGAATAACTGGGGGTACTTTTCTGTCATCCTGTCTTCGCGTTCCCAGGTGTACTCTAGGCCACGTTTGGAGTTCCAACGAACTCGGACAAGAGGGATTCTCTTGTGTTTGAGGACCTTCAAATCCCGGTCCGTGATTTCAACTGGTTCCTCGACGAACTGCAACCGCTCGTCGATCGTGAGTTCCTTGAAAGGAATGATAAGGGTCTCATCTGACAGGCACTTCTTCATATTCGACACGTGAAAGACATTGTGAACTGCCCCGAGTTCAGCTGGTAAGTTCAATCGGTAGGCTACTGGGCCTATTCTTTCTACGATTTCGAATGGTCCGACGTACCGCGGATTTAGTTTGCCCCGTTTCCCAAAACGTACCACACCCTTCCAGGGTGAGACTTTAAGTAATACCCGGTCCCCGACCTGAAATTCCAATGGCCTTTTACGCTTATCCGCGTAGGCTTTTTGACGGTCGCGTGCTGCCGCCATGCGTTGTCGTATTTGTGCGATCTTTTCTGTGGCATCCACTACAATCTCTGGACCCGTGATTTGACTATCCCCCACCTCTGCCCAACAGAGAGGTGACCGGCATTTACGCCCGTACAATGCCTCGAATGGAGCGGCTTGTATGCTGGTGTGATAACTATTGTTGTACGAGAACTCCACCAAAGGGAGGTGTTTTTCCCAGCTGTTGCCGAAATCTATAACGCATGCCCGAAGCATGTCTTCGAGTGTTTGAATCGTTCGCTCAGACTGTCCATCCGTCTGAGGGTGATAAGCTGTGCTCATATCCAACCGTGAGCCGAAAGATTTGTGCATTGCTTGCCATAACTCTGACGTGAATCGTGCATCGCGAACCGAAATGATAGAGGTGGGCACCCCGTGCCTCGAGACAACTTCTTTGAGATAAACGTCTGCAAGAGTGGAGAACTTATCCGTTTCCTTTATTGCTAGGAAGTGTGCAGACTTGGTGAGTCGATCCATGATCACCCAGATCGTATCGTTCCCACGCTGAGATCTAGGTAAGCCTGTAACGAAATCCATGGAAATTTCTTCCCATTTCCATTGAGGTATCTTAGGCTGCTGAAGTAGACCCGCTGGTTTCTGGTATTCGACCTTGACCCTCGCACAGGTCAAGCACTTGCCGACATAGGTAGCGATGTGGGCCTTCATGCTAGGCCACCAATACGTGGTTCTGATGTCGTGATACATTTTATCCGCCCCGGGATGTACTGAGTAGCGAGACTTGTGTGCTTCGTCCATCACAAGTTCGCGTAGACCGCCATAAAGTGGGACCCAAATACGCCCCGTCACATAGTGGGCGCCGTCTCCCTTTAGTTCCATTCGTTGCCTTGAGCCGCGCAAGGCTTCAGCCTTGACGTTTTCGGGCTTTAGTGCTTCAATCTGAGCAGTTCGTATCTGTGCGGGAAGACTAGACTGAATAGTAAGCTGTAGCGCTCGCACGCGCTTCGGTAAAGTGTCTTTTCGACTAAGAGCGTCAGCCACAACATTGGCTTTGCCTGGATGGTACTTGATAGCGCATTCGTAATCATTTAGTAGTTCAACCCATCGCCGTTGATGCATATTCAATTCCTTCTGCCTGAAGATATGCTCGAGACTCCTGTGATTGGTGTATATCGTGCACTTGGTACCGTACAGGTAGTGTCGCCATATCTTGAGCGCGAAAACAACAGCTCCCAGCTCTAAATCGTGCGTCGTGTAGTTTCGTTCATGTATCTTAAGTTGGCGCGAAGCGTAAGCAATAACCTTGTCGCGCTGCATTAACACACATCCAAGACCCTGGATGGATGCATCGCAGTATACTACGAAGTCATCTGTGCCCTCTGGCAATGAGAGGATAGGTGCACTGCAAAGTCTATCCTTTAGGTGCTGGAAAGCAGTCTCCTGGGGCTCTCCCCAACGATAGGTAACACCCTTCTGTGTCAGTAGCGTAAGCGGCTGAGCAATCTTGGAGAAGTCCTTTATGAACCGCCGATAATAACCCGCCAAACCCAAGAATTGGCGTATTTCCGTTGGCGTAGGTGGCGCAGGCCAGTTTTTGATCGAATCTACCTTGGATGGATCAACATGGATCCCATCCTTGTTTACTACATGGCCTAGAAAGTGGACTTCACGAAGCCAGAAGTCGCATTTCGAAAACTTAGCGTACAGCTGTTCCTTCCGAAGGAGTTCCAAAATAAGTCGTAGATGCTGCTCGTGTTCCTCCTGACTCTTGGAATAAATCAAAATGTCGTCGATGAACACTATGACGAACTTGTCAAGATAGGGTTTGCACACCCTGTTCATAAGGTCCATGAATACACCAGGCGCGTTCGTTAACCCGAACGGCATGACAAGAAACTCGTAGTGACCGTAGCGAGTTCTGAATGCAGTCTTGGAGACGTCCTCATCCCGGACTCTCAGCTGATGATAACCAGACCGTAAGTCTATCTTAGAGTAGTAGCACGACCCTTGCAACTGGTCGAATAAGTCGTCGATGCGTGGAAGAGGATAACGGTTCTTTACCGTCACCTTGTTGAGTTCACGGTAGTCGATGCACATTCTGAACGTACCGTCTTTCTTTCTCACGAATAACACTGGAGCTCCCCAAGGCGAAGAGCTTGGACGAATGAAACCCTTTTCCAAGAGCTCTTGTAGCTGCTTTGACAGTTCCTCCAATTCTGATGGAGCTAGACGATATAGTGCGCGAGCTATGGGTGCTGCTCCTGGAGCGAGCTCGATTTGAAATTCAACCTGACGGTGTGGCGGTAAACCAGGTAAGTCTTCAGGAAACACCTGAGGGTAATCGCGTACAATTGGAATATCCTCCAATTTCTTTTCCTTTGCTGAAGCGTCTGTGACGAGTGCCAGAATGGCAGTGTGCCCCTTGCGTAGACATTTCTGAGCCTTCAAGTAAGAGATGATGCCAACCACTGCACCACTCTTGTCGCCTTGTACTTCGAGAGGTTCTTGACCAGAACGTGGAATACGAATCATCTTCTCACTACATAAGATCTCTGCCTGGTGTTGGGATAACCAATCCATCCCAATCACGACGTCGAAGCTTCCCAAAACTATGGGAATAAGGTCGATGAAGAAAGTTTGACCGGCTAAGACAATCCTACAACCCCTGACTACTTGCGTGGCTTCTAGGTTCTTACCGTTTGCTAGTTCTACTACGTGTTTGGCATTTAGGGGTGTTGGTGCACGTTTTAACAATTTACTCATTTTCGTGGACATATAACTTGTATCAGCACCCGAATCAAATAAAACAGTAGCATAGATATCATCGAGGAGAAACTTACCCATAACGACATTGGGTTCGCTCACTGCATCACCCCGACCTAGCACAAAAGCGCGCCCCTAGCTTCATTGCCATTATTGTTGTTGTTGTTCCCACCATTGGTGTGCCCGTTGCCCTGGTTATTGTTGTTGTTGCGGTTCTGGGTCTGGTTCAACTGAGGGCAATCGCGTTTGTAGTGACCTTCAGCTCCACACTGGAAACATCCCCTGTTTCCACGCTGTGGCTGTTGCTGCTGGTTCTGGTTCTGAGGAGCTGGTAGTTGAGGCTGCTGGTTTTGGTTCGCTGGCCTTGAGCTTCTACAATCTTTTGCCTCATGACCCGGCTTTAGGCACCTTTGACATCTATCCCTGCGACACCTTCCACTATGGTGTTTGTTGCATCTGTTGCACCATGGGTGATTTCCCCGATAACCACCCTGCTCCTGACCACCTGATGATTGCTGATTCGGACTCTGGTAGTCGTTGGTTCTACGCTGCTGTGTTTGAGACTGGACGGAAACTGATCCCCTGCTGGAATCACCATCCCATTTCCGTTTGTTGTCGCTGGGTGTAGCAGGAGTAACAACTGGAGCAGTAGTAGTAGTAGCATTGACGCGTTTGGGCAGTCTGTTCTGATCCACTGCCTGATCAGTGATGCGATGAGCGAGGCGCTGAATGGCCTGGATGTTATCGAGATTAGCCGATGTTACGTGGCTCTGGATCTCTGGTGCCAACCCCTTGAGATACATCTCAATGCGTTTCACTGGGGGGTCCACCATTGTTGGACACAACACGGCCAGCTCATTCGACCGTTTAGTATACGCTTCTATCTCCGACCCAACCATCTTCAGATTGTACAGCTCGTCTTCCAACTTATGAATATCTTCGCGAGTGCAGTATTCCCGCTTGATAAGTTCCTTAAATTCGTCCCATGGGGTGGCGTTAACAGCTGCCAACCCGAGAATCTGAACTTGGGCGTTCCACCAAGTTAGAGCAATCCCTTCCAAGGTGCCAGTAGCATATTTGACCTTGCGTGCGTCCGGGCATTCGCACATTTCGAAGACCGATTCTAATTTCTCAAACCAGTGGAGTAGTCCAACTGCTCCTTCCGTGCCGCTGAAGGTATTTGGACGACAGTCCATGAAATTCTTAAAAGTGCAGACAGGCTGCTGCGCGTGTTGACCTATTGTGTACGAATAGGACGAGATTAAATACGAGAGTTAAAGTAGGATCTAAGGATCCTAGTGTGTGTCTATACTGCAGGATGTACTACCTGCTTGAGCAGCTGCAAGTGCCGCAGTCACTTGAGCTTGAACGAGAGCCTCTAGCTGGGCTTGTGTCATGTTAATTCTTCCGGCCATGATCTTCATAATAAAGACAGCGTAAGTAAGGATGATTCGCGAGTAGGGCGATGACAGAAAAGCTTAAGCATGTAGGTGTTCTCATGTGATAGTATCATGTGTATCTAAGCGTAATACGAGCAAAGTTCTAAGCAGTTCTAACAAACAGGCAATAAATATAAACCTTATTACCTAGGATGTCGAGTCTTGCACGTGGAGTGAAGCGTCGTTGTGGATCGTTGACAGCACTGTTCTGGTTATAGTCTGTGTGACACCCCAGGAAAACCAGCAAACAATATAACCTACCTAGCTTTAACTTATCTAACTTTCCCAGTGAGTGCGTACCAAATTTCGGGACGAAATTTCTTTTTAGTTGGGGATACTGTGACAACTCGTAATTTCCGAACCTACCTTTGTGTAACATTTGTGAACACGACGCGACTTCATGAACCTGACTGATTATGTGACTAATATGATTGATGTATTGAATGCTATTGTGTTATGTGTTTTATATTGTGTGTATGGTATGCATGTATGTATAGAAACGACCCGAACGCACAACGACACCCACCCACACTTGATCGCACAAAGCCATTTGGGCTTTACACCTTGTACGCGGGTCCATAGGGCACCCGAATGGGGTTCGGCCCACTTGTTTTGCACGTAAACAAGCATCCATCTAGGGGTTTTGTTCTTTCACTTGTTCCAATTCTCACACACACACAAACCCTAGCTCTTCTTTCTCTCCTCTCATAGCCGACGGCAACAACCTTAGCTCCTCGAAGATCTCGTCTTCATTCGGATTGTTCCTTCCTTATTTCGGATACAAATCGGTTAGTGCTTGATGTTGTTTGTTAATAGATGATACTTTGATTATGTATGATTACATGTTTCAGTCGCATGAATTGAGATGTATGTATATCGATGATATCCTTTTATGTATGTGAGTCGGCCTTCATGCAAGCAATCAGTCGGATATATGTTTTTGGATTTGTGTAAATGCTAATCAGTTTCATGTTGTTAATCGGCTAATGTGTGTGTGTTTGTATACGGATGATATTGTGATTGTTAAGTTAGTATGTATGCTAGTAATCAAGGATATGAATCGGTTTTTGATCAAGATGTTAATCCACTGTTTTGCTTCTAAGATTCAGGTTGTTAGCTTGATGATGTGTTAGTAAATCGAGTTATGTTGATCGGCTACAAGTTCATATAAATCGGATAGTTTGAATGTTTAAGTTGTTCACGGATGGTTCGATTAGGGTTCTTGAGAAACAATTGAAATATGCTTGTTTAATCGATGGCATGCTAGATGGATTGGTTGAAAACGTGTTAATTGATGGGAGGTAAATTAGGAAACCGATTAGTGATTGTAACTGATAAGCATGAAATCCGGAAATAACAAAACTAATCGCACAAAGTCGGACGCACAAGATAATAAGGTTGCATGATCGCACAATATGTTGTGGATCGCACAAGCTGGTGCCGATCGCACAACATGTTGGGCCACACACAGATGATAACCGGTTGGTGTTAATGGGCCGGACAGCCCAAGGCCTCACTCGCACAAGTTATCCATTCGCACAAGAGGACCTGATCGCACAAGACTCTTTGAGTCGCACAAACTGAACTGTCCGCTTATATGTTGGGTCGAACAAGCCCAAGTCACATCGCACAACCTTACCCGGATCGCACAAGTTACCTACGTTGTTATTTGGGCCGTACACGCTATTGGACCACTTATGTTTAATTGGGCTGGATTTGTTGAATCGCACAACATGATTGGACCACATTGTAGCTTAACTGAATCTTTTCGTATATCATACCGAGCAACCCCAGGTGAGTTCACTGCATTTTCTCAAGCATGCGTCCCGGTGGTTTGGGACAACTGGTAAACATTTGGAAGGGAAACATTGGGTAAACAACTTAATCGGTTTTGTTTATTGCCTGGAGGGCAATGGGGGTAATTAGTTGATAGCGCTATTAGGTGGGAAACCTCACACCGGGCCGTAAGGACGGGGGTGAACTAATTATCTGGGTTTCACTATGGTTGTTTAGAGGCACACTCCTCGGTTACGTAAGGGCGGTTCCCCTAGGGTAACTAACTGAACAACATAGTGGGTTGCTAAGAGGCACACTCCTCGGTTACGTAAGGGCGTAGTCCCTAGGGTAACTAACTTGAGCAACATCGTAACGCAACATTAAATCGCATTAACATATATCTGGTAACACAACACGTTAACGAAACCTTGAACTCACCAGCGTAGTCTGACACACTTGTTTGCATGCTTGTAGGTCATTAATGTTTGGAACAAGGACTTGCGATCTGGGAGTGCTGGAGTGGTCACGGATCGAGACGCTTGGATTCACTTATAAACAATACATTGATTTGATTACTATTATGAAACGATTTCTAAACGATTACATGCTTCCGCTACACAACTTTTGAGAATTGATAACATGTTGACATTTTATATTAGTAATTAATGTCATGACTTATTTAAATATCTATCATTGGTTCAATGTGATTGGTGGCTCGAACTCTGATGCGTATCACGCCTCACGGGGTTTCCGCAGGTGGAAATTTGGGGGTGTTACAGTCTTGTTTTAATAAAACGTTTTCCCATATTAAAACCTAGTTCTCTATAACCAATGGCTCTGATACCAATCTGTCACACCCCCAAAATCCACCCGCGGAGTACTACCGCTTGAGAGCGTGACATGACCAGGATCCAACCACCAATTATATCAAACATAGCATTTAATTGTAACAGTAGACATAATTGATGTTTAAAACCAAACATTGTATATGTAGCGGAAGCATTTAAGTAAAACCCAAAACATAAGTATTAATGTGTGAATGTAAAAGTGTTTATTAGGCATTCACGTGTCCTTGTCCACAACGACCCGCTTCTCCTCTGGTGCAAGCTCCAAGTATACCTAAGGTCCTGCAAGGCATGCAGCAGATAATCAACAACTAGTTGAGCGAGTTCACAGTTAACAGTTTAGTAATAGTATAGTGTGAGTAGCGTTTTGTTCGTTCGTTAAGTCATGCATCTTATCATTAACCATCGCGGCCTCCCAGGCAGGTATGCGAAGACATTAGGGGATATTGCTCCCGAGTTTTCTAGACTAGAATTGTTTGTATCGCGGCCTACCAGGCAGGTGTGCGAAGATTAGTTGATTTCAGTTCGCGGCCTTCCAAAGGCAGGTGTGCAAAGACAGTCATAATATCGCGGCCAACCCTTGGCAGGTGTGCGAAGATCGTTCAATAAGTGTTACTAGTCTAGCAGTAGGTTCTATCATCTATGCATGTACCGTAAATCATTAACTTTCCCATTCCCACCCTGGGAACCCCATGCCTTGGCTGTGTGAACTCACCTTGGGTTGCTCGGTAGATACACAAAGAGGGTTTTCTTGAACTAAGATGGTCAATCTCGTCCTAACAGGGTTACCACACAAGTCAGGTTTTGACTCAAGTAATGCACGTATGTATCACGTAAGCTAGCAGGTAACGTGCATGTAATAATCATGGCAAACACGTAACATATCAGCAATCAAATAGAAATCATAGTCAGTCTCGAGTCGCAATGAAGGAGATCTCGAGTCGCAACTGGGGTGTTCTCGAGTCGCAAGGGAGCTAGTCTCGAGTTGTCATGGTCCGGTCTCGAGTCGCAACATGACTCGCAACCGTGGTCTCGGCTCGTGAGGTTTCTAGTCGCAACGGGACTCGCAACCGTGGTCTCGGCTCGTGCTGTTGTGTGTCGGTGTGAGGTTTCGAGTCGCAACGGGACTCGCAATGCCGGTCTCGGGTTGTCATGCTCAGGTCGAGACCACACGGTCTCGACTCGCAATCGTGTCTAGACTATCAATTTGTAACAGATTTCCTGATTTCATGCAGACCGGTTACAATTCATTCAATCCGTTTCAAGGTTTCCAATTTTAACACTTATCAATTAACACAATTTCAACAAATCGTTTAGCAATATATCGATCAAACAGAACAATTATCAACCGGTTTTCTCATGAACCCTAATCAAACATTCATGAACAATAACAACATCCATAACACTTAATCATATAATCATTACGATCCGATTTCATAACATCCAACCGGTTATGCGCCTAATCCTAACAACAAATCATACCAACCGATCAACAATCAAACATCATAAATTACCATTAGGCTTCTATCATACAACTCGATTTGTGTGAACATACATGAGAGCCGATTTAACAAGACACTATAAATCAATCATCATAAACAACCATAGCAACAAGAATCCTCGGGTATCAAGCAACATCTCCGGTAACATCATCATACAAACAATAACATACAATCAATAACATTTATCACTAACCGGATATAAGAGAAGGAACAAGGACGATCCAAGTAGGGAAAGATCTTTGCCGTCGGGTTCCGAGCAAAACGAGAGAGATAGAGAGGAAGTCGTCTAGGGTTTTTGGTGTGTGTTCTTGCGTTTTGTGACAAATGAGAAAAACCAAGTCCCTAAAGGTGTTTGAACGCATAAAAGGGATGGGCCGGCCCTTGCTTGGGCTGCCCTTGAACCGTGCGATCCATATGGCCCAACTCGGGCTTGTGCGGTTGTTGTGGGTGTGTGATGTTGTGCGATCGGGTCAATACATACATACATATAATATACAAAATGCACGCAACACATCATTCATATAATCTAGTTCACATAAGCACGTAACATCATAACATTCATTAACTCAAAGTGTCATATAGGCACGTTACGTTACATCAAAGTAAGTCTAAAGTTCGAGTTGTCACATTTGTCACTAAGGTTTAGCATGTAAATAAGGTAGTGACAGTAAACAGAGTATGATGCAGGTATGTACAAGTATCAGAAATCAAGTAGCAGTTTGTCCACAATTTCAGGTAAGCACAATAATTAAGAAGTAATCAAATATTAATTAAGTCGTACGGAAACCTGGTTTAGTGAGGGTTGTCACATTCTCCCCCCGTTAAAGAAATTTCGTCCTCGAAATTTGTACTACCTTACTCACCTTGGTCACGTCGCGCAAGTATAACATCGAGGTAGATAGTCATCAAACCGCATCAAAGCTTGCTCACACTTGGCGGGTCCAAGAAAGTTTCAACAATCCGCACCCTGGGTTAAGAAGGTGGGTGCTCTTAGCAGTTGATGTTAGAAGTACAAAACGTACTTTACGTATAGCCTAATGTATTCCAGCTAGCAGGGGGGTCCACAAGAGAGGAGTTTTAACTAATAAGATCCTCAAATGTCCGATCGCAGTATCCAAGCGTGTTCTCACGAAACATAGCACCCTCTATAAAAATTCAGAAATTATCAACTCAAATGAAATGGTAAAGTGATCTGTCAACTCTCAAGTAGACGAGTGGCAAGGTTCAGTGCGTTGAACATTTTGAACAGCGAGAATACACCGAATGAATACCAACGAATCTGGTGTATTCTTGCTTTGAATTGTAGTTGCATCAGGAATATTTAAACGACAAGTCAACCAAAGTTTATGTATTTTGCGAGAAACAGTTGACCATGATTAGCACAAGCTTGCAAGTTTGTAATGACACCACAAGGTATCGCAAAGACAAGATTCAAAATAGCGGTGGCTGGACAAAATCACCGAGTTTGAAACCAGATGATGGTGTACCAAAACAAGCCGGAAGATGAAACTAAGTACTGTATGGCGTTTGATTGATCACAGAAGAATCGTTAGGGGGGTACACCATGATATGAAATGAATCTATGCAAGTGAGTAAAAGTGATTTAGTTGTGATACAGAAAACGGATTTACGGCAAATTGTCAAATAATCAATTAAATCCGTGTACGAAGTGAGTAACCAAATTAGCGCAAGCTTCAATTTTGCGAAAATATCACCGCAAGGTATCGAAATAGATCAAACATTTTAGGGGAGGCATAGACCAAATAAGTCTACTACGACTCGAAACAAAAGAATCTGTGCCAAAGTATTAGAATATGATGCTCTCAATGCATCATATAGCGTCTCAAATTAAACATGTGAACCGGATAAGTTCAAGCAATTGAACTTGGTTTCAACGTAACTCGACAATAAACGTATGTATCAACAAGGGGATCTTGGCAGGGTAGTAAACATGTAACTTGGAAGAAACGGTTTCAAGAACATGTGTTGACTTGATAACAAAAGAGTCAACAATGACACGAATGTAGATCATTCGAATCTAAAACCAGTGTTTAGATTGAGCAACGTAATATCGGAGCTTTAATGAAACGTTTATTCGAAATGGAACCGCATGCGTAGCAAAGGTGCATGTGTGGCAAATAAGTTTCCAAGAAAATGGAGCAATGTGTTGTCACACCCCCAAATTCCACACGTGGAGTACCACCGCTTGGGAGCGTGAACATGACCAGGATCAAGCCACCAATCATATTGAACATGTAATTAAGTGATAATGGTTGTCCATCAATACGAAAGGCGTTTATCAAAACCAATATAGTTAAGTATAGCGGAAGCATTTAAGTAAACCCAAACATTAGTATTAATGTGTGAAACATCATAAGTGTTCAAGTAGCATTCACGATCCTTTGCCCACAACGACCTGCTCCTCCCTGTGCAAGCTCCATAATGTTCCTAAGGTCCTGCAAGGCATGCAGCAGAGAGTCAACAACTAGTTGAGCGAGTTCACAGAAAGTAAGTTCAGTATTAGTAATGGTATAGTAAGCATTGCGTTCGTTCATGTAATCATATATCGTATTAGTTCGTATCGCAGCCCTCGAGGCATGTATGCGAAGATTAAGGAAAAGTTCTCAGCATTCTAGACTATGTATATGTGACAACTCGAACTTTAGACTCGCTTTGTGTAACACTATGTGCATATGTGAACTAGACTATATGGTTGGACTTAATAAATGTTTTGTTATTTTGTGTTATGTGAACTTTACGAAAGATGTGTTGTGTTTATATTGTATGTATGTATGTACCGAACCGCACAAGAAACGCACAACACACACACACCTACATTGGATCGCACAAAGCCGTTGGGCTTTACACCTTGTACGCGGACCAATAGGGCAGCCCATGTAAGGGCCGGCCCACCCCCTCTAACCGTGTAAACACTTAGGGACTTGATCCTTTTCTCATTTGTTACAATTCACAACACAAGAACACACCAAGAAACCCTAGCTCTCTCTTTCTTTCTCACTCAAACCCGACGGCGAACAACCTGTGGATCGAGGATCTTGTTTTCTCTATTCACCATCTCCTTGTTGGATTCAATCGGTTAGTGTTTGATTTATTGTGAGTGATATGTTGATACTTGTTATAACAGTCATGATAATGATGATATAGGGTTCTTGTATGATTGTTGAGTATGTTAATGTAATTATACATGTTCTTGTTATGAAATCGGCTCTCATGTATAGTAAATGTTCACACACGAATCTGATTGGTATAATGTAGATCTAACGATAATTGATATGCTATATGTCCCGGATTGTCATGTGTGATGATTTAAGATTTGTTTAGAGTTGTTAATTATCATTATGCCATGAATCAAGATTAGGGTTCATAAGGATTGGTACTTGAAGTCCATGTTTGATCGATATCTTGTTAAGTAATTTGCTGATATTGTGTTAATTGGCAAGGATTAAATTTGGAAACTTTGAATGGAATGTAACTGATAGCATAATTCATGGAATTTTGTTAAATGATCGCACAAGACTTCTTGGTGTACAAGAAGTCCAATCACACAAGGTGGTCCACTCGCACAAAGCGGCCTGTCGCACAAGATCCCTCGGATCACACAATGGCAGCTGGATCGTACAAGCCTTCATTGGATCGCACATGCTCTTTTGGGCCACACATATTCACACGATTTGTTAAGATACTTAACTGTTGGGCCGGACAGCCCAAATACCCACTCGCACAAGCACACACTGATCGCACAATTATGTGGGCCGTACATGTGTTACTTGATTAGTTGGGCCGGATGAACTGTTGGGCTGGAAGGGTCGCACAACCCCAATTGGATCGCACAAAACTGCCATACGTTTAATAGGTTGGGCCGAGACCACTATGTTTGAGTTGTTTGGACCGATTTATATTGGATCTCTTATGCATGTTATTGGGCTTGTTCTACTTCACACATGTTAACCATATTGTTTGACTGATTTCGGGTTGCTATGATATACATACGTGGTTGCCATGATATTTACGTGCTAACAACGTGTTCACCTGTATGATACATACTTGCAATATTTGAACCGAACCTGACTTGTGTGGTAACCTGTTAGGACGCGGTTAACCTGTTAGTCAAGAGTCTTTTATTTGTGTATCTGCCGAGCAAACCAAGGTGAGTTCACACAGCCAAGGCATGGGATTCCCGGGTTGGGAATTGGGTTGGATATGACGAAATGGAATGATTACTCGTACTTACGCATATACCAGACTATAGACCATCGTCCTCAGGTTAGTTAGGACACGTTACGTAAAGCCTACGTAACCAAGTATGTTTGCCATTTGTCTCCCGGGTCGGGAGGACACGTTACGTAAAGCCTACGTAACCCAATACCTTCTACTGGCTTCCGGGTCGGAAGGCCACGCTACGTAAAGCCTGCGTAGCCCCCACGCGTACCACTGTCCTCGGGGAAGGGCACGTCACGTAAAGCCTACGTGACCCTGTACGTTTTCCTGTTCTCGGTAAAGAAGAACACATGGTCGGAAGTTAGTCTAGTAAGTACCGTTAATGAGAAGCCCTCATTAGCCAGGATAAACACGGGAAGCCCCCACCTTCAGTACACACTAGTATGGGAAACCCCACTAGCTATACTTATGCACTATGTCATGAACTTACTTTCTGTGAACTCGCTCAACTAGTTTGTTGATTATTTGCTGCATGCCTTGCAGGACCTTAGGTATACTTGGAGCTTGCACCAGAGGAGAAGCGGGTCGTTGTGGACAAGAACTCGTGAATGCATATTAAACACTTTTACATTCACACATTGATACTTATGTTTTTGGGTTTTACATTTAATGCTTCCGCTACATATACAACATTTGGTTTTGAAACATCAATCGTATCTTTGATTATTATTAAATGCTATGTTTGATATGATTGGTGGCTTGATCCTGGTCAGTCACGCTCCCAAGCGGTGGTACTCCGCGGGTGGATTTTGGGGGTGTGACAGATTGGTATCAGAGCCATTGGTTATAGAGAACTTGGTTTTAATATGGGAAAATGTTTTAATTAAAACCGGACTATAACCAGAACAGTGCTCTCAACGATCCACAACGACGCTTCACTCCACGTGCAAGACTCGACATCCTAGGTAATAAGGTTTATATTTATTGCCTGTTTGCTAGAACTGCTTAGAACTTTGCTCGCATTACGCTTAGATACACATGATACTATAGCATGAGAAACCCTACGTGCTTACACTTTTCTGTCATCGCCCTACTCGCGAACCATTCTTACGTATGCTACTTGTTACAATGAAGATCATGTCTGGACGAATCAACATGACACAAGCCCAGCTAGAGGCTCTCGTTCAAGCTCAAGTTGCTGCGGCAGTTGCAGCAGCTCAAGCAGGTAGTATATCCTGCAGTATAGGCACACACTAGGATCTTTAGATCCTACATTAACTCTCGTATTTAACTTCGTCCTATTCGTACACAATAGGTCAACACGCGCAGCAGCCAGTCTGCACATTCAAGAACTTTATGGACTGTCGTCCAAATTCCTTCAGCGGCACAGAGGGGGCAGTGGGACTCCTCCATTGGTTTGAAAAGCTAGAATCAGTATTCGAGATGTGCGAGTGCCCTGAGGCTCGCAAGTTCAAGTTTGCCACCGGCACTTTGGAAGGGATAGCACTGACTTGGTGGAACGCCCAAGTCCAGATCTTAGGGTTGGCAGCTGCTAACGCCACCCCATGGAACGATTTTAAGGAACTCATCAAGCGTGAGTATTGCACGCGTGAAGATATTCACAAGCTGGAAGACGAGCTGTACAATCTGAAGATGGTTGGGTCAGAAATCGAAGCATATACCAAACGGTCGAATGAGCTGGCCGTTCTGTGTCCTACTATGGTGGACCCTCCCTACAAGAGCATTGAGTTGTATCTCAAGGGATTGGCGCCAGAAATTCAGAGCCACGTGACGTCGGCTAACCTCGAAAACATCCAGGAAATTCAGCGCCTTGCTCACCGTATCACCGATCAGGCAGTGGACCAGAATAAACTGCCCAAGCGTGTTAACGCTACTGCTAACGTCACCACCTCAGTTACTCCTGCTACGTCTGGTGACAGTAAAAGAAAATGGGAAGGAGATTCTAGTAAAGGTTCAGCGACTGTTCAGCCACAAGCTCAGCAACAGAAGATCGATCACTACCAGAGTCCCAGTCAGCAATCCTCTGGTAGTCACAGACAGAGGAGATATCAGGGTAGTCAACCTAGGTGCCACAACTGCAACAGGCATCACCACGGCCCGTGTAACAAGGGTCGCTGTCAAAGGTGTCTTAAGATGGGTCACGAGGCCAAAGACTGTAGGAGCCCACGGCCTGCGAATCAGAATCAGCAGCAGCAACAACCCGCTCCACAGAACCAGCAGCAGCAGCAGCAGCCACAGCGTGGAAACCGGGGATGTTTCCAGTGTGGGGCTGAAGGTCACTTCAAACGCGATTGCCCTCAGTTGAACCCAAATCGCAACAACAACAATAACAACCAGGGCAACGGCAACAACAACGGTGGAAACAACAACAACAACGGCAATGAAGCTCGTGGTCGTGCATTCGTACTAGGTCGGGGCGACGCAGTGAACGACCCCAACGTTGTTATGGGTAAGTTTCTCCTCGACAATATTTACGTTACTGTTTTGTTTGATTCGGGTGCGGATACAAGCTATATGTCTGTGAAAACGTGTCAACTGCTAAAACGTGCACCAACACTTTTACCCACCAAACATGTAGTAGAGTTAGCTAACGGTAAAAGTCTAGAAGCCACGCACGTAGTTCAGGGTTGTAATCTTATTCTAGCTGGCCAAGCCTTCTCTATTGATCTCATTCCCATAGTTTTGGGTAGTTTCGACGTCGTGATTGGGATGGATTGGTTGTCCCAACACCAGGCAGAAATCTTATGCAGCGAGAAGGTTATTCGCATTCCTCGTTCTGGTCAGGAACCTCTAGAAGTTCAAGGCGACAAGAGTGGTGCAGTGGTTGGCATCATCTCTCTCTTGAAGGCTCAGAAATGCTTACGTAAGGGTCACACAGCCATTTTGGCTCTTGTTACAGATGCTTCAACAAAGGAAAAGAAATTGGAAGATATTCCAATTGTACGTGATTACCCTCAGGTGTTTCCTGAAGACTTACCTGGCTTACCGCCTCATCGTCAGGTTGAGTTTCAGATCGAGCTCGCTCCAGGAGCAGCACCCATAGCTCGCGCACCATATCGTCTAGCTCCATCAGAATTGGAGGAATTGTCAAAGCAACTGCAGGAACTCTTGGAAAAGGGTTTCATTCGTCCAAGCTCTTCGCCTTGGGGAGCTCCAGTACTTTTCGTGAAAAAGAAGGACGGTACGTTCAGGATGTGCATCGACTACCGTGAACTCAACAAGGTGACGGTGAAGAACCGTTATCCTCTTCCACGCATAGACGACTTATTCGACCAGTTGCAAGGGTCGTGTTACTATTCGAAGATAGACTTGAGGTCTGGTTATCATCAGCTGAGAGTCCGGGATGAGGACGTCTCCAAGACAGCCTTCAGAACTCGTTACGGTCACTACGAGTTTCTTGTCATGCCGTTCGGGTTAACGAACGCGCCTGCTGTATTTATGGATCTTATGAACAGGGTGTGCAAACCCTATCTCGACAAGTTCGTCATTGTTTTCATCGACGACATCCTGATCTACTCCAAGAGTCAGGAGGAACATGAGCAGCATCTTCGCCTTATTTTGGAACTCCTTCGGAAGGAACAGCTGTACGCCAAGCTTTCTAAATGCGACTTCTGGCTTCGTGAAGTCCACTTCTTAGGCCACGTAGTGAACAAGGATGGGATTCATGTCGATCCATCCAAGGTAGATTCGATCAGAAACTGGCCTGCACCGCGTACACCCACAGAAATACGCCAATTCTTGGGTCTGGTAGGTTACTACAGACGGTTTATTAGAGACTTTTCGAAGATTGCTCAGCCGCTCACGCTACTGACACAGAAGGGTGTTACCTATCGCTGGGGAGAGCCCCAGGAGACTGCTTTTCAGCACCTAAAGGATAGACTTTGCAGTGCACCTATCCTCTCTTTGCCAGAGGGCACAGATGACTTCGTGGTTTATTGTGATGCATCCATTCGGGGACTGGGATGTGTGTTAATGCAAGCGCGACAAGGTTATCGCTTACGCCTCTCGTCAACTCAAGGTTCACGAACGAAACTACACGACGCACGATTTAGAGCTAGGAGCTGTTGTTTTCGCGCTTAAGATATGGCGACACTACCTGTACGGTACCAGGTGCACGATTTACACCGATCACAGGAGTCTCGAGCATATCCTTAAGCAGAAGGATTTGAACATGCGTCAACGACGATGGGTCGAGTTACTGAACGATTATGAATGCGCTATCAAGTATCACCCAGGCAAAGCCAATGTTGTGGCCGATGCCCTCAGTCGGAAGGACACTTTACCACGGCGCGTGCGAGCGCTACAGCTTATGATTCAGTCTAGCCTTCCTGCTCAGATACGAGCTGCTCAGACAGAAGCACTGAAGCCCGAAAACGTCAAGGCTGAAGCCTTACGCGGCTCACGACAGCAAATGGAACAGAAGGCAGACGGCGCCTACTATGTAACGGGGCGTATTTGGGTCCCACTCTATGGCGGTTTACGCGAACTTGTAATGGATGAAGCTCACAAGTCTCGCTATTCGGTACATCCAGGGTCGGATAAAATGTACCACGACATCAGCACTACTTATTGGTGGCCTAGCATGAAGGCCCACATTGCTACGTACGTTGGAAAATGTTTGACCTGTGCGAGAGTCAAGGTCGAATATCAGAAACCAGCTGGCCTACTTCAGCAGCCTAAGATACCGCAGTGGAAATGGGAAGAAATTTCCATGGATTTCGTTACAGGCCTACCTAGATCCCAGCGGGGAAACGATACGATATGGGTGATCGTGGATCGACTCACCAAGTCTGCACACTTCCTACCGATTAAGGAAACGGACAAGTTCTCCACACTTGCAGACGCCTATCTTAAAGAAGTTGTTTCGAGGCACGGAGTGCCCACGTCTATCATTTCGGATCGCGACGCACGATTCACGTCAGAACTATGGCAAGCGATGCATAAATCTTTTGGCTCACGATTAGACATGAGCACAGCATATCACCCTCAGACGGATGGACAGTCTGAGCGAACGATTCAAACACTCGAAGACATGCTTCGGGCATGCGTTATTGATTTCGGCAACGGCTGGGAAAAGCACCTCCCTTTGGTGGAGTTCTCGTATAATAATAGTTATCACACCAGCATTCAAGCCGCTCCATTCGAGGCATTGTACGGGCGTAAATGCCGGTCACCCCTCTGCTGGGCAGAAGTGGGAGATAGTCAGATCACGGGTCCAGAGATTGTTGTGGACGCCACAGAAAAGATTGCACAGATACGACAACGCATGGCGGCAGCACGCGACCGTCAGAAAGCCTACGCGGACAAGCGTAGAAAGCCATTGGAATTTGAGGTCGGGGACCGGGTTTTATTGAAAGTTTCACCCTGGAAGGGTGTGGTTCGTTTTGGCAAACGGGGCAAACTAAATCCGCGGTATGTCGGACCATTTGAAATAATAGAAAAGGTTGGCAAAGTAGCCTACAAGTTGAACCTACCAGCTGAACTCGGGGCAGTTCACAATGTCTTTCATGTATCGAACTTAAAGAAGTGCCTATCAGATGAAAATCTCATCATTCCTTTTAAGGAACTCACTATCGACGAGCGGTTGCAGTTCGTCGAGGAACCAGTTGAAATCACGGACCGGGATGTGAAGGTCCTCAAACACAAGAGAATCCCTCTTGTATGAGTTCGTTGGAACTCCAAACGTGGCCCAGAGTACACCTGGGAACGCGAAGACAGGATGACAGAAAAGTACCCCCAGTTATTCGAAACCAATGCTACCACAACTGAGGCTGAAGCTACTACTTCGGAATTTCGGGACGAAATTCCAGATCAACGGGGGGAGGATGTGACACCCCAGGAAAACCAGTGAACAGTACAGTTTACCTAGCTTCCTCAGTGAGTGCATATCAAATTTCGGGACGAAATTTCCAATTAGTTGGGGATAATGTGACAACTCGAACTTTAGACTCGCTTTGTGTAACACTATGTGCATATGTGAACTAGACTATATGGTTGGACTTAATAAATGTTTTGTTATTTTGTGTTATGTGAACTTTACGAAAGATGTGTTGTGTTTATATTGTATGTATGTATGTACCGAACCGCACAAGAAACGCACAACACACACACACCTACATTGGATCGCACAAAGCCGTTGGGCTTTACACCTTGTACGCGGACCAATAGGGCAGCCCATGTAAGGGCCGGCCCACCCCCTCTAACCGTGTAAACACTTAGGGACTTGATCCTTTTCTCATTTGTTACAATTCACAACACAAGAACACACCAAGAAACCCTAGCTCTCTCTTTCTTTCTCACTCAAACCCGACGGCGAACAACCTGTGGATCGAGGATCTTGTTTTCTCTATTCACCATCTCCTTGTTGGATTCAATCGGTTAGTGTTTGATTTATTGTGAGTGATATGTTGATACTTGTTATAACAGTCATGATAATGATGATATAGGGTTCTTGTATGATTGTTGAGTATGTTAATGTAATTATACATGTTCTTGTTATGAAATCGGCTCTCATGTATAGTAAATGTTCACACACGAATCTGATTGGTATAATGTAGATCTAACGATAATTGATATGCTATATGTCCCGGATTGTCATGTGTGATGATTTAAGATTTGTTTAGAGTTGTTAATTATCATTATGCCATGAATCAAGATTAGGGTTCATAAGGATTGGTACTTGAAGTCCCTGTTTGATCGATATCTTGTTAAGTAATTTGCTGATATTGTGTTAATTGGCAAGGATTAAATTTGGAAACTTTGAATGGAATGTAACTGATAGCATAATTCATGGAATTTTGTTAAATGATCGCACAAGACTTCTTGGTGTACAAGAAGTCCAATCACACAAGGTGGTCCACTCGCACAAAGCGGCCTGTCGCACAAGATCCCTCGGATCACACAATGGCAGCTGGATCGTACAAGCCTTCATTGGATCGCACATGCTCTTTTGGGCCACACATATTCACACGATTTGTTAAGATACTTAACTGTTGGGCCGGACAGCCCAAATACCCACTCGCACAAGCACACACTGATCGCACAATTATGTGGGCCGTACATGTGTTACTTGATTAGTTGGGCCGGATGAACTGTTGGGCTGGAAGGGTCGCACAACCCCAATTGGATCGCACAAAACTGCCATACGTTTAATAGGTTGGGCCGAGACCACTATGTTTGAGTTGTTTGGACCGATTTATATTGGATCTCTTATGCATGTTATTGGGCTTGTTCTACTTCACACATGTTAACCATATTGTTTGACTGATTTCGGGTTGCTATGATATACATACGTGGTTGCCATGATATTTACGTGCTAACAACGTGTTCACCTGTATGATACATACGTGCAATATTTGAACCGAACCTGACTTGTGTGGTAACCTGTTAGGACGCGGTTAACCTGTTAGTCAAGAGTCTTTTATTTGTGTATCTGCCGAGCAAACCAAGGTGAGTTCACACAGCCAAGGCATGGGATTCCCGGGTTGGGAATTGGGTTGGATATGACGAAATGGAATGATTACTCGTACTTACGCATATACCAGACTATAGACCATCGTCCTCAGGTTAGTCAGGACACGTTACGTAAAGCCTACGTAACCCAGTATGTTTGCCATTTGTCTCCCGGGTCGGGAGGACACGTTACGTAAAGCCTACGTAACCCAATACCTTCTACTGGCTTCCGGGTCGGAAGGCCACGCTACGTAAAGCCTGCGTAGCCCCCACGCGTACCACTGTCCTCGGGGAAGGGCACGTCACGTAAAGCCTACGTGACCCTGTACGTTTTCCTGTTCTCGGTAAAGAAGAACACATGGTCGGAAGTTAGTCTAGTAAGTACCGTTAATGAGAAGCCCTCATTAGCCAGGATAAACACGGGAAGCCCCCACCTTCAGTACACACTAGTATGGGAAACCCCACTAGCTATACTTATGCACTATGTCATGAACTTACTTTCTGTGAACTCGCTCAACTAGTTTGTTGATTATTTGCTGCATGCCTTGCAGGACCTTAGGTATACTTGGAGCTTGCACCAGAGGAGAAGCGGGTCGTTGTGGACAAGAACTCGTGAATGCATATTAAACACTTTTACATTCACACATTGATACTTATGTTTTTGGGTTTTACATTTAATGCTTCCGCTACATATACAACATTTGGTTTTGAAACATCAATCGTATCTTTGATTATTATTAAATGCTATGTTTGATATGATTGGTGGCTTGATCCTGGTCAGTCACGCTCCCAAGCGGTGGTACTCCGCGGGTGGATTTTGGGGGTGTGACAGTATATTTGTATCGCTGGCCACCCCGGCATGTGTGCGAAGTTTAGTATGTATAGTTCGCAGCCTCCCTAAGGCATGTGTGCGAAGATCAGTCATAATATCGCAGCCAACCCTTGGCGTGTGTGCGAGGATCAGTTCAAGTAGGTATACTAGTCTAGCCGTATCTTATCATTTACCATCCTCACCCTGAGGACCATATCATTAAGTTCCATTAACTATGTACGCACGAAATAATCATCCAATCCCATTCCCACCCTGGGAACCCCATGCCTTGGCTGTGTGAACTCACCTTGGATTGCTCGGCAGATACACAAAGAAAAGAGTTCTTGAACTAAGGTTGGTCAACACGTCCTAACAGGGTTATCACACAAGTCAAGTTTGGTTCTAGTAATGCACGTATAAATCATATCAATCACGTATTACACGTTTAACAGTCAAAAGCATATAAAAATCATTCTTGTGCGTTTTAGAATATAAGCCCAAGGTACTCGGCCCAACATATAACAAATCAATCATAAAGGTCTCGGCCCAAATAACGTACATGAGTGACTTGTGCGATCCAAGCAGACTTGTGCGATCTGCTTGGATTGTGCGATGTGGTTTTGGGCTTGTTCGGCCCAAAAGTCTGAAGCCCAAGCATTAAAACATGGCCCATTCTAACAATATGCAAAAGCTTTGTGCGATCCGGATGGGCTTGTACGTTCAGATCAGTTGTGCGATTGACAGTTTTGGGCCATTGGGCCCAACAGTTTATCAACCCTACCACTTGTGCGGTCTAGCTAGCTTGTGCGACCAGGTCAGTTGTGCGACTGGTCTGCTTGTACGTGTGGTCATCTTGTGTGAACAAGATACCTTGTGCGATCGGTTCTAATCGTGGCAGCTAGTTACACGTTTCCTAGAATTGTGCAAGTCTGTTATTTGTTTCCAATTATTCGGTCCAAATCAACAATCAGTTACTCTATCATTAACAAATTCCGTAATTACGATTTATTAATCCACACACAATCAACAGTTTCTAACTTGTATATGGATCGATCAAACTAAGGTTTCCACATCTAACTCTTATGAACCCTAATCAAAAATCCAAGCAATACTTTTAACAGAATCATGAACTTTCAATTAGCTCTAATCGTAATCAACAAGTATTCAACCGAGTCATCAGACCATAGAGTTCGAATTCTAACATGCATCCCTAAATCAAGAACAATGAATAATCAACATCCCATGAGAAAAATACAATCGGATCATTATAATAGTCATACCGAATATTATCAAGCAACCCTAATCACATCTAAATCACGGCTAACAGTTTATCATGCAACTCTCGTCAAACCCTCTTGTACATCATCGATCACCTAGCCCAAAACAGCCGATTCACTTATCCAACATGAGCAAACTATTCTTGTCAATATAAATTCTTAGAATCAATCATAGAACAAGCATATATGTAAACAACACATTAGGTATCAATCACTATGGAAATAACCAAAGTAATTACTAACCGGTTTGAGAGGAGAATGGGATCAACCGAGTCAAGAGCTTCGAGGGAGATGGGGATGGTTGCCGTCGAGTTCAAGTGAGAGAGAAGAACACTAGGGTTTGTGAACTTGTGTGTGTGTTAGGTAATTGTAACAAATGAGAGAATCACCCCAGGGATGGGTGTTGTTTGCGTATAAGGGAAGTGGGCCGAGCCCAACTCGGCTGCCCTATGGGTCCGATTACAAGGCATGGCCCAAATGGGCTTGTGCGATCAGGCGGTGTGTTGTGCGGTTCGAGTTCCATGTAACTTATATACATACACATAACGTCTCATGTACATAATCATTAAAACACATATCACATAACATTCAATAAGCATACGCTTAGTCAATCAAGTTCATATAGTCGTGTCATGTTCATAAACGTTACACAAAAATAGGTTTGGAAACACGAGTTGTGTGACAACTCGAACTTTAGACCTATCGTTGTGTAATGTATGTGAACGTGTTATGATTATACGAGCTTTGATTTAAATGCACGTTATGTTATTATGTGCTTTGTGTTATATGTTATGTGATTGTATGTATGTAGGTTGTAAACGATCCGACCGCACACCCACACTTGATCGCACAAGGCTAAACGGTCACACAAGCCCATTCGGGCCACACCTTGTACGCGGACCAATAGGGCAGCCCATGTAAGGGCCGGCCCACCCCTCTAAACCGTGTAAACACCCATAGTTGGGGATTAGTAATCCCATTTGTTACAAACACCATCACACACAAAACCCTAGACAACTTTTGCTCTCTCTCGTCTTGCTTGGAACCCGACGGCGAACAACTATCCTTCGGATCAAGGATCTCGGCTCACCTTCTCTTTGTTTCAATCCAATCGGTTAGTATATGTTTGATGGTGTTCATGTATGATTAGTGTGATAATAACCGAATGATAGGTTTCACATGAATATTGTATGTTGATGTTGTTAATAACCGAGGATCCTTGTTCGCATGATTGCTTATGATAATAGTTAGTAATGTTTGTTAATCGGCTCACATGTTTGGTTAGGGTTCGCATGTATGATGTTCTTCGGTTTGATTTGATGATGATCATATGATTAAGTGTTATGAATGTTGTCAGTGTTCATGTTGTTGTGAATTAGGGTTCATACGTATTTAGTGTTAAAAATCCTGTTTAATCGATGGTTTGCTAGTTGGATAATAAGGAATTGTGTTAATTGATAGAATGGTAATTTTGGTAACAATTGATAGATTGTAACCGAATGCATGATATCCGGGTGTTTAAACTGATCGCACAAGCAGCACACAAGACGGGGCCAAGTAATTTGGACTTGTTTACATATCTGCTAATTGGACTGCCTATGTTAATTGGGCCGAGACCTTTATGTTGGACTCTTATAAGTTGGGCCGGGTATTGTTCGGGTTTAGATAGTTGAATCACACAAGAGGTGTTATGACATGTCGACTGTTTATGTGCATGCGTGTTTGCCATGATGTATACGTGCATTTATTGAACAGAACCTGACTTGTGTGGTAACCCTGGTAGGACGTGATTGACCACCATTAGTTCATGAGTCTTTTATTTGTGTATCTGCCGAGCAAACCAAGGTGAGTTCACACAGCCAAGGCATGGGATTCCCGGGTTGGGAATTGGGTTGGAAATGTTGATATGGAATGATTACTCGTACTTACGCATTCACTAGACTATAGACCATCGTCCTCAGGATAGTCAGGACACGTTACGTAAAGCCTACGTAACCCTGTAATTGCCATTTGTCTCCCGGGTCGGGAGGACACGTTACGTAAATCCTGCGTAACCCAATACCTTCTACTGTCTTCCGGGTCGGAAGGACACGCTGCGTAAAGCCTACGTAGCCCCCCACGCGTACCACTGTCCTCGGGGAAGGGCACGTCACGTAAAGCCTACGTGACCCAGTACGTATTCCTGTTCTCGGTTTAAGAAGAACACATGGTTGCACTAGTCTAGTAAGTACCATAATGGGAAACCCCCATTATAAAGGATAAATGTGAGAATCCCTCACCAGTAGTATATACATGTATGGGAAGCCCCCACTAGATGAACATATGCATTATTATACGAACTTACTTTCTGTGAACTCGCTCAACTAGTTGTTGATTATTTGCTGTATGCCTTGCAGGACCTTAGGTACATTATGGAGCTTGCACAGGGAGGAGCAGGTCGTTGTGGGATATGGATCATGAACGATATTTGAACTTATAACTATTTTGAGTTTACATTACTATGCTTCCGCTACTTAACAAAGTTGGTTTTGAAACATCTATCATGTCATGATGAACTACCTTAATTACTTTTATTATTATTAAATGCTATGTTTGATATGATTGATGGCTTGATCCTGGTCATGTCACGCCTCCAAGCGGTGGTACTCCGCGTGTGGATTTTGGGGGTGTGACAGATTGGTATCAGAGCCATTGGTTATAGAGAACTTGGTTTTAATATGGGGAAAGCGTTTTTATTAAGACCAGACTATAACCAGAACAGTGCTCTCAACGATCCACAACGACGCTTCGCTCCACGTGCAAGACTCGACATCCTAGGTAATAAGGTTTATGTTTATTGCCTGTTTGCTAGAACTGCTTAGAACTTTGCTCGCATTACGTTTAGATACACATGATACTATAGCATGAGAATCCCTACGTGCTTACACTTTTCTGTCATCGCCCTACTCGCGAACCACTCTCACTCATGTTACTTTTTACTATGAAGATCATGGCTGGAAGAATTAACATGACACAAGCCCAGCTAGAGGCTCTCGTTCACGCTCAAGTTGCTGCGGCACTTGCAGCTGCTCAAGCAGGTAGTATATCCTGTACTCATAACTTACGCTAGGATCTTTAGATCCTACACTCCTAAACTAGCCCTTGTATTTAAACTTTGCCCTATTCATACACAATAGGTCAACCAGCGCAGCAAGTTTGCACCTTTAAGAACTTCATGGACTGTCGTCCAAGTACCTTCAGCGGCACAGAGGGGGCAGTGGGACTCCTCCACTGGTTTGAAAAGCTAGAGTCAGTATTCGAAATGTGCGAGTGCCCTGAGGCTCGCAAGGTCAAGTATGCAACTGGCACGTTGGAAGGAATCGCGCTAACCTGGTGGAATGCGCAGGTGCAAATTCTGAGGTTGGCAGCTGCTAACGCCACCCCATGGAACGATTTCAAGGAACTCATCAAGTGTGAGTATTGCACGCGTGAAGATATTCACAAGTTGGAAGACGAGCTGTATAATCTGAAAATGGTTGGATCAGAGATCGAAGCGTATACTAAACGGTCGAATGAGCTGGCCGTTCTGTGTCCAACTATGGTGGACCCTCCATACAAGCGCATTGAGATGTATCTCAAGGGGTTGGCACCAGAAATCCAGAGCCATGTTACCTCGGCTAATCTCGATAACATCCAGGATATTCAACGCCTCGCTCATCGCATCACCGACCAGGCAGTGGATCAGAATAAACTGCCTAAGCGTGTCAACGCTACTGCTACAGTCACTCCTTCAGCTACTCCCGCTACTACTAGTGACAGCAAAAGAAAGTGGGATGGAGATTCCAGTAAAGGTTCAGCATCCGTTCAGTCTCAAGCTCAGCAACAGAAGACTGACCACTACCAGAGTCCCAGTCAGCAATCCTCTGGTGGTCATAGACGGGGAAGATATCAGGGATTTCACCCCAAGTGTCACAATTGCAACAGGCACCATAGCGGCCCATGCAGCAAGGGTCGTTGCCAAAGGTGTCTCAAGATGGGGCACGAGGCCAAAGACTGTAGGAGCCCTCGTCCTGTTTCCGCCAGCAGCGCACGATGATCCTGGTATAGTTCACGTCTTTGGGACCAGTACCCACTTTCGGGGCTGACAACCTCATCCTACTGGCTATATTTAGGATCCTACGTATAATGGTAGACGTACCATACATCCGTTCCTAAGGTTTCTAACGTTTTCACGTTAGCTAAGGTTTTGACATTTTCATGTCACCAAGTTTGGATAGTCGCCAGAAAAGGGCCATACTCCAGTTTACATACGATCCTTTGGGCTTGTCCTCAGTTATCCTATGGGCTTGTCCCCAGTGATCCTCTGGGATCATTCTCAGTTATCCTATGGGCTTGTCCCCAGTGATCCTCTGGGATCATTCTCAGTTATCCTATGGGCTTGTCCCCAGTGATCCTCTGGGATCATCCCCAGTTATCCTTTGAGCATGTCCCCAGTTGCTAATTTATCTCTTACATTGGCTTAGTCCCAAGATATGTTCCATCTTTCAGGTTCTCGAAGTTAAACAAATAAGGATCCTTAATCCTTATCATCCATTAAAGTTTTACTTGTGGTTATCCCGATTGAAGGATAGGACCCTAACTTGGATCCTCAGGTATGATCCTTGACTATTTTGATTATACTCATTATCTTAACCGACCCTTATACTTTGACAACCAAACCTATGATCCTTGAACTAAAATACTTTGAATATTTTCAATATCAGGATATTTGATCTAGGATCATATCCTAAATTTATTAAAACATATTTTCAACTCTTGATAAATATATTACAAAGACAATTGAGAAAAAAGAAGATAATTAAAGGATAACAACACGAGATAAGCCAGAAAAGTTAAAGTTATATTATTAAACAAAAGGATCATTAACCCTTTCAAGAAAGTTGTCAAAATTGCCAACCCACATTTCTACCAGCAAAACGTGGCCCGTCCACATGGGTTGGCAAAGGGTGTCCATTGTCTATACGGTCTTAGCATTGTGCAGGAGAGTAAAAGCGGCAGGATCACAAAGGCTTCATCCCCCAGACAGAGGATCCCTCCACCTTTTGTAATCCTACCTATTGTTCAAAGGATCCAGGATCCTTAAACCTAAGCAACTACTGTTCAGAGATTACAGACCATAGCTGTCTCAAACCATCAACAACCACAAAAAACCACTACCAATCCTAAAAAATTGGGCTCCGGCCTAGTCAAAAATATCCATCATCGCCCAATCTTGCAGCTCAAACCTTCGCTGCACCATCACTACCAGCTCCACTAGCTTCACCCTGATCCTTACCAGCATCTCCACCTTCAAGCGTAGGGATATCCTCAGCATCATCATCATCCTCCAACTCTGCCAGCCTTGCCTTCCAACCTTCCACGTCCCATGTACCTTTGTCAAAGGAAGGATCTTGAGCCTCCGCAGCCATCTGCAGCTGGATCTTGTACATGGTTATCGCAGCAGAAACCTTAGCATCCTGGGTGATGTCATGCTTCTCGTAGTCAAACTTGATCAATGCTTTGACAGCTTCATCCCTGGTAGCCCGGAGCTCCTTCTCAAGATCGGCTATCTTGAGATCCTTCAGTGCACCCATCTGGTGGAGGTCGGCAATTTGGCGATCCTGATCTTCAACATGGTTAACATATTGTCTCTATTTCAGTAAGTTTCTGCAAAAACAACAAGATATGACATCAGACACAGGTGATCCTCAAAAACCATCAGGATAACCCACAGGGGCAGTGATCCTAACCTCGTTGACAGAATCAAGGAATTGCTGACGGAGGAGGGGAAATCCTTGTAGATCTTCAGTAGTCTTCCTCTTCTTCCCCTTGCCTCGAATAGGTGCTTTGGGAGCTGATACTGAAGGACTGGCAGCAGGAGCCTTCTTCTTTGAAGATGTGACATTGGCAAGATCACTTATCCCGAATTTGGAGGCAGATTTGACAGACTTGGCGGACTTTCCAGCACCTACACAATAAAAAACAAGATAAGTTGCTTTATTAATCAAACAATCCTACATTTAATTTATATTCTATAAGGATACTTACTTGACATAGTGGCAGATGCAGAGGATACTTCTCGAGAATCTTGGACGGTGATTTGGAAGCTTCTAACTTCAGGATCAAGCTTTTTAAAAGCTAACACTCTCTCTTTTGCAGCAGGGGTTAATTTCAGATGAGCAATGGAAATAGCTGCATAAAAGACAAAGGAAAAAAGACATCAGTGATCCTCATCATATGAGACAGGGCTGATAGTGATCCTTCGAGGATCCTCTACCCTACCATGAGTGGCCCATTCTTTGGGCAGATCCTTCCCATCCGGGATGGAATCCCTTCTAACAAAGAAAAAACGACGCTTCCAGTTTGTATCATTCTTGGTGACCTTGAAGACAGGGTGATCCTCCCCGGCTTTCCGTTTCAGCAGATACCGGTAAGAGCCAAAAGTGGTAAGATCGTAAAACTCGGCCAACTCCGTCATCCCCAGATCAATCCCTCTCTGCTCAATGATCCTTTCGAAGGTATACAGAACCCTCCAGATCATCGGCATAGCTTGGATATAAGAGATGCCGGTTAAAGAAAAGAAGGATTGGGTGAAGGATGGAAAAGGATATGAATACCCTATGGTGAATGGAGTAGCAGGAAAAGCCACCCAGGTATCCGAAACAGAATCACTCAGAGCGGTAGGTGTGAAGGACTTGAAAACCGCATTCGCCGGAAAACAATGACGAATTCTGTCTATGTGAACATCAGTAAAGCAACACCTCTCCGTAGGAGAACCCTTGATAATCCCCTGGCTTTTTAAGGGACTATCCTTCTTAGAATCCTTGTGTGGAGAATTCCGGAGCAACATGTTTATGACGAGACAGAAACAGAGTAGAAGCAAAAAACAGAGCAAAGAGAAGGAAGAAGGGAAAGAGAGAAGAAGAGGATACCTGATCAAGTCTTCGGTAGTGATTATAAAGGGAAGATACCTCGAATTTAAATACAGAACGATCCTAACCCTATCTCCTATTTATAATGATGATTTGCAGGGATTGTCACATCTGTGACGTAATTTTCACAACGGCTAGTCCATGTGTAACGGCTAGTTATTCGGAATCGCCCGTTAGAGATAAGATCAAAACAAAATATAACTCGTCTATTTACAATTAACTCCTTATATTTTGGGGGCAATTGTTAGGGCTGGATTTTTATTATAGGTGATCCTTACACGTGATCCTAACCAGTGATCCTTGTTTCTTTGGCAGACAGCGATCCTCAGGAGGACTTCAGGATCAGGATCATGTGACATTATAGGATCCTCATACTAACGATCATCTTCGCTTAATGCAATGTTATTTTTGCAGGAATATCTAGCAGGATATGCTCTAGGCATCATGATCCAGGGACGCGTCTTCACAATTATGGCAAGAGCTTAATTGAAGAAAGACGTTGCACAGGATATGGAAACATGGCTTGATTCATGGGCAGCAATTTAGGCTAGATTGTCTTTATTTCCAATGGGTTAATGAGCTGATAATTAGTCATTTTACCTAAAATAAGTCACCTACACTTGTATAAATACCCCTCTTCCTCATTCGGAAGAACAGACACGACATACAACGCAACTCTCACACACTTAGACACCAAAAGCAATAGTGATCCTTGTACTCAGCTCATTATCATCCAAAGTTGTAATCATATTTTTGTTATATTGAAGTTGGTGATCGGTGGTTGCCATCACCCGAGGTTTTTTATGCCGGAGATCATTCATTGATCAAGGGCTTTTTCCTCGTATAAATCATTGTGTCTTTGCATCTTTTATCACAGAAGTGATCCTTTACTTTCATAATTAACCAAGCATCATACCCCGTTTACATAAAGTTTGGTTACATTATCCTTGTGTGATTTTTGACCAAAACACTGCCAATGCCAAGGATGTTCAAAGACTGACAGGCAGGATAGCAGCTTTGAACAGGTTCATATCGAAATCCTCAGAAAAATGCAAAGAATTCTATGATATCCTAAGGAAGAATAAGAAATTTGAATGGACTGAGAAGCATGAGAACGCTTTACAAGCCCTTAAAGAATATATGTCCTCAGCACCAGCATTAGCAAAACCGGAAAAAGGAGATGTGTTATCCTTATACCTGGCGGTATCCTCAACCGCTGTAAGTGTTGTCCTTGTCAAGGATCATGAAGGTACACAATATCCTATCTACTATGTAAGTAAAAGTTTACTTGATGCCGAATCCAGGTACTCACACCTCGAAAAACTTATTCTTGCATTAATCATGGCATCCACTAAGTTAAGGCATTATTTTGAAACCCATACTATTGTTGTTAAAACTAATTTTCCAATTAAGAATGTCCTCAGGAAACCGGAGATGTCAGGGAGAATGGCTAAGTGGGCAGTGAAGCTTAGTGCCCATGATATAAGATATGAACCAAGAACAGCCATTAAATCACAAGCCTTAGCCGACTTTGTGGCTGATTTCAGTAGTGATCTACAAAAAGAAGCAGAATTGGAGGTCCAGCAGCTGGATGAAACCAAGGATCCTTGGATATTACGCACTGACGGATCCTCAAATGTCAAGGGCACAGGGCTCGGGATCCTACTAAAATCGCCACAGGGGGACATAATACCCCACTCCATAGCCTGTGAGTTCCAAGCAACTAACAATGAGGCTGAATATGAAGCCTTAATTGCTGGCTTACAAATTGCTAAGGATATGGGGGTAAAATATCTTAAAGTATATGTAGACTCATTATTGATCACCAATCACTTTAATGGATCCTATGCTGTTAAAGGTGAAAAACTAACCAAATATTTAGAGATAGTCAAAGAATTGGCACTCTCTTTTGTTTCTTTCAGCTTAACACAGGTACCAAGGGAGGATAACACGGAAGCTGATGCATTGGCCAACTTAGGATCATCCTTAAAAATTCCAGAAGACATAAGTATCCCTATCATCCACATCCTGGCTCCTGCTATTGAAAGTCAAGTGGCCATGGAAATAGAAGAGGATACTGCAGTAATCCCTAGTGAAGAAGCTCAATCTTATGCAGGATCATGGGTCTCACCAATCATGAAATACTTGCAAGACGGAGAGATTCCAATAGGAGAAAATCCTAGAGCTTTCAGGATCAAGGTATCTCAATTTACGATCTTAAATAATGTGCTATATAAACGATCCCTTGCAGGACCATATTTAAGATGTATTGAGGATCCTGAAATTGAAGAAGTGTTGAGAGACTTCCATGAAGGAGATTGTGGAAACCACACTGGGGGCAGGGCATTATTCTCAAGGATCCTTAGAACAGGATACTACTGGCCGACCATGAAAAGAGATGCTGTAGAATATGCTAGGAAATGTGATCCTTGTCAAAGACACAGCAATATCCTTCATCAACCAGCTGAATTACTACACCCCATACCATCCTCTTGGCCATTCATGAGATGGGGAATGGATATAGTTGGCAAGCTCCCTAAAGCACCTGGTGGAAAAGTATTTATGCTTGCCATGACTGACTATTTTTCTAAGTGGATAGAAGCTGAAGCCTTCGCCCAAGTCAGAGAAAAGGAAGTCATATCCTTCATCAAAAGAAATATTATAACTAGATTTGGCATTCCCTCTGAAATTGTATGTGATAATGGCTCCCAATTCATTGGAAGCAGAACCACTAACTTTTGTGACAGTTGGGGAATCAAGATGATAACATCAACACCAGTTCATCCACAAGCCAATGGTCAAGCAGAATCATCCAACAAGATCATCATCAACAATCTGAAGAAGAAGCTAGGATCCAAGAAGGGGAAATGGGCAGAGGAGTTACTGTCACACCCCCAAAATCCACACGCGGAGTATCACCGCTTGGGAGCGTGACTGACCAGGATCAAGCCACCAATCATATTGAACATGTAACTAATATTAAGTAAAATAAATGTAAACCATCCATTCAATACGATGGGTGTTCAAAACATAACCATAATTTCAAAGTGTAGCGGAAGCATAGTAAATAAACCAACAATAGTTAATAGTTTTAAATGTCATAATAGTTCAACGTAGAAACCACGATCCTTGCCCACAACGACCCGCTTCTCCAGTGCAAGCTCCAAGTACCTAACGATCTGCAAGGCATGTAACAGAATGATCAACAAACTAGTTGAGCGAGTTCACAGTAAATAAGTACGTAACAGTAAGTACAGGTTGGCTCTACTGGGCCGATAGTAAGTTATATAGGTGGGGGCTTCCCATGTTATGTGACCACTAGACTATTCGTATTATCCCTGTTCTTCGTCCGAGAACAGTAGCGCGTATGAGGTGTGCGTAGATTTTTCGCACGTATCCTTTGTATCGAGGATAGTAATTAGTATATGACCACGTAGGTGTTATCCCAACCTACGGAAGAAGTAAGTAATGCGTACACGTAGGTTTTACGTGCGTGCCTGACATCCGAGGCAGTAATGGCATATGACCACGTAGGTGTTATCCAACCTACGGAACCACGTAGGTGTTATCCCAACCTACGGAATTTAGTATATGACCACGTAGGTGTTATCCCAACCTACGGAATTTAGTGTATGACCACGTAGGTGTTATCCCAACCTACGGAATTTAGTGTATGACCACGTAGGTGTTATCCCAACCTACGGAACCGTCCTGACATCCGAGGACCATGATAGATGATAGTCTAGGAAAAGCGTTTGTACGTTTATGTCAATTGAAACCTTTAACCCATTCCCACGACCCGGGAATCCCATGCCTTAGTAGGAGTGTGAACTCACCTTGGTTTGCTCGGTATGCTAGGTTATGCACTCACAAGTAATTAATCAAGTCCTATTGTATGCACGTATAACAAATCAGTTCATGTTCACAATGATACGCATGCAATTTAATGTTCACATAACAGTCAGTTTGCATATCGGCACAACACGTATTATTTCACATTAAATCATCAGCTATCATTCGATTCACACTACCCATCCTTCGATACATTGCTCATCCTTCGGTCTAACAGTTATCACAATTATCACAATTATGTTTCGACACGTCTTTCGATACACAGTTATCATCTTACGATTCATGGTTATCTTTCGGACCAAATGTTATGTTTCGAACCTACTGTCATCTTTCGACCAAAGCTATCCTTCGGTCAACACTACTATGGTTCGAAGGACAAGTATCTTTCGGTCACAACTATGTTTCGAATAACTACCATCTTTCGACAAATAACAGTTACGTTTATTCCAAGTTTCCAAGTTTATCCGATTATCAATTAACACCAATTTCACAAATCAGCTAACATCAACAAGATCAAACAAGCATAATTCCCATGTTTATCAAGAACCCTAATCTGAATAACAAGATCATTCAAACTATCCGATTTACACATAGGTGCCGATTACATAAACATGTCCGATTACAATATTCGGCCGATTATAAACCTGATTAACATAAACATCTTAACAACCATGACAATTCAATTCGTATATTATCCGATCATCGTGCAAATACTGTCCGGTTCTAACAACACTCTAACGATTAACAAGCAAGTCCGGCCGGTTATCAGGCATATCCGGCCGATCAACAAAGCTAAATCAACATGTTATCATCAAATCGTATTATCAATCACCCATTTAACAAACATCAATTCCTATCCGGTCGATCACCTTGACCTGATTAACTAGCCGATTAACAAACCAATTCGTAACATTAAACATGAAATCATTTAATCAATCAAAACAATACAATTAAACACTAACCGGAAATCTGGATTACGGAATGAAATCCTTCGAACAGGGAATGGGTCTGCTGCCGTCACACACACACAATAGAACTAGGGTTTTTGAAAACTAACTCACGACTTACATGCATTCACGTTTATAAATCGTTTCACAGGAATGGGCCAAGCCCATTAGAAAGACTGGGCCGAAAGATCTGGATTCTAGTCGAAGGATATAGTCCTTGGTCGAAGGATATGTTTCGTGATCCTTCGAACCGAAAGTTGATCCTTCGAATCGAAGGATATGTTTCGAGATCCTTCGAACTGTAGGTCATGTTTCGTGATCTAGACTAAGTGTTTTAATAATAATTCTAATATTATTTTCTACCACAGCAAGTAATCACATATAGGCAAAACGACAATACGTTTCATTAAAACACAACGCGTACAATTTCAAGTCCACCACTTCAAACAACTAAACAGTCAAAGTCAACGCGCATTTAATGCGAAAGTGAAAGTCAGAAACTCGAGTTGTCACATTATCCCCAACTTAAAAGAAATTTCGTCCCGAAATTTGGTACGCACTCACTGAGGAAGCTAGGTAAGTTATATCGTTCACTGGTTTTCCCGGGGTGTCACATCATCCCCCCGTTGATTTGGAATTTCGTCCCGAAATTCAGTAGTAGTAGCTTCAGCCTCAGTAGTGGTTGCATTGGTTTCGAATAACTGGGGTACTTTTCTGTCATCTGATCCTCGCGTTCCCAGGTGTACTCTGGGCCACGTCGGGAGTTCCAACGAACTCGAACAAGAGGGATTCTCTTGTGTTTGAGGACCTTACATCCCGGTCCGTGATTTCAACTGGTTCCTCGACGAACTGCAACCGCTCGTCGATAGTGAGTTCCTTAAAAGGAACTATGAGGGTCTCATCTGACAGGCACTTCTTCAGATTTGACACGTGAAATACATTGTGAACTGCACCGAGTTCAGCTGTTAGGTTCAGTCCGTAGGCTACTGGGCCTATTCTTTCAGCGATTTCGAACGGTCCAACATACCGTGGATTGAGTTTGCCTCGTTTACCTAAACGAACCACACCCTTCCAGGGTGAAACTTTCAATAAAACCCGGTCCCCGACCTCAAATTCCAATGGCTTTCTACGCTTGTCCGCGTAGGCTTTCTGACGGTCGCGTGCTGCCGCCATGCGTTGTCGTATCTGTGCTATCTTTTCTGTGGCGTCCACTACAATCTCTGGACCCGTAATTTGACTATCCCCCACCTCTGCCCAACAGAGAGGTGACCGGCATTTACGCCCGTACAATGCCTCAAATGGAGCGGCTTGAATGCTGGTGTGGTAACTGTTATTGTATGAAAACTCCACTAAAGGGAGGTGCTTTTCCCAGCCGTTGCCGAAATCGATGACGCACGCTCGAAGCATGTCTTCTAGAGTTTGGATAGTTCGCTCAGACTGCCCATCCGTCTGAGGATGATATGCTGTGCTCATGTCTAATCGTGAGCCGAAGGATTTGTGCATCGCTTGCCAAAGCTCTGACGTGAATCGTGCATCGCGATCCGAAATAATAGAAGTGGGCACTCCGTGCCTCGAAACAACTTCTTTCAAGTAGATGTCTGCTAGGGTAGAAAACTTATCCGTTTCTTTGATAGCCAAGAAGTGAGCAGACTTTGTGAGTCGATCAACGATCACCCAAATAGTGTCATTCCCACGCTGGGGTCTAGGTAAGCCCGTAACAAAATCCATGGAAATTTCTTCCCATTTCCACTGTGGTATCCTGGGCTGTTGAAGTAGGCCTGCTGGTTTCTGATATTCAACCTTGACTCTCGCACAGGTTAAGCATTTTCCAACGTACGTAGCGATGTGAGCCTTCATACTAGGCCACCAGTAAGTAGTACTGATGTCGTGGTACATTTTATCTGACCCTGGATGTACCGAATAGCGAGACTTGTGAGCTTCATCCATTACAAGTTCGCGTAAACCGCCATAAAGTGGGACCCAAATACGCCCCGTTACATAGTAGGCGCCGTCTTCCTTTTGTTCCATGCGTTGCCTTGAGCCGCGTAAGGCTTCAGCTTTGACGTTTTCGGGTTTCAGTGCTTCTAACTGAGCAGCTCGTATCTGTGCAGGAAGACTGGACTGAATAGTAAGCTGTAGCGCTCGCACGCGCTTAGGTAGAGTGTCTTTCCGACTGAGGGCATCAGCCACAACATTGGCTTTGCCTGGATGGTACTTGATGGCGCATTCATAGTCGTTAAGCAGTTCGACCCATCTCCGTTGACGCATATTCAAATCCCTTTGCTTAAGAATATGCTCGAGACTCCTGTGATCGGTGTAAATCGTGCATTTGGTACCGTACAAGTAGTGTCGCCATATCTTAAGCGCGAAACAACAGCTCCCAGCTCTAAATCGTGCGTCGTGTAGTTTCGTTCGTGAATCTCAAGTTGGCGCGAGGCGTAAGCAATGACCTTGTCGCGCTGCATTAACACACATCCAAGACCCTGGATGGATGCATCACAGTATACTACAAAATCGTCCGTGCCCTCTGGCAATGAGAGGATAGGTGCACTGCGAAGCCAGAAGTCGCATTTTGAAAACTTTGCGTACTGTTGCTCTTTTCGAAGAAGTTCCAAGATAAGACGTAAGTGCTGCTCGTGCTCCTCCTGACTCTTGGAGTAAATCAAAATGTCGTCGATGAAAACGATAACAAACTTATCAAGATAAGGTTTGCACACCCTGTTTGTAAGGTCCATAAATACGGCAGGTGCGCTCAATAATATCAAACCATCCATCATACCAAACATAAAGTATACAGGTAAAATAATTCATAAAACCCAACACGATTAATGTTCAAATCAAACTTTGTTTGAGTAGCGTAAACATAATAATGAAAATCCAAGACAAGTTATAAGTTCAAATATCGTTCATTGCGTCTCCCTGACCAACCATGTACATGCTGCCCCGGCGTCATGGTTTCCATTGCTTCCCCCAACGCTTTCCCCGTTGTCGTCCCTGCTTCCATGGTCGTGGTTCCGAGTCTGGTCCTGGTTCATATGTGGACAATGCCTCTTGTAGTGATCTTTAGCATCACACTGAAAACATCCTTTAAAACTTTGTTGTTGCTGCTGATTCTGTGAAGATTGAGGCGGTCGTTGTGGTTCTTGAGTTACAGGGCGTGAGTTTCGACAATCCTTAGCTTCATGACCAATCTTGAGACACCGCTGACAACGAACCCTGTTGCACTGGCCACCGTGGTGTCTGTTACATTTGTTGCACCATGGGTGAATTCCTCGATATCTTTTCTGCCCATGACTACTAGAAAACTGCTGTCTGGGGCTCTGGTAGTCATCTATCTCTTGCTGCTGCGTCAGAGGCTGGACTAAAATTAATCCCGTGCTCGGGTTTTCATCCCACTTGCGTTTGTTATCTCCAGAAGCACATGCAGTATCAGTCTTAGCTCGTTTCGGTAGTTTGTTCTGTTCTACAGCCTGGTCTGTGAGATGGTGAGCCAGTCGAATGGCTTGCTGGATAGTGCCAAGGTTAGCTGTGGTCATATGATTCTGAATTTCGGGCACCAGACCCTTGAGATACAATTCGATGCGTTTAGTGGAAGGGTCTACCATAGTAGGACAAAATGTGGCTAACTCGTTTGATCTTCTCGTATAAGCTTCAATTTCAGATCCCACCATCTGCAGGTTGAGGAACTCTACCTCAAGTTTGTGGATGTCCTCTCGTCTGCAAAACTCTTCCTTAATTAGTTCCTTGAACTCGTTCCAGGGGGTGGCATTAGCAGCTGCCATCCCTAACATCTGAACCTGTGCTTTCCACCAGGTAAATGCAGCACCTTCGAGTGTTCCAGTGGCAAACTTTACCCTACGTGACTCAGGGCAATCATGCACCTCGAAGTCAGTTTCGAGTCTCTCGAACCAATGGAGGAGGCCTTCAACCCCCTCAGTTCCACTGAAGGTACAAGGCTGGCAATCCTTGAGATTTTTGAAGGTGTAAACAGGGGACTGAGCGTGTTGACCTCCCGCTTGTATGGCTGCAAGTGCCGCAGCAATTCGTTCGTTAATGAGAGCCGTCAACTGGGCTTGAGTCATGGTAATTCGTGCGGCCATTGATCTTCACATCAAGGCAACATAAGTGAGAAAGGTTCGCGAATAGTGCGATGACAGAAGAGTGTAAGCACATAAGTATTCTCATACAATGACAAGTTGTGAGCAAGGTAATGTAAGCATACTACGAGCAAAGTTCTATGCAAATTCTAGCATGTAGGCAATAAACATAAACCTTATTACCTAAGAAGTTGAGTCTTGCACGTGGAGCGAAGCGTCGTTGTGGATCGTTGAGAGCACTGTTCTGGTTATAGTCTGGTTTTAATAAAAACGTTTTTCCATATTAAAACCAAGTTCTCTATAACCAATGGCTCTGATACCAATCTGTCACACCCCCAAAATCCACACGCGGAGTATCACCGCTTGGGAGCGTGACTGACCAGGATCAAGCCACCAATCATATTGAACATGTAACTAATATTAAGTAAAATAAATGTAAACCATCCATTCAATACGATGGGTGTTCAAAACATAACCATAATTTCAAAGTGTAGCGGAAGCATAGTAAATAAACCAACAATAGTTAATAGTTTTAAATGTCATAATAGTTCAACGTAGAAACCACGATCCTTGCCCACAACGACCCGCTTCTCCAGTGCAAGCTCCAAGTACCTAACGATCTGCAAGGCATGTAACAGAATGATCAACAAACTAGTTGAGCGAGTTCACAGTAAATAAGTACGTAACAGTAAGTACAGGTTGGCTCTACTGGGCCGATAGTAAGTTATATAGGTGGGGGCTTCCCATGTTATGTGACCACTAGACTATTCGTATTATCCCTGTTCTTCGTCCGAGAACAGTAGCGCGTATGAGGTGTGCGTAGATTTTTCGCACGTATCCTTTGTATCGAGGATAGTAATTAGTATATGACCACGTAGGTGTTATCCCAACCTACGGAAGAAGTAAGTAATGCGTACACGTAGGTTTTACGTGCGTGCCTGACATCCGAGGCAGTAATGGCATATGACCACGTAGGTGTTATCCAACCTACGGAACCACGTAGGTGTTATCCCAACCTACGGAATTTAGTATATGACCACGTAGGTGTTATCCCAACCTACGGAATTTAGTGTATGACCACGTAGGTGTTATCCCAACCTACGGAATTTAGTGTATGACCACGTAGGTGTTATCCCAACCTACGGAACCGTCCTGACATCCGAGGACCATGATAGATGATAGTCTAGGAAAAGCGTTTGTACGTTTATGTCAATTGAAACCTTTAACCCATTCCCACGACCCGGGAATCCCATGCCTTAGTAGGAGTGTGAACTCACCTTGGTTTGCTCGGTATGCTAGGTTATGCACTCACAAGTAATTAATCAAGTCCTATTGTATGCACGTATAACAAATCAGTTCATGTTCACAATGATACGCATGCAATTTAATGTTCACATAACAGTCAGTTTGCATATCGGCACAACACGTATTATTTCACATTAAATCATCAGCTATCATTCGATTCACACTACCCATCCTTCGATACATTGCTCATCCTTCGGTCTAACAGTTATCACAATTATCACAATTATGTTTCGACACGTCTTTCGATACACAGTTATCATCTTACGATTCATGGTTATCTTTCGGACCAAATGTTATGTTTCGAACCTACTGTCATCTTTCGACCAAAGCTATCCTTCGGTCAACACTACTATGGTTCGAAGGACAAGTATCTTTCGGTCACAACTATGTTTCGAATAACTACCATCTTTCGACAAATAACAGTTACGTTTATTCCAAGTTTCCAAGTTTATCCGATTATCAATTAACACCAATTTCACAAATCAGCTAACATCAACAAGATCAAACAAGCATAATTCCCATGTTTATCAAGAACCCTAATCTGAATAACAAGATCATTCAAACTATCCGATTTACACATAGGTGCCGATTACATAAACATGTCCGATTACAATATTCGGCCGATTATAAACCTGATTAACATAAACATCTTAACAACCATGACAATTCAATTCGTATATTATCCGATCATCGTGCAAATACTGTCCGGTTCTAACAACACTCTAACGATTAACAAGCAAGTCCGGCCGGTTATCAGGCATATCCGGCCGATCAACAAAGCTAAATCAACATGTTATCATCAAATCGTATTATCAATCACCCATTTAACAAACATCAATTCCTATCCGGTCGATCACCTTGACCTGATTAACTAGCCGATTAACAAACCAATTCGTAACATTAAACATGAAATCATTTAATCAATCAAAACAATACAATTAAACACTAACCGGAAATCTGGATTACGGAATGAAATCCTTCGAACAGGGAATGGGTCTGCTGCCGTCACACACACACAATAGAACTAGGGTTTTTGAAAACTAACTCACGACTTACATGCATTCACGTTTATAAATCGTTTCACAGGAATGGGCCAAGCCCATTAGAAAGACTGGGCCGAAAGATCTGGATTCTAGTCGAAGGATATAGTCCTTGGTCGAAGGATATGTTTCGTGATCCTTCGAACCGAAAGTTGATCCTTCGAATCGAAGGATATGTTTCGAGATCCTTCGAACTGTAGGTCATGTTTCGTGATCTAGACTAAGTGTTTTAATAATAATTCTAATATTATTTTCTACCACAGCAAGTAATCACATATAGGCAAAACGACAATACGTTTCATTAAAACACAACGCGTACAATTTCAAGTCCACCACTTCAAACAACTAAACAGTCAAAGTCAACGCGCATTTAATGCGAAAGTGAAAGTCAGAAACTCGAGTTGTCACAGTTACCTTATGTGCTATTGGCTGATAGAACAACTCCCAAGAATGCCACTGGTCAAACACCTTTTTCTTTAGTATTTGGGGCAGAAGCAGTGATCCCAACAGAGATGGTGATCCCAACTGCTAGAACAAGTGCTCGTGATCCTGAAGAAAATGCTGCAATCCTGGCTCAGGATTTGGATACTATTGAGGAAATCAGGGATCTGGCTAGGGTAAGGATGGCTAGCTACCAACAAAGAATGGCTGGTGCCTACAACAAAAATGTTAGGATAAGGAAGTTCCAAGTCGGAGATATGGTGTTGAGAAAAACATTCCAAAACACTATTAATCCTGCTGACGGGAAGTTAGCACCAAAATGGGAAGGCCCTTACTTAATTGAAGCTGAAGCAGGAAAGGGGGCATACAGATTGCTAACTATGGAAGGAAACTTGTTACCAAGAGCCTGGAATGCTGTTCACTTAAAGAGATACTTTATGTGAACACGATCCTTCAAGCATGTGATCCTCACACTGAAGTATCCTCGAAGGATCCCGATAATGTCAGTGATCCTTACTCTGGTAATGTCCTTATCTTAAAACATTTACATTTCCTTACTTTTTACCAAAGGATAAGGATCCTGTATCCTTCATCCTCTTCTCACGAACCATTTGAGTTATGATAGTTCAGGTATCTTCAGCATATCGTCAAAGATCTTCAAAAGCACCGCAGATCCTTGGGTCCAACCCCAGTTATCCTTGGGATTATCCCCAGTTTCCGCCAGCAGCGCACCATGATCCTGATATAGTTCACGTCTTTGGGACCAGTACCCACTTCCGGGGCTGACAACCTCATCGTACTGGCTATATTTAGGATCCTACGTATAATGGTAGACGTACCATACATCCGTTCCTAAGGTTTCTAACGTTTTCACGTTAGCTAAGGTTTTGACATTTTCATGTCACTAAGTTTGGATAGTCGCCAGTAAGGGCCATACTCCAGTTTACATACGATCCTTTGGGCTTGTCCCCAGTTATCCTTTGGGCTTGTCCCCAGTGATCCACCGGGATCATTCTCAGTTATCCTTTGGGCATGTCCCCAGTTACTATTTTATTTCTTACATTGGCTTAGTCCCAAATTGTGCTTCGTTTTTCAGGATTGTCAAAGTTAAAACACATAAGGATCCTTAATCCTTATTATCTAGTAAAAACTTATCTACGACTGTCTCGGTTGAAGGTTAGGATCCTAACTTGGATCCTCAGGTATGATCCTTGACTATTTTGATTATACTCATTATCCTAACCAACCCTTATACTTTGACAACCAAACCTATGGTCCTTGAACTAAAATACTTTGAATATTTTCAATATCAGGATATTTGATCTAGGATCATATCCTAACTTTATTAAATATATTTTCAACTCTTGCCACTTTAAACAAATATACTACAAAAACAACTAAGAAACAAGAAGATAAGGATAACAACACGAGATAAGCCAGAAAAGTTAAAGTTATATTATTAAACAAAAGGATCATTAACCCTTTCAAAAAGTTGTCAAAATTGCCAACCCACGTTTCTACCAGCAAAACGTGGCCCGTCCACATGGGTTGGCAAAGGGTGTCCATTGTCTTTGCGGTCTTAGCAGGTGCAGGAAAGTAAAAGCGGCAGGATCACAAAGGCTTCATCCCCCAAACAGAGGATCCCTCCACCTTTTGCAATCCTACCTATTGTTCGAAGGATCCAGGATCCTTTACCCTAAAAACTATTGTTCAAAGATTACAGACCATAAATTGTTCACAAACCATCAACAACCACAAAAAAAACACTACCAATCCTAAAAAAAAAAAATTGGGCTCCGGCCTAGTCTCGAAATATCCATCATCGCCCAATCCAGCAGCTCACACCTTTGCTGCTCCATCACCACCAGCTTCTCCACCCTGATCCTTCTCAGCATCACCACCTTCCAGCATGGGGATCTCCTCTGCTTCGTCCTCATCCTCCAGCTCTGCCAATCTTGCCTTCCAACCCTCCACGTCCCATGAGCTCTTGTCAAAGGCAGGATCCTGAGCCTCCGCAACCATTTGTAATTGAATCTTGTACATAGCAGTTGCGGCAGAGACCTTGGCATCCTGGATGATCTCCTGCTTCTCACCATCCATATCAATTAGCCTTTGAGCAGCCTCATCCTTTGTAGCCCGGAGCTCCTTCTCAAGATCAGCTATCTTGAGATCCTTTAACACGTCCATTTGTTGGAGGTCGGCGATTTGGCTCTCCTGATCCTCGACATGGCCAAGGTAGGTCTCAATCTCGGCAAGTTTCTGCAAAAAAGAAAAAAGGTAAGTTCAGGATCAGGTGATCCTCAAAAAAGCAGGATAGACAAGCAGATATACAAGCAGGATATTCGAGAAGGATAACTAACAGGGGCAATGATCCTTACCCCATTGACGTAGTCAAGGAACTGTTGGCGGATCAGGGGAAATCCTTGAAGATCCTCAGGAGCCTTCCTCTTCTTCCCCTTACTTCTAACAGGTGCCTTAGGAGCTGAAGCAGAGGGACTGGCAACAGAAGCCTTCTTTCGTGAAGACTTAACGTTGGCAAGTTCATCAATCCCGAACTTGGAGGCAGACTTGGCAGATTTGGCAGACTTCCCAACACCTACACAATCAAAACAAGATAAGTTCCCTTACTAATTAAACAATCTAGCATATAACTTACTTTTTACAAAGATACTTACTTGACATAGTGGCAGATGCGGAGGATACTTCCTGTGGATCTTGGACGGAGACTTGGAAACTTCTGACCTCAGGATTAAGCTTTTTAAAAGCCAAGACTCTTTCTCTTGCAGCAGGGGTTAACTTAAGATAAGCAATGGATATAGCTGCACAAAAAATAAAAAAGAAAAGAGACGTTAGTGATCCTCATCACATAAGGCAAGTCTGACGGTGATCCTTCCAGGATCCTCTATCCTACCATGAGTAGCCCATTCCTTGGGCAGATCCTCCCCATCTGGGATGGTATCCCTTCTAACGAAGAAAAAGCGACGCTTCCAGTTTGTATCGTTCTTAGTCACCTTGAAGACAGGGTGATCCTCCCCAGCTTTCCGTTTTAGCAGATATCGGCAAGAACCGAACGTGGCAAGATCATAAAGGGCGGCCAACTCTGCCATCCCCAAATCAATTCCCTTCTGCTCGATGATCCTCTCGAAGGTATACAAAACCCTCCAGATCATCGGCATAGCTTGGATATAAGATATGCCGGTTAAAGAAAAGAAGGATTGGGTGAAGGCCGGAAAAGGATACGAATACCCTATGGTGAACGGAGTAGCAGGAAAGGCCACCCAAACATCAGAAACAAAGTCGCTCAAAGCACTAGGTGTGAAGGATTTAAAAACAGCATTCGCCGGAAAGCAATGACGAATCCTGTCTACGTGGGCATCAGTAAAGCAACACCTCTCCGTAGGAGAATCCTTGATGATCCCTTGGCTTTTTAGGGGACTACTCTTCTTGGAATCCTTGTGTGGAGAATTCCGGAGCAACATGCTTGTGACGGAATAGAAACAGAATAAAAGCAGAAAACAGAGCAAGAGAAGGAAGAGAGCAAGAGAGAAGAAGAGAGTACCTGATCAATCTTCGGTAGCGATTATAAAGGGAAGATATCTCGAATTTAAATGCAGAGTGATCCTAACCCTATCTCCTATTTATATTCATGATTTGCAGGGATTGTCACATCTGTGACGTAATGATCACAACGGCTAGTCCGCTTATAACGGCTAGTTATTCGAATAGTCCGTTGGAGATAAAGATCAGAGCAAAATATAATTCGTTTATTTACAATAAACTCTTTATATTTTGGGGGCAATTGTTAGGGCTGGATTTTTATCATATGTGATCCTTACACGTGATCCTAACCAGTGATCCTTGTTTCTTTGGCAGACAGTGATCCTCAGCAGGACTTCAGGATCAGGATCATGGACCATTGGAAGGATCCTCGTGCTAATAGTTATCTTCGTGTAATACAACATTATTTTGCAGGAACATCTAGCAGGATACGCTCTTAGCATCATAATCAAGGGACGCGTCTTCACAATTATAGCACGAGCTTAATCAAAGATAGACGTTGCAAAGGATATGGAAACTTAGCTTGATTTAAGGGCGGCAATTTAGGCTAGATTGTCTTTTATTTCTAAAGGGGTAATGAGCTGATTATTAGTCTTTTTACCTAAAATAGGTCACCTACACTTGTATAAATACCACTCTTCCTCATTTGGAAGAACACACACGACATACGACGCAACCCTCACACACTTAGACACTCGAAACAATAGTGATCCTTGTACTCAGCTCATTATCATCCGAAGTTGTAATCATTTTGTTCTTATATTGAAGTTTGGTGATCGGTAGTTGCCATCACCCGAGGTTTTTTATGCCGGAGATCATATATTGATCAAGGGCTTTTTCCTCGTATAAATCATTGTGTCTTTACATCTCTATCACGAAAGTGATCCTTTACTTTTATAACTAATCAAGCATCATACCCCAATTACATAAAGTTTGGTTACATTATCCTTGTGTGATTTTTGACCAAAACAGTATGCACACCACTTCGATTTGTCTTTTGTTCTGGCTGATTTGTCATTTTTTCTAGGCCATCTGGCTTTTTCTCCTAGATTCTGCATTGCAAGAATTAGTTCATGGTTATCAACGGAAAAAAAATATTCGGAAATTGGAGGATAATCTTCATCATCCTCTTCTTGGTCAACAGCATGCACGTTCTGGTTGTCAGTTCTGTTATAGGATTTGAATCTGTTGCTTTTGAAAGAGGATCCTTGCTTTTCTTGTTTTGAGGATCCTACTTGTCTCTCCTGGATCCTCTTGTCATCCTCTAACCGGATGAACCTGAGTGCCCGAGTTCTTACTTCGTCTAGGTTCCTGCATGGTGTCATAACAAGATCATCATAGAACAATGATTCCTTAAGTAATCCCATCTTGAAGGCCTCAACAGCTGTGGCCACATCCAAGTTAGGAATATCCAAGGATTCTTTACTAAATTTGGTTATATAATCCCTTAATGATTCATTATGACCCTGAGTTATCCTATATAAATCGCTAGTCAATCGTTCAAATTTTCTACTACAAGAAAATTGATTATTGAATAAGTTAACTAAATTAGCGAATGAAGTAATAGAGTAAGGGGGAAGACTTAGCAGCCCTTTAAGAGCCGATCCAGTAAGAGTGGATCCAAATCCCTTGCACAGGCATGCTTCGTTTAACCTTTCTGGAATAGGATTGATCTCCATCCTCTCCCTGTATTGTGCTATGTGTTCCTCAGGATCCGTCGTACCATCATACAGCTTCATAGTAGGTGTTTTGGTCAAAAATCACACAAGGATAATGTAACCAAACTTTATGTAAACGGGGTATGATGCTTGGTTAATTATGAAAGTAAAGGATCACTTCTGTGATAAAAGATGCAAAGACACAATGATTTATACGAGGAAAAAGCCCTTGATCAATGAATGATCTCCGGCATAAAAAACCTCGGGTGATGGCAACCACCGATCACCAACTTCAATATAACAAAAATATGATTACAACTTTGGATGATAATGAGCTGAGTACAAGTATCGCTATTGCTTTTGGTGTCTAAGTGTGTGAGAGTTGCGTTGTATGTCGTGTGTGTTCTTCCGAATGAGGAAGAGTGGTATTTATACATGTGTAGGTGACCTATTTTAGGTAGCTAAACTAATATTCAGCTCATTACCCCTTTAGAAATGAGATACAATCTAGCCTAAATAGCCGCCCATGAATCAAGCCATGTTTCCATATCCTGTGCAACGTCTTTCTTCAATTAAGCTCTTGCCATAATTGTGAAGACGCGTCCCTGGATCATGGTGCCTAGAGCATATCCTGCTAGATATTCCTGCAAAAATAACATTGCATTAAGCGAAGATGATCGTTAGTATGAGGATCCTATAATGTCCCATGATCCTGATCCTGAAGTCCTGCTGAGGATCACTGTCTGCCAAAGAAACAAGGATCACTGGTTAGGATCACGTGTAAGGATCACCTATAATAAAAATCCAGCCCTAACAATTGCCCCCAAAATATAAGGAGTTAATTGTAAATAGACGAGTTATATTTTGTTTTGATCTTATCTCTAACGGGCGACTCCAAGAAACTAGCCGTTATGCTCGGACTAGCCGTTGTGATCATTACGTCATAGATGTGACAATCCCTGCAAATCATGATTATAAATAGGAGATAGGGTTAGGATCACTCTGCATTTAAATTCGAGATATCTTCCCTTTATAATCGCTACCGAAGACTGATCAGGTATCCTCTTCTTCTCTCTTTCTTTTCTCTTTGCTCTGTTTTCTGCTTCTACTCTGTTTCCATCCCGTTACAAATATGTTGCTCCGGAATTCTCCACACAAGGATCCCAAGAAGGATAGTCCCTTAAAAAGCCAGGGGATTATCAAGGATTCTCCTACGGAGAGGTGTTGTTTCACTGATGTTCACATAGACTGAATTCGTCATTGCTTTCCGGCGAATGCCGTTTTTAAATCCTTTGATCCTACTGCTTTGAGCGACTTTGCCTCGGATGTCTGGGTGGCTTTCCCTGCTACCCCGTTTGCTATAGGGTACTCGTATCCTTTTCCAGACTTTACCCAGTCTTTCTTTTCCTTAACCGGCATCTCTTACATCCAAGCTATGCCGATGATCTGGAGGGTTCTTTATACCTTCGAGAGGATCATCGAGCAGGAAGGGATTGATCTGGGGATGGCGGAGTTAGCTGAGTTTTACGATCTAACCACCTTCGGTTCTCACCGGTATTTGTTGAAACGGAAAGCTGGGGAGGATCACCCAATCTTCAAAGTTACCAAGAATGATACAAACTGGAAACGTCGGTTTTTCTTTGTTAAGAGGGATTCCATCCCGGATGGGAAGGATCTGCCCAAGGAATGGGCCACTCATGGTATGGTAGAGGATCCTCGAAGGATCACTATCAGCCCTGTCTCATATGATGAGGATCACTAATATCTCTTTTTATCTCTTGTGCAGCTATATCCATTGCTCATCTGAAATTAAGCCCTGCTGCAAAAGAGAGAGTCCTAGCTTTTAAAAAGCTTAATCCTGAAATCAGAAGTTTCCAAGTCACCGTCCAAGATTCTCAAGAAGTATCCTCTGCATCTGCCACTATGTCAAGTAAGTATCCTTATAGAATATAAATTGAATGTAGGATTGTTTGATTGATAAAGCAACTTATCTTGTTTTTGATTGTGTAGGTGCTGGAAAGTCCGCCAAGTCTGTCAAATCTGCCTCCAAATTCGGGATAAGTGATCTTGCCAATGTCACATCTTCAAAGAAGAAGGCTCCTGCTGCCAGTCCTTCAGTATCAGCTCCCAGAGCACCTATTCGAGGCAAGGGGAAGAAGAGGAAGACTACTGAAGATCTACAAGGATTTTCCCTCCTCCGTCAGCAATTCCTTGATTCTGTCAACGAGGTTAGGATCACTGCCCCTGTGGGTTATCCTGATGGTTTTTGAGGATCATCTGTGTCTGATGTCATATCTTGTTGTTTTTGCAGAAACTTACTGAAATAGAGACTTATGTTAACCATGTTGAAGATCAGGATCGCCAAATTGCCGACCTCCACCAGATGGGTACACTGAAGGATCTCAAGATAGCCGATCTTGAGAAGGAGCTCCGGGCTACCAGGGATGAAGCTGTCAAAGCATTGATCAAGTTTGACTACGAGAAGCATGATATCACCCAGGATGCTAAGGTTTCTTCTGCGATAACCATGTACAAGATCCAGCTGCAGATGGCTGCGGAGGCTCAAGATCCTTCCTTTGACAAAGGTACATGGGACGTGGAAGGTTGGAAGGCAAGGCTGGCAGAGTTGGAGGATGATGATGATGCTGAGGATATCCCTATGCTTGAAGGTGGAGATGCTGGTAAGGATCAGGGTGAAGCTAGTGGAGCTGGTGGTGATGGTGCAGCGAAGGTTTGAGCTGCAAGATTGGGCGATGATGGATATTTTTGACTAGGCCGGAGCCCAATTTTTTAGGATTGGTAGTGGTTTTTTGTGGTTGTTGATGGTTTGAGACAGCTATGGTCTGTAATCTCTGAACAATAGTTTCTTAGGTTTAAGGATCCTGGATCCTTTGAACAATAGGTAGGATTACAAAAGGTGGAGGGATCCTCTGTCTGGGGGATGAAGCCTTTATGATCCTGCCGCTTTTACTTTCCTGCACAATGCTAAGACCGCATAGACAATGGACACCCTTTGCCAACCCATGTGGACGGGCCACGTTTTGCTGGTAGAAATGTGGGTTGGCAATTTTGACAACTTTCTTGAAAGGGTTAATGATCCTTTTGTTTAATAATATAACTTTAACTTTTCTGGCTTATCTCGTGTTGTTATCCTTTAATTATCTTCTTTTTTCTCAATTGTCTTTGTAATATATTTATCAAGGGTTGAAAATATGTTTTAATAAATTTAGGATATGATCCTAGATCAAATATCCTGATATTGAAAATATTCAAAGTATTTTAGTTCAAGGATCATGGGTTTGGTTGTCAAAGTATAAGGGTCGGTTAGGATAATGAGTATAATCAAAATAGTCAAGGATCATACCTGAGGATCCAAGTTAGGGTCCTATCCTTCAATCGGGATAACCACAAGTAAAACTTTAATGGATGATAAGGATTAAGGATCCTTATTTGTTTAACTTCGAGAACCTGAAAGATGGAACATATCTTGGGACTAAGCCAATGTAAGAGATAAATTAGCAACTGGGGACATGCTCAAAGGATAACCGAGAATGATCCCGGAGGATCACCGGGGACAAGCCCAAAGGATAACTGGAGATGATCCCGGAGGATCACTGGGGACAAGCCCAAAGGATAACTGGGGACAAGCCCAAAGGATCGTATGTAAACTGGAGTATGGCCCTTCTCTGGCGACTATCCAAACTTAGTGACATGAAAATGTCAAAACCTTAGCTAACGTGAAAACGTTAGAAACCTTAGGAACGGATGTATGGTACGTCTACCATTATACGTAGGATCCTAAATATAGCCAGTACGATGAGGTTGTCAGCCCCGAAAGTGGGTACTGGTCCCAAAGACGTGAACTATACCAGGATCATCGTGCGCTGCTGGCGGAAACTGGGGATAATCCCAAGGATAACTGGGGTTGGACCCAAGGATCTGTGGTGCTTTTGGAGATCTTTGACGACTTGCTGAAGACACCTGAACTATCATAACTCAAATGGTTTGTGAGTAGAGGATGAAGGATACATGATCCTTATCCTTAGGTAAAAAGTAAGAAAGTGCAATAGTTTTAGGATAAGCATATTACCAGAGTAAGGATCACTGATATCTCCGGGATCCTTCAAGGATACTTCAATGTAAGGATCACATGCATGAAGGATCACGTTCACATGAAATATTTCTTTAAGTGAACAGCATTCCAGGCTCTTGGTAACAAGTTTCCTTCCATGGTTAGCAACCTGTATGCCCCCTTTCCTGCTTCAGCTTCAATCAAGTAGGGACCTTCCCATTTTGGTGCTAGTTTCCCGTCAGCAGGATTGATAGTATTTTGAAATGCTTTTCTCAACACCATATCTCCGACTTGGAACTTCCTTATCCTGACATTTTCGTTGTAGGTACCAGCCATTCTCTGTTGGTAGCTTGCCATCCTTATTCTAGCTAGATCCCTGATTTCCTCAATAGTATCCAAATCCTGAGCTAGGATTGCAGCATTTTCTTCAGGATCACGAGCAATTGTTCTAGCAGTTGGGATCACCATCTCTGTTGGGATCACTGCTTCTGCCCCAAATACTAAAGAGAAAGGTGTTTGACCAGTGGCATTCTTGGGAGTTGTCCTATCAGCCCATAGCACATAAGGTAACTCCTCTGCCCATTTTCCTTTCTTGGATCCTAGCTTCTTCTTCAGATTGTTGATGATGATCTTGTTGGATGATTCTGCTTGACCATTGGCTTGTGGATGAACTGGTGTTGATGTTATCATCTTGATTCCCCAACTGTTACAAAAGTTAGTGGTTCTGCTTCCAATGAATTGGGAGCCATTATCACATACAATTTCAGAGGGAATGCCAAATCTAGTTATAATGTTTCTTTTAATGAAGGATATGACTTCCTTTTCTCTGACTTGAGCGAAGGCTTCAGCTTCTATCCACTTGGAAAAATAGTCAGTCATGGCAAGCATAAATACTTTTCCACCAGGTGCTTTAGGGAGCTTGCCAACTATATCCATTCCCCATCTCATGAATGGCCAAGAGGATGGTATTGGGTGTAAAAATTCAGCTGGCTGATGGAGGATATTGCTATGCCTTTGGCAAGGATCACATTTCTTAGCATACTCTACAGCATCCCTTTTCATGGTTGGCCAGTAGTATCCTGTTCTAAGGATCCTTGAGAATAATGCCCTGCCCCCAGTGTGGTTTCCGCAATCTCCTTCATGGAAATCTTTCAACACTTCCTCGATTTCAGGATCCTCGATACATCTCAAATATGGTCCTGCAAGAGATCGCTTATATAATACATTATTCAAAGTTGTAAATTGAGATACCTTAATCCTGAAAGCTCTAGGATTTTCTCCCGTCGGAATCTCCCCATGTTGCAAGTATCTCATGATTGGTGAGATCCATGATCCTGAATAAGATTGGGTTTCTTCACTAGGGATCATTGCAGTATCCTCTTCTATTTCCATGGCCACCTGATTTTCAATAGCAGGAGCCAGGATATGGATGATAGGGATACTTATATCTTCTGGAATCTTCAAGGATGATCCTAGGTTGGCCAATGCATCAGCCCCTGTGTTCTCCTCCCTTGGTACCTGTGTCAAGCTGAAAGAAACAAAAGAGAGTGCCAATTCTTTGACTATCTCTAAATATTTGGTTAGTTTTTCACCTTTAACAGCATAGGATCCGTTAAAGTGATTAGTGATCAATAATGAGTCTACATATACTTTGAGATACTTTACCCCTATATCCTTAGCAATTTGTAAGCCAGCAATTAAGGCTTCATATTCAGCCTCATTGTTAGTTGCTTGGAACTCACAGGCTATGGAGTGGGGTATTATGTCCCCCTGTGGCGATTTTAGTAGGATCCCTAGCCCTGTGCCTTTGATATTTGAGGATCCGTCAGTGTGTAGTATCCAAGGATCCTTGGTCTCATCCAGCTGCTGGACCTCCAATTCTGCTTCTTTTTGTAAATCACTACTGAAATCAGCCACAAAGTCAGCTAGTGCTTGAGATTTAATAGCTGTTCTTGGTTCGTATCTTATATCATGGGCACTAAGCTTTACTGCCCACTTAGCCATTCTCCCTGACATATCTGGTTTCCTGAGGACATTCTTAATTGGAAAATTAGTTCTAACAACAATAGTATGGGTTTCAAAATAATGTCTTAACTTAGTCGATGCCATGATTAATGCAAGGATAAGTTTTTTGAGGTGTGAGTACCTGGATTCTGCATCAAGTAGACTTTTACTTACATAGTAGATAGGATATTGTGTACCTTCATGATCCTTAACAAGGACAACACTTACAGCGGTTGAGGATACCGCCAGATATAAGGATAACACATCTCCTTTTTCCGGTTTTGCTAATGCTGGTGCTGAGGACATATACTCTTTTAGGGCTTGTAAAGCATTCTCATGCTTCTCAGTCCATTCGAACTTCTTATTCTTCCTTAGGATATCGTAAAATTCTCTGCATTTCTCTGAGGATTTCGATATGAACCTGTTCAAAGCTGCTATCCTGCCTGTCAGTCTTTGAACATCCTTGGCATTGGCAGGAGATTTGATATTTATTAATGCTTTGATTTGTTCCGGGCTTGCTTCAATGCCCCTTTGGGTTACCATGTATCCTAAGAACTTTCCTGCCTTAACACCAAAATGGCATTTTGAAGGATTAAGTTTCATGTTGTAATTATCAAGGATATCGAATGCTTCTTCTAAGTCCCTTAGGTGATCCTCAGCTTTCTTTGACTTAACCACCATATCATCTATGTACACCTCCATAGTTTTTCCAATTTGATCTTTGAACATCATATTTACCAGCCTTTGATATGTTGCACCTGCATTTCTTAGTCCAAAAGGCATGGCAATATAACAATATAAACCGGTTGGGGTCATAAAGGCTGTATCCTCTTGGTCAGATGGTTCCATCTGAATTTGTTGGAATCCAGATGATGCATCCATAAAAGTTAACAGTTCATGCCCCGCTGTTGCATCCACCATGGAGTCAATGTGGGGTAATGGGAAAGGATCCTTGGGACATGCCTTATTCAAATCAGTGAAATCGACACATACCCTCCACTTTCCGTTTTTCTTTTGGACAACAACCACATTGGCTAACCATTTTGGATACTTTACCTCTCTGATCATACCTGCTCGAAGTAGTCTCTCTACTTCTTCTTGGATAATGGCATTCCTTTCTGGTGCAAACTTCCTCCTTTTTTGATGGATTGGTTTGATAGACCTGTCAATGCCAAGTTTGTGAGTAATAATATCCTTAGATATACCTGTCATATCTTCATGTTTCCAAGCAAAGGTAGATTTTCTTCTTTTGAGGAAGGATATCATGTCTTCTTTCATCTTGCCAAGGATCCCTGATCCAATATAGATTTTTGATTCAGGATCACTAGGATCCAAGAGGATTTCATCTACATCTTGTTCCGTTGCCTCCAAGACATTCCTTGGAGGATACTGTAATTGCTATTGCTCCCTTGGCTTCGAGGTTGGCTTCATAGATGAGGTATAACAATCCTTAGCCTCCTGCTAGTCACTATCGATCTTGATTATTCCCCATGGGCTAGGGAGCTTCACACATTGATGGTAGGTAGATGGGACTGCTTTCATATCATGTATCCAAGGCCTGCCAAGGATAACGTTGCAACAAAATTTTTGGTAATTATGTAATCCTTCCACGTAGATTGGGAGTTTGATGTCCCCCAGAGTTTTCTTCGTCTCCCCACTGAATCCTACAAGCACGGAGGATCTTGGTGTGATGTCTGATTCTGAGATTCCCATCTTCTTCAGGACATCAAGCTGGATAATGTTCACTGAGCTCCCTCCATCAATAAGGATCCTGCGGACAAAATGGTTAGAGATAAAGAGAGTGATAACTAAACTATCATGGTGAGGATCCTGAATGTTAATGCGATCATCCTCATCAAATGTTATCATCTTCCCTTCTGAGACACTTGAGGTTCTAATAGGCCTTTCTCCATTATCCATTTTTGATTCTTTTGCATGTCTTTTGGCCGCTGAAAAGGATGTACCACAGATGTCTGATCCTCCGGATATAAAGTTGATTACTTGTGCGTTTGCCGGAGGAGCTGGAGCCTTTTCAGGGATCCTTTCAGGATCTTGGGTCCTTTGCTTTTTTCTCCCCAATAACTCTTTTAGATGCCCCTTGCTTAGCAGGTATCCGATTTCTTTTCTTAAGGCTATGCAATCTTCAGTTAGATGCCCGAAATCCTCATGGTATGCACACCATTTTGACTTGTCTTTAGTCCCGGATGGTTTATCATTCTTCCTGGGCCACCTAGCTTTTTCACCTAGATTCTGCATTGCAAGGATTAGTTCATGATTATCAACGGAAAAACAATATTCTGAGATTGGAGGATATCCTTCATCATCCTCTTCTTGGTCAACAGCATGCACATTCTTGTTCTCATTTCTATGGTAGGATTTGAACTTGTTGCTCTTGAAGGAGGATCCTTGCTTATCTTGTTTTGAGGATCCTACTTGTCTCTCCTGGATCCTCTTGTCATCCTCTAGCCGGATAAACCTGAGTGCTCGAGTTCTTACTTCATCTAAATTCCTGCATGGTGTCATAACAAGATCATCATAGAATAATGAATCCTTAAGCAGTCCCATTTTGAAGGCTTCAACAGCCGTAGCCATATCCAAGTTGGGAATGTCAAAGGATTCTTTACTAAATTTAGTTATATAATCCCTTAATGATTCATTATGATTTTGAGTTATCCTGTACAAATCACTAGTTAATTTTTCAAATTTTCTGCTACAAGAGAATTGGTTATTGAATAAATTAACTAAATTGGCAAATGAAGTAATAGAGTAAGGGGGAAGACTTAGCAGCCACTTAAGAGCTGATCCAGTAAGAGTGGATCCAAATCCTTTACATAGGCATGCTTCCTTCAATTTTTCTGGGATAGGATTGATCTCCATCCTCTCCCTGCATTGTGCTATATGCTCCTCTGGATCCGTTGTGCCATCATACAACTTCATGGTAGGGATATGAAACCTTTTGGGTACCTCTGCATCACAAATTGGTGGTGCAAAACGGGATACCTTGTGGCTTCCATCCGCAATCTCTGGGATAGGCTTGACTACCCCTGGAACACTTGAGATCATATCTTTCAGCTTCTGCAACTCCCTGGCCATAGCATGATTGGTACCTGTATCCTGCATGAATCCATGGTTAGTGGTAGGGTAATTGTTTAAAGTGTTACCTCCCATTGGGTTCAAGTTAGGGAATCCATATTGCTGGGGTTCTGGAACAACGGAGGGACCAGTGGAAGCAATGGTCTGCATTGGAATGAAGTCCCCTTGATGGACATCTAGACTTCCTGTTTGCAGATTTTTTAGGGATCCTGGTATCTGGAAGGATCCTGGTGTCTGGGATGATCCTGGAACGAAGGAGGATCCTTGAACCTGGGATGATCCTGGAACAAAGGAGGATCCTTGAACCTGGGATGATCCTGGAACAAAGTAGGATCCTTGAAACTGCTGTGTCTCCGGATAGGCTCCCAAATTCCTGAAGGATCCCATGTACTGAGGATAGGATCCTACAGGCGGAAAATGTGAGTCTGACGTCTGAGTCATTGCTGCCGAGTTGAGATGTGATCCTCTTGACTCCCCTATGATTTGCACGTCCGGGATCCCTGATGGCTGGGAGGTGATCATTGGAGTATCAAAACTCAAGGATTTGGGCATCAGTGGAGAATGATCCTCTGCCGCTTTCTTTTGTCTTTTGAGATCTCCAATTTCCCTGAGGATCCTTTCGTTAGTTTCATCTTGCCGCTGCATACGATCCTTCATCTGCAAAATTAAAGCAAATACATCACTAGTACTGGGAATAGAAGAATTCATAGCAGAAGAAGATAGAGGTTTAGAGAAAGTGGGAGTTGATCTCTTCTCAATATTTTTCTGAGATCCTGCCGGTGGAGGAGGGAAGGTGATCTGTGATGAGGTGACTGCAGACATCGCCGTGGACGTGTTCTTCAATGATGAAGCCATGTAACTCTTTCAAATGATTTCGAACAAAAGATTTTCTTATGAATGAAGCACCAATTGCCCCACGGTGGGCGCCAAACTGTTTTGGTCAAAAATCACACAAGGATAATGTAACCAAACTTTATGTAAACGGGGTATGATGCTTGGTTAATTATGAAAGTAAAGGATCACTTCTGTGATAAAAGATGCAAAGACACAATGATTTATACGAGGAAAAAGCCCTTGATCAATGAATGATCTCCGGCATAAAAAACCTCGGGTGATGGCAACCACCGATCACCAACTTCAATATAACAAAAATATGATTACAACTTTGGATGATAATGAGCTGAGTACAAGTATCGCTATTGCTTTTGGTGTCTAAGTGTGTGAGAGTTGCGTTGTATGTCGTGTGTGTTCTTCCGAATGAGGAAGAGTGGTATTTATACATGTGTAGGTGACCTATTTTAGGTAGCTATTCTAATACAATCTAGCCTAAATAGCCGCCCATGAATCAAGCCATGTTTCCATATCCTGTGCAACGTCTTTCTTCAATTAAGCTCTTGCCATAATTGTGAAGACGCGTCCCTGGATCATGGTGCCTAGAGCATATCCTGCTAGATATTCCTTCAAAAATAACATTGCATTAAGCGAAGATGATCGTTAGTATGAGGATCCTATAATGTCCCATGATCCTGATCCTGAAGTCCTGCTGAGGATCACTGTCTGCCAAAGAAACAAGGATCACTGGTTAGGATCACGTGTAAGGATCACCTATAATAAAAATCCAGCCCTAACAGTAGGGATATGAAATCTTTTAGGTACCTCTGCATCACAAATTGGTGGTGCAAAGCGAGATACCTTGTGGCTTCCATCTGCAATCTCTGGGGTAGGCTTGACTACCCCTGGAACACTTGAGATCATATCTTTTAGCTTCTGCAACTCCCTGGCCATAGCATGATTGGTACCTGTATTCTGCATGAATCCATGGTTGGTGGTAGGATAATTATTTAAAGTGTTACCTCCTATTGGGTTCAAGTTAGGGAATCCATATTGCTGGGATTCTGGAACAACGGAGGGACCAGTGGAAGCAATGGTCTGCATTGGAATGAAGTCCCCTTGATGGACATCTAGACTTCCTGTTTGCAAACTTTTTCGGGATCCTGGCATCTGGAAGGATCCTGGTGTCTGGGATGATCCTGGAACGAAGGAGGATCCTTGAACCTGGGATGATCCTGGAACAAAGGAGGATCCTTGGCCCTGGAATGATCCTGGAACAAAGTAGGATCCTTGAAACTGCTGTGCCCCCGGATAGGCTCCCGGATTCATGAAGGATCCCAAATGCTGGGGGTAGGATCCTGCCGGCTGGAAGTGTGAGCCTAATGCCTGAGTCATTGCTGTCGATCCGTGGTGCAATCCTCTTGATTCTCCCATGATTTGCACGTCTGGAATTCCTGATGGCTGAGAAGTAATCATTGGAGTATCAAAGCTCAAGGATTTGGGCATTAGTGGAGAATGATCCTCTGCCGTTTTCTTCTGTCTTTTGAGATCTCCAATTTCCCTGAGGATCCTTTCATTAGTTTCATCCTGCCGCTGCATACGATCCTTCATCTGCAAAATCAAAGTAAATACATCACTAGTACTGGGAATATAAGAATTCATAGCAGAAGGAGATGGAGTTTTAGAAGTAGTAGGAGTTTGTCTCTTCTCAGCATTCTTCTGGGATCCTGCCGGTGGTGGAGGCAGAATGTTCTGGGACGAGGTGACTGCAGACATTGCCGTGGACATGTTTTTCAATGATGAAGCCATGTAATTCTTTGAAATGATTTCGAACAAAAGGTTTTCTTATGAATGAAGCACCAATTGCCCCACGGTGGGCGCCAAACTGTTTTGGTCAAAAATCACACAAGGATAATGTAACCAAACTTTATGTAAACGGGGTATGATGCTTGGTTAATTATAAAAGTAAAGGATCACTTTTATGAGAAATATGCAAAGACACAATGATTTATACGAGGAAAAAGCCCTTGATCAATATATGATCTCCGGCATAAAAAACCTCGGGTGATGGCAACTACCGATCACCAAACTTCAATATAAGAACAAAATGGTTACAACTTCGGATGATAATGAGCTGAGTACAAGGATCACTATTGTTTCGAGTGTCTAAGTGTGTGAGAGTTGCGTTGTATGTCGTGTGTTCTTCCAAATGAGGAAGAGTGGTATTTATACAAGTGTAGGTGACCTATTTTAGGTAAAAAGACTAATGATCAGCTCATTACCCCTTTAGAAATAAAAGACAATCTAGCCTAAATTGCCGCCCTTAAATCAAGCTAAGTTTCCATATCCTTTGCAACGTCTATCTTTGATTAAGCTCGTGCTATAATTGTGAAGACGCGTCCCTTGATTATGATGCTAAGAGCGTATCCTGCTAGATGTTCCTGCAAAATAATGTTGTATTACACGAAGGTAACTATTAGCATGAGGATCCTTTCAATGGTCCATGATCCTGATCCTGAAGTCCTGCTGAGGATCACTGTCTGCCAAAGAAACAAGGATCACTGGTTAGAATCACGTATAAGGATCACGTATGATAAAAATCCAGCCCTAACACTAACCATGGAAGGAAATTTGTTACCAAGAACCTGGAATGCTGTTCACTTAAAAAAATATTTCATGTGAACAGGATCCTCCAAGCATATGATCCTTACATTGGAAGCATCCCCGAAGGATCCCGGCGATATCAGTGATCCTTACTCTGGTAAAGTCCTTGTCTCAAAACTTTTCCATTTTCTTATTTTTACCTAAGGATAAGGATCACGTATCCTTCATCCTTCTCTCACGAGAATTTGAGTTCTGATAGTCCAGGTATCCTCAGCATATTATCAATAGTCTTCAAAAGCATCCCAGATCCTTGGGCTTGTCCCCAGTTATCCTTGGGCTTGTCCCCAGTTTTCGCCTGTAGCGCACGATGATCCTAGTATAGTTCACGTCTTTGGGACCAGTACCCACTTTCGGGGCTGACAACCTCATCGTACTGGCTATACCTAGGATCCTACGTATAATGGTAGACGTACCACACATCCGTTCCTAAGGTTTCTAACGTTTTCACGTTAGCTAAGGTTTTGGCATTTTCATGTCACTAAGATTGGATAGTCGCCAGTAAGGGCCATACTCCAGTTTACATACGATCCTTGGGCTTGTCCCCAGTTATCCTTCGGGCTTGTCCCCAGTTATCCTTTGGGCTTGTCCCCAGTGATCCTTTGGGCTTGTCCCCAGTTATCCTTTGGGCATGTCCCCAGCTATTAATTTATCTTTTACATTGGCTTAGTCCCAAGTTATGTTCCATTTTTCAGGTTTTCAAAGTTAAACAAATAAGGATCCTTAATCCTTATTATCCGTTAAAATTTCACTTATGGTTATCTTGATTAAAGGTTAGGATCCTAACTTGGATCCTCAGGTATGATCCTTGACTATTTTGATTATACTCATTATTCTGAACAACCCTTACACTTTGACAACTAAACCTATGATCCTTGAAATAAATTGCTTTGAAAATTTTCAATGACAGGATATTTGATCTAGGATCATATCCTAAATTTATTAAACCTGATTTGCTCAACTTCTGTTATTCTAACAAATATATTTCTAAAACAATTGGAAAATAAGAGGATAAATAAAGGATAACAACACGAGATAAGCCAGAAAGGTTAGAGTTATCTTATTAACAAAGGATTTTAACCCTTTCAAAAGTTGTCAAAATTGCCAACCCACGTTTCTACCAGCAAAACGTGGCCCGTCCACATGGGTTGGCAAAGGGTGTCCATTGTTTATGCGGTCATAGCAGGTGCAGGAAAGTAAAAGCGGCAGGATCACAATGGCTTCATCCCCCAAACAGAGGATCCCTCCACCATTTGCGATCCTACCTATTGTTCAAAGGATCCATGATCCTTAACCCTAAAAACTATTGTTTAAGTTACAGACCATAAATTGTTTCAAAACATCAACAACCACAAAAACCACTACCAAACTTAAAAAATTGGGCTCCGGCCTAGTCTCGAAATATCCATCATCGCCCAATCCTGCAGCTCAAACCTTTGCTGCTCCATCACCACCAGCTCCACTAGCCTCTCCACCCTGATCCTTGCCAGCCTCACCACCTTCCAGCAGTGGGATCTCCTCAGCTTCGTCCTCATCCTCCAGCTCTGCCAATCTTGCCTTCCAACCCTCCACGTCCCATGAGCTTTTATCAATGGCAGGATCCTGAGCCTCCGCAGCCATCTGCAGTTGTATCTTATACATAGCTATTGCGGCAGAGACCTTAGCATCCTGGGTGATCTCCTGCTTCTCACCATCCATGTTGACCAGCATTTGAGCAGCTTCATCCTTTGTAGCCCGGAGTTCCTTCTCAAGATCAGCTATCTTGAGATCCTTCAACACGCCCATTTGTTGGAGGTCGGCGATTTGGCGATCCTGATCCTCGACGTGGCCAAGGTAGGTTTCTATTTCAGCAAGTTTCTGCAGAAAGGAAAAAAGGTAAGTTCAGGACCAGGTGATCCTCAAAGAAGCAGGATATACAAACAGGATGTACAAGCAGGATATACAAGCAGGATATACAGGCAGGATATTCAAGCAGGATATTCAAGTAGGATAACCAACAGGGGCAATGATCCTTACTTCATTAACATAATCAAGAAACTGCTGGCGGAGCAGGGGAAATCCTTGAAGATCCTCAGAAGCCTTTCTCTTCTTTCCCTTACCCCAAATAGGTGCTTTAGGGGCTGAAGCAGATGGACTGGCAGCAAGGGTCTTCTTCCTCGCAGACTTGACATTGGCAAGATCGTCAATACCAAACTTGGAGGCAGACTTGACAGATTTCCCAGCGCCTACACAACCAAAATCAGATAAGTATTCTAACTAATTTAAAAAATCCTACATGAAACTACTTTTTAATCAGGATACTTACTTGACATTGTGGCAGATGCGGAGGATACTTCCTGTGAATCTTGAAAGGCAACTTGAAAACTTCTGGTCTCAGGATCAAGCTTTTTGAAGGCTAGAACTCTCTCTCTGGCAGCAGGGGTCAACTTGAGATGAGCAACGGATATAGCTGCACAAAAGACAAAGAAGACATTAGTGATCCTCATCATAAGGAACAAGTCTGATGGTGATCCTTCCAGGATCCTCTATCCTACCATGAGTAGCCCACTCCTTGGGCAGATCCTTCCCATTAGGGATGGTATCCCTCCTAACAAAGAAGAATCGTCGCTTCCAGTTCGTATCATTTTTGGTAACCTTAAGAACAGGGTGATCCTCCCCAGCTTTCCGTTTCAACAAATATCGACAGGATCCAAACGTTCTGAGATCATACATCTCAGCCAGCTCCGCCATTCCTAAATCAATCCCTTCTTGCTCAATGATCCTTTCCAGGGTATACAAAACCCTCCAGCTCATCGGCATGGCTTGAATATAAGACATGCCGGTCAGGGAAAAGAAAGATTGGGTGAAAGCTGGAAAGGGATATGAATATCCTATGGTGAACGGAGTTGCAGGAAAAGCTACCCATGTGTCAGAAACAAAATCGCTTAAAGCAGTAGGAGTGAAAGACTTGAAGATAGCATCCGCCGGAAAACAGTGACGGATCCTATCAATGTGAGCATCGGTGAAGCAGCACCTCTCGGTGGGAGAGTCTTTAATGATCCCTTGACCTTTCAAAGGGCTATTCTTCTTGTGATCCTTGTGAGGAGAATTCCGGAGCAACATATTCGCAGAAGAATAGAAAGAGAAAGAAAAACAGAGTAAGAGAAGGAAAGAAAAGAGAAAGGATACCTGATCGATCTTTAGGACGAGATTATAAAGGGAGTAGCTCTTGAATTTAAATGCAAATTGATCCTAACTCTATCTCCTATTTATAATGATGATCTGCAGGATTGTCACGTCTATGATGTAAGGGTTGCAACGGCTAGTCCGAGTTTAACGGCTAGTTATCCGAGTCGTTCGTTGCAGATAAGATCAAAGCAAAATATAACTCATTTATTTACAAAATCACTCCTTATATTTTGGGGGCAATTGTTAGGGCTGGATTTTTATAATACATGATCCTTACATGTGATCCTAACCAGTGATCCTTCTTTCTTTGGCAGATAGTGATCCTCAGCAGAGTTCTAGGATCAGGATCATGGACCATCATAGGATCCTCATGCTAACAGTTGCTTTCATTGAACTTAATGTCATTTTGCAGGAATGTCTAGCAGGATCCGCTCTTAGCATCACAATCAAGGGACGCGTCTTTACAACTTTGGCATATGCTTAATCAGAGATGAACGTTGTGAAGGATATGGAAACTTGGCATGATTTAAGGGCGATAATTTAGGCTAGATTTACTTTTATTTCTAAAGGGGTAATGGGCTGATTATTAGTTTGTTTACCTAAAATAGGCCACTCACACTTGTATATATAACACTCTTCCCCATTCGGAAGACACACAACACAATTCTCACATGCTTAGACACTCGAAACTATAGTGATCCTTGTACTCAGCTCATTATCATCCGAAGTTGTAACCATTTTTCTTATATTAAAGTTTGGTGATCGGTAGTTGCCATCACCCGAGGCTTTTTATGCCGGAGATCATACATTGATCAAGGGCTTTTTCCTCGTATAAATCCTTGTGTCACTTGCATATTTCTTACTAAAGTGATCCTTTACTTTTTCAACAAACCAAGCATCATTCCCCGTTTACTTAGAGTTTGGTTGCATTATCCTTTGTGTGATTTTTGACCAAAACAAACACCAGTTCATCCACAAGCCAATGATCAAGCAGAATCATCCAACAAGATCATCATCAACAATCTGAAGAAAAAGCTAGGATCCAAGAAGTGGAAATGGGCAGAGGAGTTACCTTATGTGCTATGGGCTGATAGGACAACTCCCAAGAATGCCACTGGTCAAACACCTTTCTCTTTAGTATTTGGGGCAGAAGCAGTGATCCCAACAGAGATGGTGATCCCAACTGCTAGAACAAGTGCTCGTGATCCTGAAGAGAATGCTACAATCCTGACTCAGGATTTGGATACTATTGAGGAAATCAGGGATCTGGCTAGGATAAGGATGGCAAGCTACCAACAAAGAATGGCTGGTGCTTACAACAAAAATGTTAGGATAAGGAAGTTCCAAGTCGGAGATATGGTGTTGAGAAAAGCATTCCAAAACACTATCAATCCTGCTGACGGGAAGTTAGCACCAAAGTGGGAAGGTCCTTACTTGATTGAAGCTGAAGCAGGAAAGGGGGCATACAGATTGCTAACCATGGAAGGAAACTTGTTACCAAGAGCCTGGAATGCTGTTCACTTAAAGAAGTACTTTATGTGAACATGATCCTCTAAGCATACGATCCTTACATTGAAGTATCCTCGAAGGATCCCGGTGATGTCAGTGATCCTTACTCTGGTAATGTCCTTAACTTAAAACTATTACATTTCCTTACTTTTTACCTAAGGATAAGGATCATGTATCCTTCATCCTCTTCTCACGAACCATTTGAGTTATGATAGTTCAGGTATCTTCAGCATATCGTTAAAGATCTTCAAAAGCACCGCATATCCTTGGGTTCAACCCCAGTTATCCTTGGGATTATCCCCAGTTTCCGCCAGCAGCGCACGATGATCCTGATATAGTTCACGTCTTTGGGACCAGTACCCACTTCCGGGGCTGACAACCTCATCGTACTGGCTATACCTAGGATCCTACGTATAATGGTAGACGTACCATACATCCGTTCCTAAGGTTTCTAACGTTTTCACATTAGCTAAGGTTTTGACATTTTCATGTCACTAAGTTTGGATAGCCGCCAGTAAGGGCCATACTCCAGTTTACATACGATCCTTTGGGCTTGTCCCCAGTTATCCTTTGGGCTTGTCCCCAGTTATCCTTTGGGCTTGTCCCCAGTTATCCTTTGGGCATGTCCCCAGTTATTAATTTATCTTTTACATTGGCTTAGTCCCAAGTTATGTTCCGTTTTTCAGGTTCTCGAAGTTAAACAAATAAGGATCCTTGATCCTTATTATCCGTTAAAATTTCACTTTTGGTTATCTTGATTAAAGGATAGGATCCTAACTTGGATCCTCAGGTATGATCATTGACTATTCTGATTATACTGAACAACCCTTACACTTTGACAACTAAACCTATGATCCTTGAAATTGATTACTTCAAAAATCTTCAGTGTCAGGATATTTGATCTGGGATCATATCCTAAATTTACTAAACATGGTTTACTAAACTCTTGTTACCCTAACAAATATATTTCTAAAAACAACTGGAAAATAAGAGGATAAATAAAGGATAACAACACGAGATAAGCCAGAAAGATTAAAGTTATATTATTAACAAAAGGATTTCAGAAAAAGTTGTCAAAATTGCCAACCCACATTTCTACCAGCAAAACGTGGCCCGTCCACATGGGTTGGCAAAGGGTGTCCATTGTCTGTGCGGTCTTAGCAGGTGCAGGAAAATAAAGGTGGCAGGATCACAAAGGCTTCATCCCCCAAACAGAGGATCCCTCCACCGTTTGCGATCCTACCTATTGTCCAAAGGATCCAGGATCCTTAACCCTAAAAACTATTGTTTAAGTACAGACCATCATTGTTTCAAAACATCACAACCACAAACAAACCACTACCAAACTTAAAAATTGGGCTCCGGCCTAGTCTCGAAATATCCATCATCGCCCAATCCAGCAGCTCACACCTTTGCTGCTCCATCACCACCAGCTTCTCCACCCTGATCCTTCTCAGCATCACCGCCCTCCAGCATTGGGATCTCCTCAGCTTCGTCCTCTTCCTCCAGCTCTGCCAATCTCGCCTTCCAACCCTCCACGTCCCATGAGCTTTTGTCAAAGGCAGGATCCTGAGCCTCCGCAGCCATCTGTAGTTGTATCTTGTACATAGCAATTGCGGCAGAGACCTTGGCGTCCTGGGTGATCTCCTGCTTCTCGCCATCCATGTTGATCAGCATTTGAGCAGCCTCATCCTTAGTAGCCCGGAGTTCCTTCTCAAGATCGGCTATCTTGAGATCCTTTAACACGCCCATTTGTTGGAGGTCGGCGATTTGGCTTTCCTGATCCTCGACATGGCCAAGGTAGGTCTCAATCTCAGCAAGTTTCTGCAGAAGAGAAAAAAGGTAAGTTCAGGACCAGGTGATCCTCAAAGAAGCAGGATATACAGGCAAAATACACAAGCAGGATATTCAAGAAGGATAACCAACAGGGGCAATGATCCTTACCTCATTGACATAGTCAAGGAACTGCTGGCGGAGCAGGGGAAATCCTTGGAGATCCTCAGAAGTCTTTCTCTTCTTCCCCTTACCCCTAACAGGTGCTTTAGGGGCCGAAGCAGAGGGACTGGCAACAGAAGTCTTCTTTCTTGAAGACTTGACATTGGCAAGTTCATCAATCCCGAACTTGGAGGCAGACTTGACAGACTTAGCAGATTTCCCAGCGCCTACACAATCAAAACAAGATAAGTTCCCTTACTAACTAAACAGTCTTACATATAACTTACTTTTTAATAAGGATACTTACTTGACATAGTGGCAGATGCGGAGGATACTTCTTGTGAATCTTGGACGGTGACTTGAAAACTTCTGGTCTCGGGATCAAGCTTTTTGAAAGCTAAAACTCTCTCTCTTGCAGCAGGAGTTAACTTGAGATGAGCAACGGATATGGCTGCACAAAAAACAAAGAAAACATTAGTGATCCTCATCATAAGAGACAAGTCTGATGGTGATCCTTCCAGGATCCTCTATCCTACCATGAGTGGCCCACTCCTTGGGTAGATCCTTCCCATCAGGGATGGTATCCCTCCTAACAAAGAAAAAGCGTCGCTTCCAGTTTGTGTCATTTTTGGTAACCTTAAAAACAGGGTGATCCTCCCCGGCTTTCCGTTTCAGCAAGTATCGATAGGAACCAAACGTGGTAAGATCATAAAGCTCGGCCAGCTCTGCCATCCCCAAATCAATCCCCTCCTGCTCGATGATCCTTTCGAAGGTATACAACACCCTCCAGATCATCGGCATGGCTTGGATATAAGATATTCCGGTCAAGGAAAAGAAGGATTGGGTAAAGGCTGGAAAAGGATACAAATATCCTATGGTGAACGGAGTTGCAGGAAAAGCCACCCAGGTCTCGGAAACAAAATCGCTTAAAGCGGTGGAGGTGAATGACTTGAAGATAGCATCCGCCGGAAAACAATGACGGATCCTATCAACATGAGCGTCGGTGAAGCAGCATCTCTCCGTAGGAGAGTCTTTAATGATCCCTTGGCTTTTTAGGGGACTGCTCTTCTTGTGATCCTTGTGAGGAGAATTTCGGAGCAACATACTTACAGCAGAATGAAAACAGAGGAGCAGAAAAACAGAGCAAGAGAAGGAAGAAAGAAAAAAAGAGAATACCTGATCGATCTTCGGTAGAGATTATAAAGGGAGTATATCTTGAATTTAAATGCAGATTGATCCTTACCCTATCTCCTATTTATAATCATGATTTGCAGGGATGTCACCTCAGTGACGTAAAGGTTGCAACGGCTAGTTCGAGATTAACGGCTAGTTATCCGAGTCGTTCGTTGCAGATAAGATCAAAGCAAAATATAACTCGTTAATTTACAATAAACTCCTTATATTTTGGGGGCAATTGTTAGGGCTGGATTTTTACAATACATGATCCTTACGTGTGATCCTAACCAGTGATCCTTGTTTCTTTGGCAGATAGTGATCCTCAGCAGAGTTCCAGGATCAGGATCACGGACCATCATAGGATCCTCATGCTAACAGTTGCTTTCGTTGAACTTAATGTCATTTTGCAGGAATGTCTAGCAGGATCCGCTCTTAGCATCACGATCAAAGGACGCGTATTTACAATTATAGCATGTGCTTAATCGAAGATGAACGTTGCAAAGGATATGGAAACTTGGCATGATTTAAGGGCGACAATTTAGGCTAAATTTACTTTTATTTCTAAAGGGGTAATGAGCTGATTGTTAGTCTTTTTACCTAAAATAGGTCACCTACACTTGTATATATAACACTCTTCCCCATTCGGAAGAACACACAACACAATTCTCACACGCTTAGACACTCGAAACTATAGTGATCCTTGTACTCAGCTCATTATCATCCGAAGTTGTAACCATTTTTCTTATATTGAAGTTTGGTGATCGGTAGTTGCCATCACCCGAGGTTTTTTATGCCGGAGATCATACATTGATCAAGGGCTTTTTCCTCGTATAAATCATTGTGTCTTTGCATATTTCATACTGAAGTGATCCTTTACTTTTTCAATAAACCAAGCATCATACCCCGTTTACATAAAGTTTGGTTGCATTATCCTTGTGTGATTTTTAACCAAAACACATACCATGAGGATTTCGGGCATCTAACTGAAGAATGCATAGCTTTAAGAAAAGAAATTGGATATCTGTTAAGCAAGGGGCATCTAAAAGAATTGTTGGGAAGAAAAAAGCAAAGGACTCAGGATCCTGAAAGGATCCCTGAAAAGGCTCCAGCCCCTCCGGCGAATGCACAAGTGATCAACTTTATTTCCGGAGGATCAGACATCTGTGGTACATCCTTCTCGGCGGCCAAAAGACATGCAAAGGAAGCAAAAATGGATAATGGAGAGAGACCTATTCGAACATCAAGTGTCTCAGAAGGAAAGACGATAACGTTTGATGAGGATGATCGCATTAACATCCAGGATCCTCATCATGATAGTTTAGTTATTACTCTCTTTATCTCTAACCATTTTGTCCGCAGGATCCTTATCGACGGAGGAAGCTCAGTAAACATTATCCAGCTTGATGTCCTGAAGAAAATGGGTATCCCAGAATCAGACATCACACCAAGATCCTCCGTGCTTGTAGGATTCAGTGGAGAAACGAAGAAAACTCTGGGGGACATCAAACTCCCAATCTACGTGGAAGGATTACATAATTATCAAAAGTTTTGTGTTATTGACTGTTTATCTTGTTGCAATGTTATCCTTGGCAGGCCCTGGATACACGATATGAAAGCATTCCCATCCACCTATCATCAATGTGTGAAACTCCCTAGCCCATGGGGGATAATCAAGATCGACAGTGATCAGCAGGAGGCTAAGGATTGTTATACCTCATCCATGAAGCCAACCTCGAAGCCAAGGGAGCAATAGCAATTACAGTATCCTCCGAGGAATGTCTTGGAGGCAAGGGAACAAGATGTGGACGAAATCCTCTTGGATCCTAGTGATCCTGAATCAAAAATCTATATCGGATCAGGGATCCTTGGCAAGATGAAAGAAGACATGATATCCTTCCTCAAAAGAAGAAAGTCTACCTTTGCATGGAAGCACGAAGATATGACAGGTATATCTAAGGATATCATAACTCATAAACTTGGCATTGACAGGTCTATCAAACCAATCCATCAAAAAAGGAGGAAGTTTGCACCAGAAAGGAATGCCATTATCCAAGAAGAAGTAGAGAGACTACTTCGAGCAGGTATGATCAGAGAGGTAAAATATCCAAAATGGTTAGCCAATGTGGTTGTTGTCCAAAAGAAAAACGGAAAGTGGAGGGTATGTGTCGATTTCACTGATCTGAATAAGGCATGTCCCAAGGATCCTTTCCCATTACCCCACATTGACTCCATGGTGGATGCAACAGCGGGGCATGAACTGTTGACCTTTATGGATGCATCATCTGGATTCCAACAGATTCAGATGGAACCATCCGACCAAGAGGATACAGCCTTTATGACCCCAACCGGTTTGTATTGTTATATTGCCATGCCTTTTGGATTAAGAAATGCAGGTGCAACATATCAAAGGCTGGTAAATATGATGTTCAAAGATCAAATTGGACAAACTATGGAAGTATACATAGATGATATGGTAGTCAAATCAAAGAAAGCTGAGGATCACCTAAGGGATTTGGAAGAAGCATTTGATATCCTTGATAATTATAACATGAAGCTTAATCCTTCAAAATGCCACTTTGGTGTTAAGGCAGGTAAATTCCTAGGATATATGGTAACTCAGAGGGGCATTGAAGCAAGTCCGGAGCAAATTAAAGCACTGGGGAATATCAAATCCCCTGCCAATGCTAAGGATGTGCAAAGGCTAACAGGCAGGATAGCAGCTTTAAACAGGTTCATATCAAAATCCTCAGAAAAATGTAAAGAATTTTACGATATCCTAAGGAAGAACAAGAAGTTTGAATGGACTGAGAAACACGAGAATGCTTTACAAGCCCTTAAAAAATATATGTCCTCAGCACCGGCATTAACAAAACCCGAAAAAGGAGATGTGTTATCCTTATATCTAGCGGTATCCTCAACCGTTGTAAGTGCTGTCCTTGTTAAGGATCACGAAGGTACACAATATCCTATCTACTATGTATGTAAGAGTTTACTTGATGCCGAATCCAGGTACTCACACCTCGAAAAACTTATTCTTGCATTAATCATGGCATCAACTAAGTTAAGGCATTATTTTGAAACCCATACTATTGTTGTTAGAACTAATTTTCCAATCAAGAATGTCCTCAGGAAACCAGAGATGTCCGGAAGAATGGCTAAGTGGGCAGTAAAGCTTAGTGCCCATGATATAAGATACGAGCCTAGAACAGCAATCAAATCCCAAGCACTAGCTGACTTTGTGGCTGATTTCAGTAGTGATCTACAAAAGGAAGCAGAATTGGAAGTCCAGCAGCTGGATGAGACCAAGGATCCTTGGATACTACACACTGACGGATCCTCAAATGTCAAGGGCACAGGGCTCGGCATACTACTAAAATCGCCACAGGGGGACATAATACCCCACTCCATAGCCTGTGAGTTCCAAGCAACTAACAATGAGGCTGAATATGAAGCCTTAATTGCTGGCTTACAAATTGCTAAGGATATGGGGGTGAAGTATCTTAAAGTATATGTAGACTCATTATTGATCACCAATCACTTTAATGGATCCTATGCTGTTAAAGGTGAAAAACTAACCAAATATTTAGAGATACTCAAGGAATTGGCACTCTCTTTTGTCTCTTTCAGCTTAACACAGGTACCAAGGGAGGAGAACACAGAAGCTGATGCATTGGCCAACCTAGGATCATCCTTGAAGATTCCAGAAGATATAAGTATCCCTATCATCCATATCCTGGCTCCTGCTATTGAAAATCAGGTGGCCATGGAAATAGAAGAGGATACTGCAATGATCCCTAGTGAAGAAGCTCAATCTTATTCAGGATCATGGATGTCACCAATCATGAGATACTTGCAATACGGGGAGATTCCGATGGGAGAAAATCCTAGAGCTTTCAGGATTAAAGTATCTCAATTCACAATTTTGAAAAATGTATTATATAAGCGATCTCTTGCAGGACCATATTTAAGATGTATCGAGGATCCTGAAATTGAAGAAGTGTTGAGAGACTTCCATGAAGGAGATTGTGGAAACCACACTGGGGGCAGAGCATTATTCTCAAGGATCCTTAGAACAGGATACTACTGGCCAACTATGAAAAGGGATGCTGTAGAATATGCTAAAAAGTGTGATCCTTGTCAAAGACACAGCAATATCCTCCATCAGCCAGCCGAATTGCTACATCCTATACCATCCTCTTGGCCATTCATGAGATGGGGGATGGATATAGTCGGCAAGCTCCCTAAAGCACCTGGTGGAAAAGTATTTATGCTTGCCATGACTGACTACTTCTCTAAGTGGATAGAAGCTGAAGCTATTGCTCAAGTCAGAGAAAAGGAAGTTATATCCTTTATCAAAAGAAACATTATAACTAGATTTGGCATTCCCTCTGAAATTGTATGTGATAATGGTTCCCAATTCATTGGAAGCAGAACCACTAACTTTTGTGACAGTTGGGGAATTAAGATGATAACATCAACACCAGTTCATCCACAAAGCCAATGGTCAGGCAGAATCATCTAACAAGATCATCATCAACAATCTGAAGAAGAAGCTAGGATCCAAGAAGGGGAAATGGGCAGAGGAGTTACCTTATGTGCTATGGGCTGATAGGACAACTCCCAAGAATGCCACTGGTCAAACACCTTTCTCGTTAGTATTTGGGGCAGAAGCAGTGATCCCAACAGAGATGGTGATCCCAACTGCTAGAACAAGTGCTCGTGATCCTGAAGAGAAGCTACAATCCTAGCTCAGGATTTGGATACTATTGAGGAGATCAGGGATCTGGCTAGGATAAGTATGGCAAGCTACCAACAAAGAATGGCTGGTGCTTACAACAAAAATGTTAGGATAAGGAAGTTCCAAGTCGGAGATATGGTGTTGAGAAAAGCATTCCAAAACACTATCAATCCTGCTGACGGGAAGTTAGCACCAAAGTGGGAAGGCCCTTACTTGATTGAAGCTGAAGCAGGAAAGGGGGCATACAGATTGCTAACCATGGAAGGAAATTTGTTACCAAGAGCCTGGAATGCTATTCACTTAAAGAAATATTTCATGTGAACATGATCCTACAAGCATGTGATCCTTACATTGAAGTATCCTCGAAGGATCCCGGTGATGTCAGTAATCCTTACTCTGGTAATGTCCTTATCCAAAAACTATTACATTTCCTTACTTTTTACCTAAGGATAAGGGTCATGTATCCTTCATCCTCTTCTCACGAACCATTTGAGTTATGATAGTTCTGGTATCTTCAGCATATCGTCGAAGATCTTCAAAAGCAACGCAGATCCTTGGGTTCAACCCCAGTTATCCTTGGGATGATCCCCAGATTCCGCCAGCAGCGCACGATGATCCTGATATAGTTCACGTCTTTGGGACCAGTACCCACTTCCGGGGCTGACAACCTCATCGTACTGGCTATATCTAGGATCCTACGTATAATGGTAGACGTACCATACATCCGTTCCTAAGGTTTCTAACGTTTTCACGTTAGCTAAGGTTTTGACATTTTCATGTCACTAAGTTTGGATAGTCGCCAGTAAGGGCCATACTCCAGTTTACATACGATCCTTTGGGCTTGTCCCCAGTTATCCTTTGGGCTTGTCCCCAGTTATCCTTTGGGCTTGTCCCCAGTGATCCTTTGGGATCATCCCCAGTTACCCTTTGGGCATGTCACCAGCTACTAACTTATCTTTTACATTGGCTTAGTCCCAAGTTATGTTTCATTTTTCAGGTTTTCAAAGTTAAACACATAAGGATCCTTAATCCTTATTATCCATTAAAATCTCATCTACGGTTATCTTGATTAAAGGTTAGGATCCTAACTTGGATCCTCAGGTATGATCCTTGACTATTCTGATTATACTGAACAACCCTTACACTTTGACAACTAAACCTATGATCCTTGAAATCGATTGCTTCAAAAATCTTCAGTATCAGGATATCTGATCTGGGATCATATCCTAAATTTATTAAACATGGTTTGCTCAAACTCTTGTTACTCTAACAAATATATTTCTAAAAAACAACTGGAAAATAAGAGGATAAATAAAGGATAACAACACGATATAAGCCAGAAAAATTAAAGTTATATTATTAACAAAAGGATCTTAAACCCTTTCAAAAATTTGTCAAAATTGCCAACCCACATTTCTACCAGCAAAACGTGGCCCGTCCACATGGGTTGGCAAAGGGTGTCCATTGTCTATGCGGTCTTAGCAGGTGCAGGAAATTAAAGGCGGCAGGATCACAAAGGCTTCATCCCCCAAACAGAGGATCCCTTCACCATTTGCGATCCTACCTATTGTTCAAAGGATCCATGATCCTTAACCCTAAAAACTATTGTTTAAGTTACAAACCATAAATTGTTTCGAAACATCAACAACCACAAAAACCACTACCAAACCTAAAAAATTGGGCTCCGGCTATGTCTAGAAATTTCCATCATTGCCCAATCCTGCAGCTCAAACCTTCGCTGCACCATCACCACCAGCTCCACTTGCTTCCCCCTGATCCTTGCCAGCATCACCACCTTCAAGCATAGGGATCTCCTCGGCCTCATCATCATCCTCCAACTCTGCCAGCCTAGCCTTCCAGCCTTCCACGTCCCATGTGCCTCTGTCGAAGGACGGATCCTGAGCCTCCGCAGCCATCTGCAGCTGGATCTTATACATGGTTATCGCAGCAGAGACCTTAGCATCCTGGGTGATATCACGCTTCTCATAGTCGAAGTTGATCAGTGCTTTGACAGCTTCATCCTTGGTAGCCCGGAGCTCCTTCTCAAGATCAGCTATCTTAAGGTCCTTCAGCACACCCATCTATTGAAGGTCGGCAATTTGGCGATCTTGATCTTCTACGTGGTTGACATAAGTCTCTATTTCGGTAAATTTCTGCAAGAAAAACAAGATATGACGTCAGACACAAGTGATCCTCAAACAGGATATACAGGCATGATATTCGAGCAGGATATTCAAGTAAGATAACCAACAGGGGCAATGATCCTTACTTCATTAACGTAATCAAGAAACTGCTGGCGGAGCAGGGGAAATCCTTGAAGATCCTCGGAAGCCTTTCTCTTCTTTCCCTTACCCCTAATAGGAGCTTTAGGGGCTGAAGCAGAGGGACTGGCAGCAAGAGCCTTCTTCCTTGCAGATTTAACGTTTGCAAGATCATCAATACCGAACTTGGAGGCAGACTTGACATATTTCCCAACGCCTACACAATCAAAATAAGATAAGTACTTTAACTAATTCAAAAAATCCTACATAGAACTACTTTTTAATGAGGATACTTACTTGACATTGTGGCAGATGCGGAGGATACTTCCTGTGAATCTTGAATAGCAACTTGAAAACTTCTGGTCTCAGGATCAAGCTTTTTGAAAGCTAAAATTCTTTCTCTTGCAGCAGGGGTTAACTTGAGATGAGCAACGGATATAGCTGCACAAAAGACAAAGAAAACATTAGTGATCCTCATCATAAGAGACAAGTCTGATAGTGATCCTTCCAGGATCCTCTATCCTACCATGAGTGGCCCACTCCTTAGGCAGATCCTTCCCATTAGGGATGGTATCCCTCCTAACAAAGAAGAAACGTCGCTTCCAGTTTGTGTCATTTTTGGTAACCTTAAAAACAGGGTGATCCTCCCCGGCTTTCCGTTTCAGCAAGTATCGACAGGAACCAAACGTGGTAAGATCATATAGCTCAGCCAGCTCCGACATCCCTAAGTCAATCCCTTCCTGCTCGATGATCCTCTCAAGGGTATACAGAACCCTCCAGATCATCCGCATGGCTTGGATATAAGACATGCCAGTCAGGGAAAAGAAGGATTGGGTGAAGGCTGGAAAAGGATATGAATATCCTATGGTAAACGGAGTCGCAGGAAAGGCCACCCAGGTGTCGGAAACAAAATCGCTTAAAGCGGTGGAAGTGAATGACTTGAAGATAGCATCCGCCGGAAAACAGTGACGGATCCTATCAACATGAGCATCGGTGAAGCAGCACCTCTCAGTAGGAGAGTCTTTGACGATCCCTTGGCTTTTCAGGGGACTACTCTTCTTGTGATCCTTGTGAGGGGAATTTCGGAGCAACATACTCATGGGAGAACAAAAACAGGGAGCAGAAAAACAGAGCAAGAGAAGGAAGAAAGAGAAGAGAAGAGAATACCTGATCGATCTTCGGTAGAGATTATAAAGGGAGTATATCTTGAATTTAAATGCAGATTGATCCTAACCCTATCTCCTATTTATAATCATGATTTGCAGGGATGTCACTTCAGTGACGGAAAGGTTGCAACGGCTAGTCCGGTTATAACGGCTAGTTATCCGAGTCGCCCGTTGCAGATAAGATCAAAGCAAAATATAACTCGTTAATTTACAATAAACTCCTTATATTTTGGGGGCAATTGTTAGGGCTGGATTTTTATGATATATGATCCTTACATGTGATCCTAACCAGTGATCCTTGTTTCTTTAGCAGATAGTGATCCTCAGCAGGACTTCAGGATCAGGATCATGGACCATTATAGGATCCTCATACTAACAGTTACCTTCATTGAATTAAATGATATTTTGCAGGAACATCTAGCAGGATCCGCTCTTAGCATCACAATCAAAGGACGCGTCTTTGCAATTATAGCATGTGCTTAATCGGAGATGGACGTTGCAAAGGATATGGAAACTTGGCATGATTTATGGGCGACAATTTAGGCTAGATTTACTTTTATTTCTAAAGGGGTAATGAGCTGATTATTAGTGTTTTTACCTAAAATAGGTCACCTACACTTGTATATATATCACTCTTCCCCATTCGGAAGAACACACAATACAATTCTCACACGTTTAGACACTCGAAACTATAGTGATCCTTGTACTCAGCTCATTATCATCCGAAGTTGTAACCATTTTTCTTATATTGAAGTTTGGTGATCGGTAGTTGCCATCACCCGAGGTTTTTTATGCCGGAGATCATACATTGATCAAGGGCTTTTTCCTCGTATAAATCATTGTGTCTTCGCATATTTCATACTGAAGTGATCCTTTACTTTTTCAATAAACCAAGCATCATACCCCGTTTACATAGAGTTTGGTTGCATTATCCTTGTGTGATTTTTGACCAAAACATGCAACTATATCCGTTTCTCATCTTAAGTTGACTCCTGCTGCAAAAGAGAGACTCTTGGCCTTTAGGAAGCTTGATCCTGAAATAAGAACTTTCCAGGTCACCACCTAGGATTCTCAGGAAGTATCCTCTGCTTCTGTCACAATGTCAAGTAAGTATCCTCTTTTAAGGAGTATTTATATAATGAGAGTCAAATAAAATTAAGATACTTATCTTGTTTTGGTTGTGCAGGCGCTGGAAAATCCTCTAAGTCTGCTTCGAAGTTCGGCATTGATGATCTTACTAATGTCAAATTCTCAAGGAAGAAGACTCCTGCTGCTAGCCCAACTGCTTCAGCCCCTAAAGCACCTATCAGGGGAAAAGGAAGCAAGAAGAGAAAGGCCTCTGAGGATTTGCAAGGTCTGCCCCTGCTCCACCAACAGTGTCTGGATTACATCAATGAGGTAAGGATCACTGTCCTGCTTGTGTATCCTGCTAGTTTTGAGGATCACTTGTTTCTGATGTTATGCCTTGTCTTCCTTGCAGAAATTTGCTGAGATAGAGACGTATGTTGGCCACGTCGAGGATCAGGACCGCCAGATTGCTGACCTCCAACAAGTTGCTGTGTTGAAGGATCTCAAGATAGCTGATCTTGAGAAGGAGCTCCGAGCCACCAAGGATGATGCTGCCAAGATGCTGATCAACTTTGACTATGAGAAGCATGAGATCACCCAAGATGCCAAGGTCTCTGCTGCAATAGCTATGTACAAGATTCAACTGCAAATGGCTATGGAGGCTCAGGATCCTACCTTCGACAGGAGCACATGGGACGTGGAGGGCTGGAAGGCGAGGCTGGCAGAGCTGGAGGATGATGAAGAGGCTGAGGAGATCCCGATGCTTGAGTGTGGAGGCGCTGGCAAGGATCATGGTGGAGAGGTAAGTGGAGCCGGTGGTGATGGTGCAGCGAAGGATTGAGCTGCAAGATTGGGCAATGATGGAAACTTCGAGACTTAGCCGGAGCCCAATTTTTTTTTTGTTTGGTGGTTGTGATGTTTTAAAACAATTATCGTCTGTATTTGAAAAATAGGTTTAGGGTTGAGGATCTAGGATCCTGTGAACAATAGGTAGGATTACATATGGTGGAGGGATCCTCTGTTTGGGGGATGAAGCCATTGTGATCCTGCCGCCTTTAATTTCCTGCACTTGCTATAACCGCATAAACAATGGACACCCTTTGCCAACCCATGTGGACAGGCCACGTTTTGCTGGTAGAAATGTGGGTTGGCAATTTTGACAACTTAAAAAAGGGGTTAAATATTTAATGAATAAAACTTTTAACTTTTGGCTTATCCTGTGATGTTATCCTTGTATATCTTTTGAACTTTTCAATTGTTTTGATTTATACTTGTCTGAGTAAGAAAAGTTAAGCAAATTATGTTTAAGAAATTTAGGATATGATCCTGGATCAAATATCCTATAATCGAAAATTTTTAAAGTAGTTTATTTTAAGGATCATTGGTTTAGTTATCAAAGTATATGGGTTATTCAAAGTAATGAATGTAATCAAAACAGTTAAGGATCATACCTGGAATCCAAGTTAGGATCCTAACCTTTAATCAGGATAACCATAGGAAGAACTTTAATGGATAATAAGGATAGAGGATCCTTAATTGTTTATCTTTGAAAACCTGAAAATAGAATACAACTTGGGACTAAGCCAATATCATAGATAAGTTAGTAACTGGTGACATGCCCAAAGGATAACTGGGGACAAGCCCAAAGGATCACTGGAGACAAACCCGAAGGATAACTGGGGACAAGCCCGAAGGATAACTGGGGACAAGCCCAAGGATCGTATGTAAACTGGAGTATGGCCCTCACTGGCGACTATCCAACTTAGTGACATGAAAATGCCAAAACCTTAGCTAACGTGAAAACGTTAGAAACCTTAGGAACAGATGTATGGTACGTCTACCATTATACGTAGGATCCTAGGTATAGCCAGTACGATGGAATTGTCAGCCCCTAAAGCGAGTACTGGTCCCAAAGACGTGAACTATACCAGGATCATCGTGCGCTACAGGCGAAAACTGGGGACAAGCCCAAGGATAACTGGGGACAAGCCCAAACAACTGGGGTTGAACCCAAGGATCTGAGTTGCTTCTGAAGATTGTCGACAATATGCTAAGGATACCTGGACTATCAGAACTCAAAATCTCGTGAGAGAAGGATGAAGGATACATGATCCTTATCCTTAAATAAGAAAATATGAAAATAAGAGTTCAAGCTTAGGACATTACCAGAGTAAGGATCATCGATACTTCAGGGATCCTTGAAGGATACTTCTAATGTAAGGATCATATGTGCCAGGAGGATCCTGCTCACATGAAATATTTCTTCAAGTGGACAGCATTCCAGGCTCTTGGTAACAAATTACCCTCCATGGTCAGCAGTCTATATGCCCCCTTTCCTGCTTCGGCTTCGATCAAATAAGGGCCTTCCCATTTTGGTGTCAATTTCCCATCAGCAGGATTGGTGGTATTCTGGAATGCTTTTCTCAATACCATATCCCCAACTTGGAATTTCCTTATCCTGACATTTTTGTTATAAGCACCAGCCATTCTTTGTTGGTAGCTAGCCATCCTTATCCTAGCCAAGTCCTTGATTTCCTTAATAGTATCCAAGTCTTGAACCATTTTCTGATCATTTTCCTCAGGATCACGGGTACTTGTTCTAGTAGTTGGAACCACCATTTCTGTTGGGATCACTGATTTTGCCCCAAACACCAAAGAGAAGGGTGTTTGACCAGTAGCATTCTTGGGAGTTGTCCTATCAGCCCAAAGCACATAAGGCAATTCCTCTACCCATTTCCCCTTCTTGGATCCAAGTTTCTTCTTCAGATTGTTGATGATGAGCTTGTTGGATGATTCTGCTTGACCATTAGCTTGTGGGTGGACTGGTGTTGATGTTATCATCTTAATCCCCCAGCTGTCACAAAAGTTAGTAGTTCTGCTCCCAATAAATTGGGAACCATTATCACATACAATTTCAGAAGGAATGCCAAATCTAGTTAAAATATTTCTCTTAATAAAGGATATAACTTCCTTCTCTCTGACTTGGGCAAAAGCTTCAGCCTCTATCCACTTAGAGAAGTAGTCAGTCATAGCAAGCATGAACACCTTTCCACCAGGTACCTTAGGGAGCTTGCCAGCTATATCCATCCCCCATCTCATAAATGGCCAAGAGGATGGTATAGGATGTAGAAATTCAGCCGGCTGATGAAGGATATTGCTGTGTCTTTGACAAGGATCACACTTTTTAGCATACTCCACAGCATCCCTTTTCATAGTTGGCCAGTAGTATCCTGTCCTTAAGATCCTTGAGAACAATGCCTTGCCCCAAGTGTGGTTTCCACAATCTCCTTCATGGAAATCTTTTAACACTTCTTGAACTTCAGGATCCTCGATACATCTTAAATATGGTCCTGCAAGAGATCGCTTATACAGCATATTATTTAAGATTGTGAATTGAGATACCTTAATTCTGAAAGCCCTAGGGTTTTCTCCCATAGGAATCTCTCCGTGTTGTAAGTATCTCATGATTGGTGAGATCCATGATCCTGAACAAGATTAAGTATCCTCACTAGGGATCATTGCAGAATCCTCTTCTATTTCCATGGCCACCTGATTTTCAATAGCAGGGGCCAGGATATGGATGATGGGGATACTTATATCCTCTGGGATCTTCAAAGATGATCCAAGATTGGCCAATTCATCAGCTTCTGTATTTTCTTCCCTTGGTACCTGTGTCAAACTGAAGAAAATAAAGGAGAGTGCCAATTCTTTGACTATCTCTAAATATTTGGTTAGTTTTTCACCTTTAACAGCATAGGATCCATTAAAGTGATTAGTGATTAACAATGAGTCCACGTATACCTCAAGATACCTGATCCCCATATGCTTAGCAATTTGCAAACCAGCGATTAAGGCTTCATATTCAGCCTCATTATTAGTGGCTTGGAACTCACAAGCTATGGAGTGGGGTATTATGTCTCCCTGTGGCGATTTTAGTAGTATACCAAGCCCTGTGCCTTTAACATTTGAGGATCCATCAGTATGTAGTATCCAAGGATCCTTGGTCTCATCCAGCTGCTGGACTTCCAATTCGGCTTCCTTTGTAAATCACTACTGAAATCAGCCACAAAGTCTGCTAATGCTTGAGATTTGATGGCTGTTCTAGGCTCATATCTTATATCATGGGCACTAAGCTTTACTGCCCACTTAGCCATCCTTCCGGACATCTCTGGTTTCCTGAGGACATTCTTAATTGGAAAATTAGTTCTAACAACAATAACATGGGTTTCAAAATAATGTCTTAGTTTAGTAGATGCCATAATTAGTGCAAGAATAAGTTTTTCAAGGTGTGAATACCTGGATTCAGCATCTAGTAAACTCTTACTTACATAATAGACAGGATATTGTGTACCTTCATGATCCTTAACAAGGACTGCACTTACTGCTTTTGAGGATACCGCAAGATATAAGGATAACACATCTCCTTTTTTTGGTTTCATCAATGCTGGAGCTGAGGACATGTATTCTTTGAGGGCTTGTAAAGCATTCTCATGCTTTTCAGTCCATTCGAATTTCTTGTTTTTTCTTAGGATATCATAGAATTCTTTACACTTTTCTGAGGATTTGGATATAAATCTGTTTAGAACTGCTATCCTGCCTGTTAGCCTTTGCACATCCTTAGCGTTGGCAGGGGATTTGATATTCACCAATGCTTTGATTTGTTCCGGGCTTGCTTCAATGCCCCTCTGGGTTACCATATATCCTAAGAATTTGCCTGCTTTAACACCAAAGTGACATTTTGAAGGATTAAGCTTCATGTTATAATTATCAAGGATATCAAATGCTTCCTCCAAGTCCCTTAGGTGATCCTCAGCTTTTTTGGATTTCACCACCATATCGTCTATGTACACTTCGATAGTTTGTCCAATTTGATCCTTGAACATCATATTCACCAGCCTTTGATATGTTGCACCTGCGTTTCTTAATCCAAATGGCATAGCAATATAACAATATAAACCGGTTGGGGTCATAAAAGCCGTATCCTCTTGGTCAGATGGTTCCATCTGAATTTGTTGGAATCCAGATGATGCATCCATAAAGGTTAACAGTTCATGACCTGCCGTTGCATCCACCATGGAGTCAATGTGGGGTAATGGGAAAGGATCCTTGGGACATGCCTTATTCAAATCAGTGAAATCGACACATACCCTCCACTTTCCATTTTTCTTTTGAACAACAACCACATTGGCCAGCCATTTTGGATACTTCACTTCTCTAATCATACCTGCTCGTAGTAATCTTTCTACCTCTTCCTGGATAATGGCATTTCTTTCTGGTGCAAATTTCCTCCTTTTTTGATGGATTGGTTTAACTGACCTGTCAATGCCAAGTTTATGAGTGATAATATCTTTAGATATACCTGTCATATCCTCATGTTTCCATGCAAAGGTAGATTTTCTTCTTTTGAGGAAGGATACAATGTCTTCTTTCATTTGTCCAAGGATCCCTGATCCGATATAGATTTTGGATTCAGGATTATCAGGATCCAGGAGGATTTCGTCCACATCCTGCTCTCTTGCCTCCAAGACATCCCTTGGAGGATACTTTAATTGCTATTGTTCCCTTGATTTCGAGGCTGGTTTCATTGATGAGGTGTAACAATCCTTAGCCTCCTGCTGATCACTATCAATCTTGATTATTCCCCAAGGGCTAGGGAGCTTTACACATTGATGGTAGGTGGATGGGACTACCTTCATATCGTGTATCCAGGGCCTGCCAAGGATAACATTACAACAGGATAAACAGTCAATAACACAAAATTTCTGATAATTATGTAATCCTTCCACGTAAATTGGGAGTTTGATGTCCCCCAGGGTTTTCTTAGTTTCACCACTAAATCCCACAAGCACGGAGGATCTTGGTGTGATGTTTGATTCAGGAATACCCATTTTCTTCAGAACATCAAGTCGGATAATGTTTACCGAACTTCCTCCGTCAATAAGGATCCTGCGGACAAAATGGTTAGAAATAAAGAGAGTAATAACTAAACTATCATGATGAGGATCCTGGATGTTAATTCTATCATCCTCATCAAAGGTTATGATTTTTCCTTCCGAGACACTTGATGTTCGAATCGGTCTTTCTCCATTATCCATTTTAGCTTCCTTTGCATGCCTTTTAGCTGCTGAAAAGGATGTACCACAAATGTCTGATCCTCCGGAAATAAAGTTTATCACTTGTGCATCTGCCGGAGGGGCTGGAGCTTTTTCAGGGATCCTTTCAGAATCCTGAGTCCTTTGCTTTTTTCTTCCCAACAACTCTTTTAAATGCCCCTTGCTCAACAGATATCCAATTTCCTTTCTTAATGCGATGCATTCTTCTGTTAAATGCCCAAAATCCTCGTGGTATGCACACCATTTTGATTTGTCTTTAACTGCAGCTGGTTTGTCATTTTTTCTGGGCCATCTGGCTTTTTCTCCTAGATTCTGCATTGCAAAGATTAGTTCATGGTTATCAACGGAAAAATAGTATTCGGAAACAGAGGATAAACCTCATCATCCTCTTCTTGGTCAACAGCATGCACGTTCTGGTTGTCAGTTCTATTGTAGGATTTGAACTTGTTGCTTTTGAAATAGGATCCTTGCTTTTCTTGTTTTGAGGATCCTACTTGTCTCTCCTGGATCCTCTTGTCATCCTCTAGCCGGATGAATCTGAGTGCCCGAGTCCTTACTTCGTCTAGGTTCCTTATGGCTTCCATCTGCAATCTCCGGGATAGGTTTGACTACCCCTGGAACCCTTGAAATCATATCCTTTAGTTTCTGCAGTTCTCTGGCCATAGCATGGTTGATACCTGTATCCTGCATGAATCCATGGTTAGTGGTAAGAGAATTATTAAAAGTGTTACCTCCCATCGGGTTCAAGTTAGGAACATTGGATGTGAATCCGTATTGTTGGGATTCTGGGATAATAGAGGGACCAGTGGAAGCAATGGTCTGCATTGGAATAAAATCTCCTTGATGGACATCTGAACTTCCTGTCTGCAAACTCTTCGAGGATCCTGGTATATGGAGGGATCCTTGAAACTGGGATGATCCTGGGATGAGAAAGGATCCTTGACCCTGGGATAATCCTGGAACAAAGGAGGATCCTTGAACCTGGGATGATCCTGGAATAAAGGAGGATCCTTGAAATTGCTGCGCTCCTGAGTAGGCTCCTGAATTCATGAAGGATCCCATATGCTGAGTATAGGATCCTGCCGACTGGAAATATGATCCTGATGCCTGAGTCACTGTTGATGAGCTGAAATGTACTCCTCTTGATCCACCCACATGTTGAATGTCTGGGATCTCTGATGGCTGAGAAGTAATCATCGGAGTATCAAAATTCAAAGATTTTGGCATCAGTGGGGAATGATCCTCTGCCGTTTTCTTTTGTCTTTTGAGATCTCCGATTTCCTTGAGGATCCTGTCATTAGTTTCATCCTGCTGCTGCATACGATCCCTCATCTACAAAATCAAAGTAAATATATCACTAGTACTGGGAGCAGAAGAAGTTAGAGCAGAAGAAGATGAAGGTTTAGAGAAAATAGGAGTTGGTCTCTTCTCAGCATTTTTCTGAGATCCAGCTGGTGGTGGCGGCAAAGGTGGAGTGCCCTGAGATGACTTGACTGCAGACATCGCTGTGGAGGTATTCTTCAACGACGAAGCCATGCAACGCTCCGGGATGATCACTAACAGAAAAAACTTTCTTATGAATGAAGCACCAATTGTCCCACGGTGGGCGCCAAACTGTTTTGGTTAAAAATCACACAAGGATTATGCAACCAAACTCTTTGTAAACGGGGAATCATGCTTGGTATGATGAACAAAGATAAGGATCACTTAACTGAAAATTGCACAAGTGACACAAGGATTTATACGAGGAAAAAGCCCTTGATCAATGAATGATCTCCGGCATAAAAAACCTCGGGTGATGGAGACTACCGATCACCAAACTTCAATATAACAAACAATGTTTACAACTTTGGATGGTAACGAGCTAGGTACAAGGATCACTATAGTATCGTATGCTAGAGCGTGTGAGAAATGTTTTGTCTCTTCCAAATGCTGAAGAATGCCCTTTATATAAGTGTGTGTGGTCGTATTTTAGGCAACTCACCTAACTACTAGCTCGTTACCCCTTTAGGAATTGAAGTAAATTTAGCCTAACTAATTGCCCGTAATTTGTGCTAAGTTTCCATATTCTCCATAACGTCCATTTTTGGTTATGCATGTGCGAAATTAGCGTGACAGATTCCTTGATAACGTTGCTAAGACCAGGTCCAACTCGTAATTCCTGCAAAACAACATTAAATTCAAGGAGAACAATCGTTAGTATGAGGATCCTTAGGATGATCCATGATCCTGATCCTGAAGCTCTTCTGAGGATCACTATCTGCCAAAGAAACAAGGATCACTTGTTAGGATATCATGTAAGGATCATAGGTCATTAAAATCCTGCCCTAACAGTGGTCATGGGTGACTTCCACCTTTTTTAGGAAGTTAGTTAGTTGTTTTTTCTTATCTTTTTAAGGGGAAACAAGCTTATTAGAGGCACAAGTCGTGCACATCACAGAAAATACACACAAAACATGAATTCTCTGCAAACACTTAGCAAAAACACACACTTACACTGGAAATTCATTGTAATGAGCTTGTTTTCTTCCGAAGTTGTACAAGGATCACGGCTGTTTTTGCAATATAGTTGGTGATCGGTAGTTTCCATCACGAACGTTGCCAGCTTCTAACCCACGTGCCTGCACATAATCTGTTAGTAACCCTGAGGATACTATTCAGGATGTTACCAATATCCTGAATCAGCATCCCGGATGTGAACAGGTATCATATAAACAAGATATAATTCAAGATAATTCTCAGGATATGGGCTCAGAATTTCACCCATAACAAGTCTTATCCTGCTGCTGTATATGATCTTTCATCTGCAAAATCAGAGTAAACAAGTCACTAGTAGTAGGAGTATAAGAAGCAGAAGAAGTTGGAGGTTTTGAGAAAATGGGAGTTGGTTTATTCTCAGCATTCTTCTGAGGTCCAGCAGGTGGTGGAGGCAAAGGTGGAATGCCCTGAGACGAATTGACCGCAGACATTGCAGTAGAAGTATTCTTTGATGATGAAGCCATGTACTTGAATGTAATGAACCGAAATGATAAGAAATAGAAGAACTTCTTAGGAATGAAGCACCAATTGCCCCACGGTGGGCGCCAAACTGTTTTGGTCAAAAATCACACAAGGATAATGCAACCAAATCTGATTTTATGAGGTATGATGCTTGGTTAATTGTATGAACAACAAGTATATGAAATCAACGATGAACACCGAGATTTATACGAGGAAAAAGCCCTTGATCTTTAGAAGATCTCCGGCAGAAAAAACCTCGGGTGATGGAAACTACCGATCACCAACTATATTGCAAAAACAGTCGTGATCCTTGTACAACTTCGGAAGAAAACAAGCTCATTACAATGAATTTCTAGTGTAAGTGTGTGTTTTTGCTAAGTGTTTGCAGAGAATTCATGTTTTGTGTGTATTTTCTGTGATGTGCACGACTTGTGCCTCTAATAAGCTTGTTTCCCCTTAAAAGGATAAGAAAAAACAACTAACTAACTTCCTGAAAAAGGTGGATGTCACCCATGACCACCACTAAAGGTTATTTCTTCAATATGCACGTGCCTAAAAGCATATTCCACGAGATTCCAGCAAAGAAGTAGTCCACTACGTCCATTTTCTGCATTTACACATTAAAAACGTGACAATTGTAACAAAACATAAGTTCTGTTAAGGATCCTGGATCCTCAGACTCGTGATCCTCAGACTCGTGATCCTCAGACTCTAGATCCTCAGACTCTCTGCATCAGCCATTAAGCATCCGTGATCCATGCCTAGTCTCAGGATAGATGATCCTTAGCATAAAATTCATGCCCTAACAATAAGGATAACACATCTCCTTTTTCTGGTTTCATCAAGGCAGGAGTTGAGGACAGGTAATCCTTGAGAGCTTTGAGAGCATTTTCGTGCTTTTCAGTCCAATCAAACTTTTTGTTCTTCCTCAAGATATCATAGAACTCTTTACATTTCTCTGAGGATTTGGATATGAATCTGTTCAAGGCTGCAATCCTGCCTGTTAGCTTCTGGACATCCTTAGCATTGGCAGGGGATTTGATGTTTATTATAGCTTTGATTTGCTCTGGACTGGCTTCAATGCCTCTCTTTGTCACCATATATCCTAAGAATTTACCTGCTTTAACACCAAAGTGACACTTTGAAGGATTAAGTTACATGTTATATTTGTCAAGGATATTGAATGCTTCCTCCAAGTCTCTCAGGTGATCCTCAGCCTTTTTGGATTTTACCACCATGTCGTCTATATAAACTTCCATAGTGTGTCCAATCTGATCCTTGAACATCATATTCACTAGCCTTTGATAAGATGCACGTGCATTTCTTAGTCCAAACGGCATAGCAATATAACAGTATATACCAGTTGGAGTCATAAAGGCTGTATCCTCTTGATCAGAAGGTTCCATCTGAATTTGTTGAAATCCAGATGAAGCATCCATAAAAGTTAACAGTTCATGACCCGCGGTTGCATCCACCATGGAGTCAATGTGGGGTAATGGGAAAGGATCCTTGGGACATGCCTTATTTAAATTAGTGAAATCGACACTTACCCTCCACTTTCCGTTTTTCTTTTGAACAACAACCACATTGGCCAACCATCTTGGATACTTGACCTCTCTAATCATACCTGCTCGGAGTAATTTTTCTACCTCCTCCTGGATAATGGCATTTCTCTCCGGTGCAAACTTCCTCCTCTTTTGATGGATTGGTTTGAATGACCTGTCAATGCCAAGTTTGTGAGTGATTATATCTTTAGATATACCTGTCATGTCTTTGTGTTTCCATGCAAAGGTAGTTTTCCTCCTTTTGAGGAAGGATACTAGGTCTTCTTTCATTTCGCCAAGGATCCCTGATCCTATGTAAACTTTAGATTCAGGATCCAGAAGGATTTCTATTACATCCTGCTCTCTTGCCTCCAAGACATCTCTCGGAGGTTGCTTTGATTGCTATTGCTCCCTTGACTTTGAGGCCGGTTTCATTGATGAGGTGTAGCAGTTCTTAGCCTCCTGCTGATCACTATCAATCTTCACTATCCCCCAAGGACTAGGAATCTTCACACATTGATGATAAGTGGATGGGACTGCTTTCATGTCGTGTATCCAAGGCCTTCCAAGGATAACGTTACAACAAGATAAACAATCAATAACACAAAATTTTTGGTAAGTATGTAGCCCTTCAACGTAGATTGGGAGTTTGATGTCTCCCAGAGTATTCTTAGTCTCGCCACTGAATCCCACGAGCACAGAGGATCTTGGTATGATATCGAATTCAGGAATGTTCATCTTCTAAAGAACATCAAGCCAGATGATATTCACAGAGCTTCCTCCGTCTATAAGGATCCTGCGAACAAAATGGTTAGAAATAAAAAGAATAATAACCGAACCATCGAGACGAGGATCCTGAATGTCAACACGATCATCCTCATCAAAAGTTATGATTTTCCCTTCGGAGACACTGGATTTTCGAATGGGTCTATCCCCATTATCCATCTTGGTTTCCTTTGCATGTCTTTTGGCTACTGAAAAGGATGTTCCACAAATGTCTGATCCTCCAGAAATGAAGTTTATAACTTGTGCGTCTGCTGGAGGGGCTGGAGCTTTCTCCGCGATCCTTTCAGGATCCTGAGTTCTTGATTTCTTTCTCCCCAATAGTTCTTTCAAGTGCCCCTTGCTCAACAATTATCCAATTTCTTTTCTCAATGCGATGCATTCTTCTGTGAGATTACCAAAATCTTCGTGGTATGCACACCATTTTGATTTATCTTTCGTTGCAGATGGTTTGTCATTCTTTCTCGGCCACCTGGCTTTATCACCTAGATTCTGCATAGCAAGGATTAGTTCATTGTTATCAACAGAAAAACAGTATTTAGAAATTGGAGGATAATCCTCATCATCCTCTTCCTGTTCTACAGCATGCACATTCTGGTTGTCAGACTTGTTATAGGATCTGAACTTGTTGTCCTTGAATGAGGATCCTTGCTTCTCTTGCTTTGAGGATCCTGCCAACCTCTCCTAGATCCTCTTGTCATCCTCTAGCCGGATGAACTTAAGTGCCCGGGTTCTTACCTCATCTAGATTCCTGCAAGGTGTTATAACAAGATCATCATAGAACAATGAATCCCTAAGCAATCCCATTTTAAAGGCTTCAACAGCCGTTGCTATATCTAGGTTAGGGATATCTAAGGATTCTTTGCTAAACTTAGTGATATAATCTCTTAATGAATCATTATGACCTTGGGTTATCCTATATAAATCACTAGTTAAATGCTCAAATTTTCTACTACAAGAAAACTGATTATTAAACAGGTTAACGAGATTAGTAAACGAGGTAATAGAGTAAGGGGGATAAAAGGGGAGGAATTTTGTAATGACATCAGAGAAAACATTCATAAACTCGTCATTGCCCATAACTCTATCAAGTTTTTTTAACAAGCCATCAGTTTTACCCGGAGATTTGTTCCATGTAAACTGCATTCCTGTGGCCGGCAGGTCTTCAATACAGATCTCTGAACAACATTCTCTAAAATCCTCCATAGAAGAAGTAATGACAGACATGAGTGATCTTCAATTCTTTGCATCCCCAATGATAGGTAAAATTGCCTTGCTCACGGATATTTCTTAGAATCATTAAGTTGAGAACCTCCATGACAATAGTGAAGAGATAGGGTGACATTGGATCACCCTGTCTTAGACCTCTAAGCCCCTTAAAATAACCATGACATGACCCATAAACATTGATAGAATAAGCAGAGGATCTAATACACGTCATAATCCAGGCTACCATATAAGGATGGAACCCAAACAACTTCAAACAGGCTTCAAGAAAATTGTGATTCACTGTATCATAGGCCTTTTGTAAATCAATTTTCATAGTGACTCTAGCTTCCCTTCTCTTTAAATGATAATTCCTGAGGAGTTCTTGAGTTAGCAATATATTGTCACTTATTTGTCTTCCTGGGATAAAGGCACTCTGGCATTCTCCAACAATCAAACCAAGATGATCTTTCAGCCTATTGCATATTATCTTTGTGATACATTTATAAAGGACATTGTAACAAGCAATGGGTCTAAAATCAGCCACACTTCTAGGATTAGAACACTTAGGAACTAAAGAGATGATTGTAGCATTCACTTCAGCAAGGAGCTTACCATTATGAAAGAATTCTTGTATGGCTTGACACACCTCCTTTCCCACAACAGACCAAGCTGCTTTAAAAAATTTAGAAGAATACCCATCAGGGCCAGGAGCCTTATTGTCATCAATACCAAACATAGCAGCCTTCACTTCTTCATAAGAAAAAGGTTTAACCATCTCATCAGCAATATGCATAGGGAGCTTAGCAGAAAACAGAGATGTAGGGTCTCTCATACATTGAACTTTAACATCTTTTCCCATAAAACTCTCAAAATGCTTAACAAAAGCATCCCCAACAACCTGCCCTTCAATAAAGTTACCATCTTTGTCCAGGATTGAATTAATTCTAGCTTTGTTTTGCCTTCCTTTGACTGCTTTATGGAAATAAGCAGTATTGTGATCCCCAACTTTTAACCAGCCGACTTTAGCTTTTTGCTTTAAGAACAATTCTTCATCAACCATGGCTTGTTTTAAAGAATTAACAAAAACAGCTTCAGCCTCCCTATTCTCCGGATTATGAGGATCTTTAACCATGTTCTCCTGAATAACCCCCAACTCACTTGTTAAATTCTTCACTTTCTCAGTTAGATTACCCTGTTCTCTACCCAATCTTCTAAGAGGATTTTTCAAATCTTTAAGCTTCTTAACCACATAATACATATGGCAGCCTCTTATATTCTTTTCCCACGCATCAGAAACCAAAGGAAGGAACTGAGATTTTGAAGAGAGAAAATTCAGAAATTTGAAAGGTCTTTGCTGCCAATTCTTCAACCCTTTCAAAGAAACCAACGCAGGAGAATGGTCTGAGTGATAAAAGGGGAGGAATTTTGTAATGACATCAGAGAAAACATTCATAAACTCGTCATTGCCCATAACTCTATCAAGTTTTTTTAACAAGCCATCAGTATTACCCGGAGATTTATTCCATGTAAACTGCATTCCTGTTGCCGGCAGGTCTTCAATACAGATCTCTGAACAACATTCTCTAAAATCCTCCATAGAAGAAGTAATGACAGACGAACCCATAGATTTTTCAGAAGGTTCCGGGATTGTATTGAAATCTCCTAAGACAACCCATGCCCCTCCATTAACAGTGCTAGCAAATCTTCCCAAATCTTGCCATGAGAGCTTCCTTCTTTGGGCACGAACATGGCCATAAACAAAAGAACAGAAGAAAGGAGGCTTGCCATTCAAAGGTTTAACAAAACAGTGAATAGCCTGATCATTATGTTCAATCACCATGATGTCAACCTGATTAGGCTTCCATCCTATTATTATTCTCACCCAACTGCTACAAAACTCTTTGTTAGAAAACCATTCCCACCCTTGAAAAATTTTACTACAAACATTTCCCAAGTTCTGGCCCTTCACATGTGACTCCAAAAGACAGCAGACACCCACATCATTGTCATTAAGGACAAAAAAAAACCTGCTCTTGTCTAGAAGGAGTAAAACCCGGTTAGGATCCTTCAATGATATAAACTCTAACTTGTGAAAGTGCGGAAAACAATCATAAGCCGATTCAAGAACAATATAATGAAACAATAATGATCAAAACACAAACCGGAATATCTTGTATTCAAAGTTGAACAAAGACTGATACAAGACTCCTTGATGATTTCTGCTAACCAAATGGTTGAGGTTTGTTTAAATACTAAACATATGGACTCGAAACCTAGGCCCACTCGAAACCGGTTATACTAGCCCAACCCACACAAATCGACCCAAATGTAAACTAAGTAAATACAAAAAAACAACCCTTCAACTATGCTAACCTACATGTATAAACCTTCTGGTTCCAACACGTTCAAAGACCACAACAGAGCGACGAAGAAAGCACAGATCAAAGGCATTACAAGATCGAAGACGATTCTTCGAAAGCTTTCTCAGAATCTTCAACCGGAAAAAGAACAAATCATCGGAGAAGACAAAAACTTCGCCGAAAGTTCAGGAAAAGGTCAAACTGAAAAGAAAGGCCATCAACGAAGAAGAAGACGATTGTGCCACAAGGAAGAACACCAAGAAGACGATGAACAAATTAGCCGGAAAAAGAAGACCAAATTAGTTTAGGAAAATCAATGTAACTAGATTTTGACCGGCTTAGCCGGAATAGCTAGAACATGAATGTCACTCCCCCAAAATCCACCTGCGGAATACCACCGCTTGGGAGCGTGACATGACCAGGATCAAGCCATCAATCATATTGAACATAGTATATAATAATCAAAGTAGTTCGTAAAACCCAATTCAATACAATTGATGTTCAAACCAAACATAGTTAAGTAGCGGAAGCATAATATGAAAACCCAATGTATGTAATAAATTCAAGTGTTATAACGTGTAACAAAACATCCACGAATCCATACTCCACAACGACCAGCTCCTCCCTGTGCAAGCTCCATGTATCTAACGACCTGCAAGGCATGTAACAGAGGATCAACAACTAGTTGAGCGAGTTCACAGTTTATAGTTTAGTAATTGTAATAGTATGGTAAGCCTTGTGTTCGTTCATTAAGTCATGTATCGTAATAGTTCGTATCGCGGCCCTCTAGGCATGTATGCGAAGATTAAGGAAAGTTCTCAAGTATTCTAGACTAGGTATGTTCGTATCGCGGCCACCCAGCACCTGTGCGAAGTTTTATTGTATAGTTCGCAGCCTTCCTAGGCATGTGTGCGAAGATTAGTCATATTATCGCAGCCAACCCTGGCATGTGTGCGAAGATCAGTCATATTATCGCAGCCAATCCCGACGTGTGTGCGAAGATCAGTTCTATAAGCATCACTAGTCTAGCAGTATCTTAACCAATCACCTTCCTCACCCGAGGATCATATCACTACGTTCCATTATCTAGAGAAGTACAAATAAATATATCAATCCCATTCCCACCCTGGGAACCCCATGCCTTGGCTGTGTGAACTCACCTTGGTTTGCTCGGTATGCTAGGTTATGCGCTCACAAGTAATCAGTCAAGTCCTATAGTGTGCACGTGTATTAAATCAGTTCATGTTCGTAATAATACGCATGTAATCTATGTCACAAGGCGTTTGACAGTTAACATCATGTATCGTATAATCACTTAATCAGTTTCATGTCATTCATACTTCATATCAGTGCCTTTCACAGTATTTTCTACTATCATCATCGAATAACTCACTTAAATCAGGGTTACACACTTAATTGAATTAACAGAACTCGATCATGCATCAATATTACAATTCAGACTGCAAGACACAACAATTGTTAGGATCATGCGTGCGTACATTAAAACATCGGACATCATATACAAAGCATACATAGATCGGGCCACCTTATCACAACCAACCTCGGACAAGACACATTATATATAAAACTCGGACCCCTATATCATATAAAAGTCGGACCCTTCACTTTATTCATAAAAGTCGGACTACCCATCCACCTTTAAAACTTGGACAACCCACAACCACAAAACTCGGACCCTTGAGTCCTCTTGTAAAACTCGGACAGTGGCAAGATGCCCTACAAACTCGGACCATGGTGTTTGGGGTTGGATCTCGGACTACATGGGTATTGTTACAAAAAGTCGGAAATCACATATGACAAGGAAACTCGGACCAAGGGTGTGGGGATTAAAAGTCGGACCCCACTCCCATGTTTAAAGGTCGGACCTTAATTTTGTGGCACAAAGCTCGGACATCAAGTTAATCACATAAACATCTGACACATTTTATGTTAAAAAGTCGGACCATGTTGTCTTGTTTAAACCTCGGACAACAATCATGATAATAATATTCGGACACCAATTCTTTAACAAACTCAGACATCATGTGTTTTATTATAAAACTCAGACTATTACATTCAAAGGTCGGACTAACATATCATATCAAAACTCAGACAATCAAAATTACGATTGTAACAGTTACATTCTCTTGTTCATACGATTTGGAACCCTAATTCGCACTTTGCATAACAGGAATCAATTTAACAATTAACAACTTCATCGTATCAAGCATATCTTGTCATCAAACAAACGATTTCATGACTAATTATCATCATAACACAATCGTCATCATTCAATAGATAACTACAGAACTAGTATTGTGAAGAACTAGGGTTTACATGCATCAATCAATCAACAATTAATCAAAAACAATGATTAAACAATTACCTTGATTTGATTCTAGATGGATTGGTAATCAAACTTGATGCAAAAGAACTTGTGACTCCAAGAATGATGAGAAGATGGTTGTAGAGAGGATTAGAGAATATGAGGGTACGTGTTTTGATTCTTGTGTGATGATTAGTGAATGATTAGGGAAGGAGATTAGGGTTAAGTATCACTAGGATTTCACTAATTGCTCTCTATATCCTCAAGTATTAACTTTCACACAAGTACACCATCTCACAACAATTTCACAGTTTAACCACCAAGTTCACATATTTGACAAGTCTATCACAATTAACACATAACCATGCACAAACACACAATACACTTCATTGAATCAAAACATATACAATTCCATAGCAATCAATTGTGCAAATAACCAACTAAACAATACATGAACGTGCAATGTATGCGAAATAGAAATCTTGGAAATTCGAGTTGTCACATTATCCCCAACTTGAAAGAAATTTCGTCCCGAAATTTGGTACGCACTCACTGAGGAAGCTAGGTAAGCTGTATTGTTCACTGGTTTTCCTGGGGTGTCACATCATCCCCCCATTGATTTGGAATTTCGTCCCGAAATTCAGTAGTAGTAGCTTCAGCCTCAGTAGTGGTTGCGTTGGTTCCGAATAACTGGGGGTACTTTTCAGTCATCTGATCTTCGCGTTCCCAGGTGTACTATGGGCCACGTTTGGAGTTCCAACAAACTCGAACACGAGGGGTTCTCTTGTGTTTGAGGACCTTAACATCCCGGTCCGTGATTTCAACTGGTTCCTCGACGAACTGCAACCACTCGTCGATAGTGAGTTCCTTAAAAGGAACTATGAGGGTCTCATCTGACAGGCAATTCTTCAGATTCGACACGTGAAATACATTGTGAACTGCACCGAGTTCAGCTGGTAGGTTTAGCTTGTAGGCCACTTTGCCTATTCTTTCAGTGATTTCGAACGGTCCGACATACTGCGGATTTAGTTTGCCCCGTTTGACAAAACGAACCACACCCTTCCAGGGTGAGACTTTAAGTAAAACCCGGTCCCCGACCTGAAATTCCAATGGCTTCCTACGCTTGTCCGCGTAGGCTTTCTGACGGTCGCGTGCTGCCGCCATGCGTTGTCGTATCTGTGCAATCTTTTCCGTGGCATCCACTACAATCTCTGGACCCGTGATCTGACTATCCCCCACCTCTGCCCAACAGAGAGGTGACCGGCATTTACGTCCGTACAATGCCTCGAATGGAGCGGCTTGTATGCTGGTGTGATAACTGTTATTATACGAAAACTCCACCAAAGGGAGATGCTTTTCCCAGCCGTTGCCGAAATCAATAACACATGCCCGAAGCATGTCTTCAAGAGTCTGGATCGTTCGCTCAGACTGCCCATCCGTCTGAGGATGATATGCTGTGCTCATGTCTTATCGTGAGCCAAAAGATTTGTGCATCGCTTGCCATAACTCTGACGTGAATCGTGCATCCCGATCCAAAATGATGGAGGTGGGCACCCCGTGCCTCGAAACAACTTCTTTAAGATAAACGTCTGCGAGAGTAGAGAACTTATCCGTTTCCTTAATAGCCAGGAAGTGTGCAGACTTGGTGAGTCGATCCACAATCACCCATATAGTATCATTCCCACGCTGGGATCTGGGTAGGCCTGTAACAAAATCCATGGAAATTTCTTCCCATTTCCATTGCGGTATCTTGGGCTGCTGAAGTAGGCCCGCTGGTTTCTGATACTCCACTTTGACTTTTGCACACGTCAAACATTTGCCGACGTAGGTAGCGATGTGGGCTTTCATGCTAGGCCACCAGTATGTAGTTCTGATGTCGTGGTACATTTTATCCGACCCTGGATGTACCGAGTAGCGTGACTCGTGAGCTTCGTCCATTACCAGCTCGCGTAAACCGCCAAAAAGTGGGACCCAAATACGCCCCGTTACATAGTAGGCGCCGTCTTCCTTTTGTTCCATTCGTTGCCTTGAGCCGCGTAAGGCTTCAGCTTTGATGTTTTCGGGCTTTAATGCTTCAATCTGAGCATTTCGTATCTGTGCAGGAAGACTGGACTGAATAGTGAGCTGCAAGGCTCGTACGCGTCTAGGTAGAGTGTCCTTTCGACTGAGAGCGTCAGCCACTACATTGGCTTTGCCTGGATGATACTTAATAGCGCATTCGTAATCGTTTAAAAGTTCAACCTATCTTCGCTGACGCATATTCAATTCCTTCTGCTTGAAGATATGCTCGAGACTCCTGTGATCGGTGTAAATTGTGCACTTGGTACTGTACAGGTAGTGTCGCCATATCTTAAGTGCAAAAACAACAGCTCCCAGCTCTAAATCGTGCGTCGTGTAGTTCCGTTCGTGAACCTTGAGTTGACGAGAAGCGTAAGCAATAACCTTATCCCGCTGCATCAATACACAACCAAGTCCCTGTATCGACGCGTCACAATAGACCACAAAATCATCCATGCCCTCTTGCAATTAGCGAATAGGTGCACTGCAAAGCCTATCTTTTAGGTACTGAAAAGCGGTTTCCTGGGAATCTCCCCAACGGTAGGTGACACCTTTCTGTGTCAGTAACGTAAGTGGCTGTGCGATCTTTGAGAAGTCTTTGATAAACCGCCTGTAGTATCCCGCCAAACCCAAGAATTGGCGTATTTCTGTTGGTGTACGCGGTGCAGGCCAGTTGCTGATTGAATCTACCTTGGATGGATCGACATGAATCCCATCCCTGTTCACCACATGGCCTAAGAAGTGGACTTCACGAAGCCATAAGTCGCATTTTGAAAACTTGGCGTACAATTGTTCCTTTCGAAGAAGTTCCAAGATAAGACGTAAGTGCTGCTCGTGTTCCTCCTGACTCTTGGAGTAGATCAGAATGTTGTCGATGAAGACAATGACGAACTTGTCAAGATAGGGTTTGCACACCCTGTTCATAAGATCCATGAAAACTGCAGGCGCGTTCGTAAGCCCAAATGGCATAACTAGAAACTCGTAGTGTCCGTAGCGAGTTCTGAATGCTGTCTTGGAGACGTCCTCATCCCGAACTCTCAGCTGATGATACCCTGACCTTAGATCAATCTTGGAATAGTAACTCGACCCTTGCAACTGGTCGAATAAGACGTCAATGCGTGGAAGAGGATAGCGGTTCTTCATTGTAACCTTGTTCAGTTCGCGATAGTCTATGCACATTCTGAAAGTGCCATCCTTCTTTTTCACGAATAGTACTGGAGCTCCCCAAGGCGAAGAGCTTGGACGAATAAAGCCCTTATCCAAGAGCTCTTGTAGTTGCTTAGACAGTTCCTCCAGTTCAGTTGGAGCTAATCGATACGGTGCGCGAGCTATAGGTGCTGCTCCTGGAGCTAGTTCGACTTGAAATTCGACCTGACGATGAGGCGGTAAACCGGGTAAATCTTCAGGAAACACCTGAGGAAATTCGCGTACAACTGGAATATCCTCTATTCTTTTCTCCTTTGTCGATGCATCAGTAACAAGTGCCAAAATGGCAGTATGACCCTTTCGTAAACATTTCTGAGCCTTCAAGAAAGAGATGATGCCAACCACAACACCACTCTTTTCGCCTTGAACTTCGAGAGGTTCCCTACCCGCACGAGGAATACGAATGATCTTCTCCTTGCATAGGATCTCCGCCTGCTGCTTGGATAACCAATCCATGCCTATGACGATGTCGAAACTACCCAGAACTATTGGAATAAGATCAATCGAGAAGGTCTGACCCGCTAGGACGATGTTACAACCCTTGACTACATGCGTGGCTTCTACACTTTTACCATTTGCTAGTTCTACTACATGCTTGGTGCTTAAGGGAGTTGGTGCACGTTTTAACATTTTACTCATTTTCAAAGACATATAACTCGTATCCGCACCCGAATCAAACAAAACAGTAACATAAATATCGTCGAGAAGAAACTTACCCATAACTACGTTGGGATCATTTCTGGCATCACCCTGCCCCAACACAAACGCACGACCCCTTGCTTCATTGCCATTGTTGTTCCCACCGTTGTTGTTGTTGTTGCCATTTCCCTGGTTGTTGTGATTGTTATTGCGATTTTGGTTCAACTGGGGACAATCACGCTTGAAATGACCTTCAGCCCCACACTGAAAAACATCCCCTGTTACCCCGCTGATGCTGCTGCTGATGCTGGTTCTGTGGAGCTGGTGGTGGGTGTTGCTGACTCTGATTTGTAGGTCGCGAACTCCTGCAGTCTTTAGCTTCATGCCCTAACTTGAGACATCTCTGACATCGTTCTTTACGACACCGCCCGCTGTGGTGTCTGTTGCACTTATTACACAGTGGGTGAATTCCCCGATATCCACCCTGCCCCTGACTGCCAGATGATTGCTGACTCGGATTCTGGTAGTCATTTGTCTTGCGCTGCTGAGACTGAACAGAAACTGATCCCCTGCTGGAATCCCCCTCCCATTTTCTCTTGTTGTCACTGGGAGTAGCATAAGTAGTAACAGCAGTAGTGGTAGCCATGATGCGTTTTGGCAGCTTGTTCTGCTCCACTGCCTGATCCGTAATACGATGAGCAAGGCGCTGAATAGCCTGGATATTATCAAGATTAGCCGATGTCATATGGCTCTGGATTTCTGGCGCTAACCCCTTGAGATACAACTCAATGCGCTTGATTGGAGGGTCCACCATAGTTGGACACAACACGGGCAGCTCGTTCGACCGCTTAGTGTAAGCTTCAATCTCTGACCCAGTCATTTTCAAATGATAGAACTCATCTTCCAGCTTGTGGATGTCTTCTCGAGTGCAGTATTCACGTTTAATCAGTTCCTTGAAGTCATTCCAAGGGGTGGCGTTAGCAGCCGCCAACCCGAAGATCTGCACATGCGTGTTCCACCAAGTTAACGCGATTCCTTCCAACGTGCCAGTGGCGTACTTCACCCTGCGATCCTCAGGGCATTCACACATTTCGAATACCGACTCTAACTTCTCAAACCAATGGAGGAGTCCCACTGCCCCCTCGGTGCCACTGAATGTGCCTGGACGACAGTCCATGAAGTTCTTGAAAGTGCAAACGGGCTGATGAGCGTGTTGACCTAATGTGTAAGATCAGAACGAGGTTAAACATAAGAGTTGTTTAGGAACGTAGGATCTAAAGATCCTAGAATAAGTTACTACTGCAGGGTATACCTCCTGCGTTTGAAGCTGCAAGTGCCGCAGCTACTCGTTCATTGATAAGTGCCGTCAACTGGTCTTGAGTCATGTTCACACGTCCAGACATGATCTTCATTGTAAAAGTAGTGTAAGTGAGAATGGTTCGCGAGTAGTGCGATGACAGAAGAGTGTAAGCACATAAGTGTTCTCAAGCAATAACAAATAGTGAGCAATGTAATTTAAGCATACTACGAGCAAAGTTCTATGCAATTCTAGCATGTAGGCAATAAACATAAACTTTATTACCTAGGATGTTGAGTCTTGCACGTGGAGCGAAGCGTCGTTGTGGATCGTTGAGGGCACTGTTCTGGTTATAGTATGGTTTTAATAAAAAACGTTTTCCCATATTAAAACCAAGTTCTCTATAACCAATGGCTCTGATACCAATCTGTCACACCCCCAAAATCCACCTGCGGAATACCACCGCTTGGGAGCGTGACATGACCAGGATCAAGCCATCAATCATATTGAACATAGTATATAATAATCAAAGTAGTTCGTAAAACCCATTTCAATACAATTGATGTTCAAACCAAACATAGTTAAGTAGCGGAAGCATAATATGAAAACCCAATGTATGTAATAAATTCAAGTGTTATAACGTGTAACAAAACATCCACGAATCCATACTCCACAACGACCAGCTCCTCCCTGTGCAAGCTCCATGTATCTAACGACCTGCAAGGCATGTAACAGAGGATCAACAACTAGTTGAGCGAGTTCACAGTTTATAGTTTAGTAATTGTAATAGTATGGTAAGCCTTGTGTTCGTTCATTAAGTCATGTATCGTAATAGTTCGTATCACGGCCCTCTAGGCATGTATGCGAAGATTAAGGAAAGTTCTCAAGTATTCTAGACTAGGTATGTTCGTATCGCGGCCACCCGACACCTGTGCGAAGTTTTAGTGTATAGTTCGCAGCCTTCCTAGGCATGTGTGCGAAGATTAGTCATATTATCGAAGCCAACCCTGGCATGTGTGCGAAGATCAGTCATATTATCGCAGCCAATCCCGGCGTATGTGCGAAGATCAGTTCTATAAGCATCACTAGTCTAGCAGTATCTTAACCAATCACCTTCCTCACCCGAGGATCATATCACTACGTTCCATTATCTAGAGAAGTACAAATAAATATATCAATCCCATTCCCACCCTGGGAACCCCATGCCTTGGCTGTGTGAACTCACCTTGGTTTGCTCGGTATGCTAGGTTATGCGCTCACAAGTAATCAGTCAAGTCCTATCGGGTGCACGTGTATTAAATTAGTTCATGTTCGTAATGATACGCATGTAATCTATGTCACAAGGCGTTTGACAGTTAACATCATGTATCGTATAATCACTTAATCAGTTTCATGTCATTCATACTTCATATCAGTGCCTTTCACAGTATTTTCTACTATCATCATCGAATAACTCACTTAAATCAGGGTTACACACTTAATTGAATTAACAGAACTCGATCATGCATCAATATTACAATTCAGACTACAAGACACAACAATTGTTCGGATCATGCGTGCGTACATTAAAACATCGGACATCATATACAAAGCATACATAGATCGGGCCACCTTATCACAAGCAACCTCGGACAAGACACATTATATATAAAACTCGGACCCCTATATCATATAAAAGTCGGACCCTTCACTTTATTCATAAAAGTCGGACTACCCATCCACCTTTAAAACTCGGACAACCCACAACCACAAAACTCGGACCCTTGAGTCCTCTTGTAAAACTCGGACAGTGGCAAGATGCCCTACAAACTCGGACCATGGTGTTTGGGGTTGGAACTCGGACTACATGGGTATTGTTACAAAAAGTCGGATATCACATATGACAAGGAAACTCGGACCAAGGGTGTGGGGATTAAAAGTCGGACCCCACTCCCATGTTTAAAGGTCGGACCTCAATTTTGTGGCACAAAGCTCGGACATCAAGTTAATCACATAAACATCGGACACATTTTATGTTAAAAAGTCGGACCATGTTGTCTTGTTTAAACCTCGGACAACAATCATGATAATAATATTCGGACACCAATTCTTTAACAAACTCAGACATCATGTGTTTTATTATAAAACTCAGACTATTACATTCAAAGGTCGGACTAACATATCATATCAAAACTCAGACAATCAAAATTACGATTGTAACAGTTACATTCTCTTGTTCATACGATCTGGAACCCTAATTCGCACTTTGCATAACAGGAATCAATTTAAGAATTAACAACTTCATCGTATGAAGCATATCTTGTCATCAAACAAACGATTTCATGACTAATTATCATCATAACACAATCATCATCATTCAATAAATAACTACAGAACTAGTATTGTGAAGAACTAGGGTTTACATGCATCAATCAATCAACAATTAATCACAAACAATGATTAAACAATTACCTTGATTTGATTCTAGATGGATTGGTAATCAAACTTGATGCAAAAGAACTTGTGACTCCAAGAATGATGAGAAGATGGTTGTAGAGAGGATTAGAGAATATGAGGTACGTGTTTTGATTCTTGTGTGATGATTAGTGAATGATTAGGGAAGGAGATTAGGGTTAAGTATCACTAGGATTTCACTAATTGCTCTCTATATCCTCAAGTATTAACTTTCACACAAGTACACCATCTCACAACAATTTCACAGTTTAACCACCAAGTTCACATATTTGTCAAGTCTATCACAATTAACACATAACCATGCACAAACACACAATACACTTCATTGAATCAAAACGTATACAATTCCATAGCAATCAATTGTGCAAATAACCAACTAAACAATACATGAACGTGCAATGAATGCGAAATAGAAATCTTGGAAATTCGAGTTGTCACAATGATGATCGGAAACAGCATACTGTAACTGCAAAATGACTACCTGCATTCCAATATTATCTGTTAATTGCAATTTTTTACATTTCTGCAATGAAAATGCCATTTTCATCCAAATTTGTGTACAAATTTGTAACTGAAGAACACATTGAAGTTGAAACCAAACTGCAAGTAATTAGACTTGCAGAAAGACCAAAAAAGACCAAATTACAGTTAACGATCCGCTAAGCAGCCTAATTAACATAATGGTGTGTGTGTGATTAAAAAGCGTCATTAATGGTAATCCTAAACCACAAATAAGTAAAACACATGATTAAGGACATTTGCAGTCAAAACATGGTTTTGACCCACTTACAGACAAACCAAACACTATCTGCAGGCACCACCTGCAGATTAGCCAAACAGCCAAACACTATCTGCAGAATAGCCAAACACTATTTTGACCCACTACAACAAACATTATTTGACCCACTTCAACAAACACTGTACAAATCCCAGTGTTACAAACACACTGGACTATAGACAAAATATAAACAACACTTGCAGACAGACAAAACATTGTTTTGACCCACCTGCAGACAGTTAAACTATCTGCAGGAATAATGAGGACATGAACAAAGAAGAAACACCAATCGGTCTTCATCTTCCAGTTACAAACATCCTGAAAATGAGAAAAAAATAAGTTAAAAACATGATTAGAATAATCAACTACACCAAATCAAAACCACTGTACGTTAATCGATGATTAACTTAATACATGGTAAATAGCACTACAAATAATTCAACACTACTTCAATCAAAAATTCAAGTATGGACAATAGGATATATTAAAATAATTTAGTTAAAAGAAAATCGAATCTTAGTGACAAAAAATATTCAAATTTTTGCGGCACAATTCATCACAAAAAACCTGCAGCCAAACAGCCTGCAGAAATACATGAGGCGACTAAGGCGCCTAACGCTTAGTCGAAAAAGATATCGCTTAGTGAAAAGCAATAACGGCTATTGGCACATAAACCAAGAATTCAAATTTCAAAAATCAATAACGGCTAGTGAAAACCATTAAGGACTCCTGACGGCTTGTGAAAAGCATAAACCCAAAACCCTAACCCATAAACCCTAACCCCTAAACCCTAAACCCTAACCCTAACCCATAACCCCTAACCCCTAACCCCTAAACCCTAAACCCTAAGTAATTTCATTTGGTCAATTTTTTTCTCTCTCTACTTTCTCTCTCTAGGATTTCTCTCTCGTTCGTGCACCTTGCTTTTCGCGTTTTGGACCGGGTTTGTCCGTCCAATTCGTTCCAAATTTGTTGAATCCATGTCTAATTCAACAAATCAATCGATCAAATGTAACAATTTGTATTCGCAAGATTGTGATCCTCTGGATCCGGGAAATTTTGGTGGTTTTACGAAGAGTGTTGATAATTTGAAGAATTTTTTTGAAAAACAAACTGTTTCAATCAGAAAAAAGGATGAATCTACTGATTTTGGTGTTAATCATGGGAATATTGGGATGCATGTTGATGATTTACGAAATGCATGTGAAGATTCAGATTTTTGACGTAAAAAGTGCATGGAAAATGGTAGTTTAGACGTTCTAGAAGGGTCCGAAGTGAATATGGATGGGTCGGTTGGTTCGGGTTATGGAGTGGGTGATGTTTTGATGAATACGGATCCGGATCTGGTATATTTGGGGAAAAGTACACGATCGGACAACTCTAATCTAGATCTGTACGAGTGTGAAGGCAGGAAGTCTCAAATACTTCCAGATTTGTGTCATTTTCTTGAAGATGAAGATCAGATTGGGCGAATTTGTGCCCTAATTCACGTTCAACTCAATCGGAGCCTGAAATTGAAGCCGCTAAATGGAATTACTCGGGAACATCATTCAATAACTCAAGCAATGCTGAGATTGAGGCAGCTATTTGAATTTTTGGTATCAAATCTATTATGGATCTCTCTTTTAAAAGAGACTTTCAGCATTTTCTAAGTGCAAATATGGTTAATTCATGCTTTCTCAAACGATTTCACCATGCATTAGCTGGATTACCCAACCCTCCTCCCCTAATTGGCGTTAGAGAGGAACGTATACCTCTCAATTCTGGTGTTAATGTTGGGTTTTAATCTTGACATTTAACTATTATTATTTGGTTTTTACTAATTAGTGTTTTAGTTTATTACTATTTAGTGGTCATGGAGAAGTGGTCTTGATTTGACCGAAGGTGGTGGAATATGGACGTTGAGGGCATGCAAATGTTTAGAGTATAGTTTTGAATAAGTCTTCCACATTTTCTGTGGTTATAGTTAGTTTACGTTGTATTATGGTGTCATGTATGGCTATATATAGCCTAGTCTTTTATTGAATAAAATAAGCCTTGTTTTACTTTCTTTCTATAACATCACGTACACTTCACTTTCTTAAAATTGAGAGTTAAAGCACAGTTCATAAAGAAAAGTTGTAGTAGTGTTCGTGAGTTTGTGAGTGTGTTAGGGGTCTGAACCAACAATTGGTATCAGAGCGCAAGGTGAAGACGAGGGCCGTTTTGAGAGTCGCTTCTAGAAGTGGAGCAGCCTTTTGGCTGCAGGGCTGAAGACGAAGAAGGTGCAAGGGTGATCACGTCTGGTGATCAAAAGAAAGTAGAATGGCAAGACAGAAAGCTGGTTTATTAGGTCAGCAAGAAAGAGAAAGAAAGAAGGTCATAGCCGCGCCGCAAGAAAGAGAAAGAAAGTAAGATTGTTCCGACGGGAGAAAGAAAGTAAGACCAAGGAAGACTGCTGTCAGAAAGATTGTTCCGACGGGAGAAAGAAGAAAGAGACCGTGGCCGGAGATTGATTTCTGGCGTGAGACCGAGAAGACCGAAGAAGCCGCACGAGATGGCTTGAAGAAAAGTAGACCGAAGGAGGCAATCGAGACCAGTGGTTCGCCTGAGAAAGAAAGACCGATAAGTTACAAGAAAGATAGGCGGCTAAACTAGACCGAGACCGTGGGTGTGACATTAACCGAAGGTTCGCACCAAGATAAACCGAGAAAGATCGTAGACCGAAAGAAGCTTTTATCGAAAGAAAGCTTAGACCGCAAGACCGAAATTGTGAACAAAGACCGAGAGTTCACATTAGATCGAGTCGTGAACCGAAGACCGAAAGTGTTCACGTTAGAAAGAAAGAGAAGACCGAAACTATAGCGGACCTACAAGGTTCGTGTAGCAAGTATGTTTGAGCCATGTGTGGTTCGTAGTAAGAAACAAGAATGGAAGTCAAGATTAAGGGGGTGAATGTTGGGTTTTAATCTTGACATTTAACTATTATTATTTGGTTTTTACTAATTAGTGTTTTAGTTTATTACTATTTAGTGGTCATGGAGAAGTGGTCTTGATTTGACCGAAGGTGGTGGAATATGGACGTTGAGGGCATGCAAATGTTTAGAGTATAGTTTTGAATAAGTCTTCCACATTTTGTGTGGTTATAGTTAGTTTACGTTGTACTATGGTGTCATGTATGGCTATATATAGCCTAGTCTTTTATTGAATAAAATAAGCCTTGTTTTACTTTCTTTCTATAACATCACGAACACTTCACTTTCTTAAAATTGAGAGTTAAAGCACAGTTCATAAAGAAAAGTTGTAGTAGTGTTCGTGAGTTTGTGAGTGTGTTAGGGGCCTGAACCAACAGTTAATTGTTCGATTATGGAAGGTATGACCCAATTAGTGAGAGTCTGAAGGCTGTTAATGGTGATGGTAGCTCTTCAATGGCGGACATTAAAGAAACGGCTAAGGAGGTTGTTAGGGAAGCGGTTAGGAAGTCGGTTAGAGTCAAAGATGCTGTTTGTGAAAGGTTGACCAGGTCAATTGGTCAAGGAGGTAAGTTTGGTGCTGATTCGATTACGCAGGGGGAGGTGCAGGTCAACCCTTTTGTCAATTCAGCGTTGACTTTGTTTAATTCTTCTTTGAGCCTATCTTCTGGTGAGGTTTTGTATTAAATTTCTGATAGTTTTCAATTTTCCAGTTCTATCTTGAATACTATTGCTCAAATGAATGTGGTTCGAGTGAAGAAAAATGATTTTATGAAAGATAATAGTGTTTGTTTTTATGATGAAAATGGCAACCAGCATGTTATAGGTCTAAATGGGGTCCTTCAAGCTGATGATTTTAGAAGAGTATGGATTCTTTTTGCCCAGAAATTTTCTTTGTTTGATGGAAAAGATTCTATGAATGCGTTTTATGAATATGTTAAAGGGAAATATAAGCTTGATAAGTGTCTTGGATCAGATGTTGAGTTCTCTTTTAACTCTTTAATCTTGAAGGCGTTAAACTCTAGACTTGTGAGGTATAAAATGAAATCATAATCTCTTCACATCCTATAAATATTAGGGTTAATTATGTAATTAGTTAATAGTTAGTTTTTATTAGAACTAGATTAGTGATAGAAGTGCGGGGACTAGATGCGACAAAAAGAAAGATAGTAACCTACATGTTTTTGGATCGACACATCTAAAGGGACGTACCCTTCTCTGATCGACGGCAGGAAACAAGAACACAGGGACGCAACCTTTCAAATCGATTGAGAGCCACAAGATCAAAGGACACGGCTCTTCACAAAGAGACACGTCTATTGGTTCGCACCTCTTCAATTAGTATAAATAGGGTTAGATTTCTATTGTAAAAAATATTCATATTCATTCACTTGTACATATTCACGATTTGTATTCATTCAATCAAGGTTAGTTTATGTTTATTCGTTCATTGTGATTTTCATTGTTCGTTATCAAGATTCTGGGCAACAGTGGTATCAGAGCCTAGGGCTCAAATTTCGTTTCGGAAAACAATCATCAGGCGGGTGGTTGAATTCCCTAACAATTCTGATCATGCAGGAGGCGTCGATTAGGTTGTTTTTTGTTAAGTTTTAACATCAATCGCATCAAGCAGGTACGATTGTTGTTCGTTCGTTAATCGTTCATCAGGAGGGTGTTCGATTTTTATCTGATCATCACTGAGGGTGTTCGTTCGTTAATCGTTCATCAGATTCTGAGTTTTTTTTAATTCAAATCACGGCAAGAGGCTACGATTCGGGTTAAGAAGACGGAAGCAAATCTGAGAAGTTTGTATTCCGGTTTAAGGTTTGAAGAAGCAATCGCAAATCTGAGAAGTTTGGGTTGTTTGAAATTTGCAAAAGACACAAAATCTGAGAAGTTTTGTGATATCAAAGCATCAAGAGGGTGTTCGGTTGAGAAGTTTAGTCGCAAATCAAGCGGGTTTGGGGCTGATTTTTTGGTTTGTATTTAGAGAGTCGCGAATCAAGCAGAAAGAAAAAAAAACGCAGCCAAGAGGGTTGTTAAGAAAAGTCAGAAAACCGTGCGGAGAATCACGATAAGAGAAGTCGGTCGGTTCGCAAATTCCAGGTTCTACGTTCTATTTTTTTTCTGGAATTTATATAAGGTTTAGAAATTGGTTTGATTCCACGTTAGAAAGTTAGTGTGAATTTTTTGGAATCATAGACTTCGGTTTTAGGAGAAAACCAAAGTTTAGAAAGTGAAAATTGTTGGAAAAGAAGTTATGGCGGATTCAGGAGGAGCCTCTCCGTCAAACGCGGTAGTGATTAAAGATGGTAGTTCGTTCTCCCAGTTTCAGTGTCCTATCTTAAAGTCTACAAACTATACGGTATGGGCAATCCGTATTAAAACCATTTTGAGGGCAATCGGATTATGGGAAATGATAGAACCAATAGAAAATACGCAAGCGGATGAAAAGAAGGATATGATGGCGACCGCTTATTTATTTCAAGCACTACCGGAAGATATGATAATACAAGTTGCAAGTTGCAAGAGTGCAAAAGAAATTTGGGATGCATTAAAGACTAGACACGTCGGTGCAAATCGAGTGCAAAAGGCACGTCTTCAAATGCTCAAAACAGAGTTTGAGATGTTAAAGATGAAGGAGGAAGACACTATCGATTCGTTCACTGCAAGACTAAATAGCATTGTCACGAGGGCAAGTGGTCTTGGATCAACTTTTGATCAACCGACTTTAGTACGGAAACTTCTGAGTTCTGTACCAAAAAGGTTCGTTCAAATTGTTGCAACCATTGAACAATTCGCCGATCTAGAAACAACGACGCTAGACGAGACAATTGGAAGGTTGAAAGCCTATCAAGAAAGGATCGGTTTGGTGGATGAAAACCCGGTATATGGATACGCGACGCAACAAGAACTATGGTCGTGGAAGGCGTTTTGGGAAGAATGGACAAGGAAGGTTCAACTCATCGCAAGACAAATGGCGTGATGGAAAGTTCAAACAAAAAGAAGAAGATGATGAAGATTCATCACATGATGCTTATAAGAGTAGAAGCAACCAAAGGAAGTTCGGGAAGGATTTAAGCAAGATAAAATGCTACAATTGCCAAAAGTTTGGTCATTATGCCTAAGATTGTCCTAAATCAAATCAAAGAGGAGAAGAAACAAATCTGATACAGGAAGACGAGGAACCAACTCTGCTAATGGCAATTAAAGAAGACTGCAATGATCTACTTCAACAAGCACATGATGGCAAGCAAGATATGGAGAAAGATCAAGGTGCAACTTAAGGATGTTCGAGATTAGGGGGGTGAATGAAATCATAATCTCTTCACATCCTATAAATATTAGGGTTAATTATGTAATTAGTTAATAGTTAGTTTTTATTAGAATTAGATTAGTGATAGAAGTGCGGGGACTAGATGCGACAAAAAGAAAGATAGTAACCTACTTGTTTTTGGATCGACACATCTAAAGGGACGTACCCTTCTCTGATCGACGGCAGGAAACAAGAACACAGGGACGCAACCTTTCAAATCGATTGAGAGCCACAAGATCAAAGGACACGACTCTTCACAAAGAGACACGTCTATTGGTTCGCACCTCTTCAATTAGTATAAATAGGGTTAGATTTCTATTGTAAAAAATATTCATATTCATTCACTTGTACATATTCACGATTTGTATTCATTCAATCAAGGTTAGTTTATGTTTATTCGTTCATTGTGATTTTCATTGTTCGTTATCAAGATTCTGGGCAACAGTGAGGGGGTTAGCTTCTTTAATATGCTGTCTGAAAGGTCTTGGGCTTCCTTTCTAAAAAGGAAATTGCTAGTTAGATGGAATGAGAGGGAGGAGTCTGATAATGTTCCTGTGATTGATGATGTTTATGATGACCGATCTGTGAATAAAAGAATTAAGATGGAGGAGCTTGATTCTGGTCAGAAAAATAAGCAATTCATTGTTACTCCAGAGGGTAAAAGGGTAGTTAAAGTTTTGCAATCTAAAAATAAAGTGGTTAAGAATGTTAGTGCTGGATCAAGTCTGCCTCCGTTTTTGGCTTTTAAGATGGGAGACATGATTGGTAGTATATGTAATACTCCTGTGTCTGATATGACTTTGGAACAGATGAGTAAAGAACTGGATGGGCTGCAGCAGTCAAGAACTTGTAAAAAGCCAGGGTCAATGAAGAATGAATTAAAGTTTCAGAAAGAAAAGGGGGCAAGGATTAAAGATTTGCTGGTAGGGATACAATTGGCTAAGGATCAAAAAATTAGAGATGAGGCACTGCTGAAAGCCAAAGAAAAGGAGGCTAGAAAGAACTCTATTTTGGGGCAGTTTAAGGGGAACAAGTTGGTCTTTAAACCTACTAAAGCTGAAAAAATTATAAAAGCTGATGAGAAGGAAGGCTCAAAAACTGATGCTGATGCTGTAAAAGTCAGTCTTGATGCCCAAGCTGCTAAGAATAGTCATTCATCTTATGCTGGAGCTGTTTCAGGAATAAAAGCTCAACAGGTTCTTGATCCTATCGAATTTTGTCCTCCTGTTATGCTGGAGTCAGGTGAAAAAGTTGTTATTATAAAGCAGGAATATGTAGAAAAGGTTAAACAAATTTTTCAAAAGCATTTGTATGGGTATTTTGTTGGTACAGTCTGTTCTCTTTCTTGGGTTCGGGTAAATTTGTATAAGATGTGGAAAAAGTATGGAATTGTGGATGTGTCAACTAATGGAAAGGGGTTGTTCTATTTCAAATTCAAAAGTGATGAGGGCATGAATGAAGCTTTAAAAGCTGGGCCGTGGGTGGTTAATGGTATTCCGTTGGTAGTGAAGAAGTGGGAAGTAGGGGTAAATTTGGAAAAAACCGAGCCAGCTAAAGTCCCTGTGTGGATCACGTTTAAGAATGTTCCAATGGAGTTATGGAATGTGAAAGGGCTGTGTGAAATAGCTAGTTGTATTGGTCACCCTTTATTGTTTGATAACATTACTGTTGATAAATGTAAACAGAAGAAGGGTATGTCTGGTTTTGCTAGAATTCGGGTTGAAATACCAGTGATGGAAGTGCTGCCTGATAAGGTTAGAGCCTTTTATATTCAGGAAGACAACAAATTTGGGGCAAGTGTGGATGTTATGGTGGAATTTCAGAAAAAAACTAGCTAATTGTTCTCATTGTAAGGTTTTTGGCCATAAGTTTGAAGACTGTAATCATAGAGAGTTGATTGAAGAATGTTGGCCCGAACTGGATCTTGATCTCTAATGAGCGTGATAAACTTTGAATAACAATAACTTGTAATAATCGAATGAACGTATACAAATCGAATTGAGAGTGTAAGTTACAAATGAATCTATATGTCCCTATTTATAGTTTTTCTACGGGTACGAGTGAATGGTTGCGTCTCTTCGTGAAAGGACACGTCTCTTGGATGTATGGTTGTGATTGAATCATGAAGAGGTGCGATAAATCTTGTCCACTCGATCCAACAGTCGCGTCTGTCCCTTTGTTGCCTTGTACCGGTTCAGTATTGATGTGTATGTGTAGACACACCTTTTCGAATATGATGGTAGTTACCATCTTACATGTTGACAACCTTGGTCCTTCAACTTCATAACCGCCATATGTAATATTAATTCTAATTGTCTAACTAAGTATGTGATGTTAAGAGATTAACCGGTTTCATTCACCCCCTTAATCTCGAACATCCATGAGTTGCTTCAAATCTTGAATTCCGAGCAGTTCCCTCATTGTAGCAAACTTGATCCTTGCTAGTGCCTTTGTTAGTATATCTGCCCGTTGTAGTTCTCCACTTATATGTTCCACAGTGATATCTTCATTTTCCACGCATTCTCTTATGAAGTGGTAGCGCGTGTCAATGTGCTTGCTTCTTCCATGAAAGACTGGATTTCTCATGAGTGCTATTGCGGAAACATTATCTTCTCTGAGTGTTATCTTCTCTTCCTTCCAGCCTGTGATTTCACTTAACAATCTTTTAGCCATAGTGCTTGACATGCTGCTGCAGTGGCTGCCATGAATTCTGATTCGCATGATGATAGTGCCACTGTGTGTTGCTTCTGTGTACACCAGGTTATAGGTGATTCTCCGAAGTAGAATACCAGACCAGTTGTTCCTTTTCCTTTGTCTGTATTAACTCCAAAACTACTGTCACTATAACCTGTGATCTTACATCCTCCTTGTCTTTTGTAGATGATTCCATGCTCTTTAGTTCCTTTGATGTAACGTAGTATTTGCTTTACTGCCTTCAGGTGTTGTTCTTTTGGTTCTTGCATGAATCTACTAAGTAGACTGACTGGGTAACACAGATCTGGTCTTGTATTCAGTAAGTACCTGAGAGAACCTATCAGGCTTCTGTAGTGTGTTGCATCTACTAGATCTCCTTCTTCAGTCTTCATCAATTGAGTTCCTGGAGTCATGGGTGTCTTTGTGTCATTGCAGGATAACATATCAGCGTCTTTGAGTATCTTGTTGATATATCCTGTCTGTTTGATGCCTATCTCACCCCCTGCTTGAATTACTTCTATTCCCAGATAGTATGCTAGCAATCCTAGATCGCTCATATCAAATTTGTTCTTCATCTGAGATTTGAAGATGTCTATCTCCTTCTTTGATGTTCCAGTGACTATCAAGTCATCAACGTAGACTCCAACTATTAGCGTAGAAGCTTCACTTGTCCTTGTATAGATTGCGTTCTCTAAAGTGCACTTCTTGAAGTTAAGTGACATTAGGGTTTGATCTAACTTCGTATTCCAAGCTCTTGGTGCTTGTCTCAATCCATACAGTGCTTTAGATAATCTGTAAACCTTTCCTTCATTTCCTGGCTTTGTAAACCCTTCTGGTTGTGATACATAGACTTCCTCTTTGAGGTCTCCGTGTAAGAATGGAGACTTTACGTCTAGACGATGTACCTCCCAACCTTGATATGCTGCTAAAGCCAACATTAGTCGTACTGTTTCCATACGTGCTACTGGTGTAAAGACTTCGTCAAAGTCTATTCCGTGTTGCTGAACATATCCTTTTGCAACTAGCCTTGCTTTGTGTCTGACAATGTTTCCGCTTGCATCTTTCTTAGTCTTGAATACCCACTTTAAACCTATTGCCTTGTGACCACTTGGTAATTCCGTCAAATTCCAAGTGTTATTCTTGTTTATTGAATCTAACTCAGCCTTCATTGCTTCAATCCACTTTCTGTCACTAGATGCTTCCTTGTAATTCCTTGGTTCTTCTTCAGCGAGTAACAATTCATGTGGATCTAGTTGAATTTCTTCTGTTTCTTCATACAGGTCTTCGAGACTTTTTAGTCTTACTGGAGTGTTGCTAATACTTTCTGTTGTACTTTCAGAAGTGGATGGCGTCCACTTGATAGACTGCTTGAACTTCCTGCTGAGTTCTGATTGTATGAATATGCTGGCGGGGTTACATAGGAGTCTTGTTCTTCTGTCTGATCTACTCCTGAATCGTCATGATGTGGCCCGCTACTGCCTGGACTACTTGGCTCATTTTCTTCTAATTCTGGTGGTATGTCATCATCTTGAATGACAAAGTTTGTCCATTCGGGATTCCCTGAATCTACCGTTTCCATATAACTATTCCAGTTCCATGGTTGACCTTCCATGAACTTTACATCTCTACTGACGCATATCTTGTTCTTTGCTGGATCATATAATCTGTATGCTTTTGATCCTTCTTCTATTCCAAGGTAAACCATAGGTGCACTTCTATCATCTAACTTCTTTTGTTGAAGTGGTAGTACCTTAGCGTAAGCAGTGCAGCCAAAAACCTTCAAGTGTTCTAAATTTGGCTTCCTTCCTTTTAGTGCTTCATATGATGTCTTGTTCACCAGGGCTTTTGTCGGAACCCTGTTTAGTACGTATATTGCGTGTCGTATTGCTTCACCCCAAAAGTTCTGTGGCATGTTCATTGCCTTTAGCATACTGCGAGTAGTGGATAACATCGTCCTGTTTCGCCTTTCTACTACTCCATTTTGTTGTGGGGAATATGGTGCTGTAAGTTGTCTTGCTATGCCGTTGGATTTGCAATACTTGTTGAATTCAGCCGATGTGAATTCACCTCCTCTATCCGTCCTTAGCATCTTTAACTTGGTCTGCGCTTCCTTTTCCACCTTTTCTTTGAACTCCTTAAATGTTTCGAATGCTTGATCCTTGGAAGTTAGTAAATATGGCCACATGTAGCGAGTACAGTCGTCTACAAGTAAGAATATATACTTCTTCCCAGCGTGTGTTGGTGGAGTTATAGGACCACACAAATCCCCATAGACTAAGTCCAGAGGTTTTAAAGATCTGAACTTCGCCTGATTTGGAAATGGTGCCCTACTATGTTTTCCTAATAAGCATGCGTCACAGACTTGACTAGCATGACTTATTTGTGGAACTCCATGTACCAAGTTCTTACGAGTCATTTCCTTAATAGCGTCGAAGTGTAAATGGCCTAACCTTGCGTGCCATAACCATGCTGTGTCTTCGGTCTTTGATAGTAAGCAGATTGGTTTTCCAGTCTTCAGTTTGACTTTGTACAGCCTGTTCTTCATTCTCTTGACTCGCATTAATAGTTTTCTATTTCGATCTTGGATAGTAAGTAGATCTCCGTCCATAACCACTTTGCAACCGATTTCTGTAAGTTGTCCGAGGCTCAATATGTTGGTTTTCAGACTTGGAATGTAGTATACTTGTGAAACAATCTTTTGTTCTTGGTTCAGACATTCCAGTAGTATTGAACCATTGCCTTTAATTTCTACGTGTGACCCATCACCAAACCGTACTTGTCCTGTCACCGTTTCATCTAATTCTCTGAAGTGACTTCGCACTCATGTCATGTGGTTGCTGGCCCCGTTGTCTAAGTACCATAGATTTTCATTTTCTGAGGCGTAATTTGTTGGTCTTATACGTTCCTCGTTTAGCAGAGCCCTTTCTTGAACATTTTCTTCTTGTATTGCCATTAACAATACGGGTGCTTCGTCTTCCTCGACGAGGTTTGAATGTTCTTGCACTTCGTCTTTCTCAGAACAGTCCTTCTTGTAGTGTCCAAACTTTTGACACTTAAAACATTGGATCTTACTTAGGTCGGTTCTCGCAAACTTCCTCCAATTTCTAGAACTTCCATTTCTAGGTCTAGATGTAGATCCTTCGTTTCTGGGACTTTGCCTATTTCCGTTGTTACGCCAATTTCCACGCGTCTGGTTAAATCTACCACGACCGCGGTTTCTAGATTGTCTTCCTCTAGTGTTATCCTGATGTGTGAACATAAGCCTATCTTGGCTTTCTCCTTGATTTCCTTTCTTTAACTTGAGTCGTTCTTCATACGTCTTTAGTCTTCCGACCGCTTCTTCCAGCGTCATAGTTTCTAGATCGGAGTATTGTTCCATGGAGGCAACGATTTGAGTAAACTTATCCGGTACGCCATTTAGGAGTTTGCGTACTAGACTCGGTTGACTCAATGTCGTTCCTACTTCAGTTGCTCGGGTAACGATACTATTAATCTTTGCGGTAAACGAATCAATAGTGTCGTCATCCTTCATTTGCAACAATTCAAATTCTGACAATAGCGTGTGCATACGCGCCTTTTGTACCCGATCAACACCAACGTGTCTGATGTAGTGCGTGGTACGATAAATGAAGATCAAACACGTTGATTCTACGAATACCCGTGTAGTTCTTCCCCAACCCCAAGATTCAACCCAAAGGGCACAGAATTTGAAGTGAAAAATCAGTTTTCTCAAAATTCAAGTCTGACCTTTCCATTATCTTTAGCAACATATAAATAGAGACTGAAATTCGAAAATGGGCCTAAAACACACTTGGGCCAAAAACTAGAACAAAACAAAAGTCCAAAAAACCCACTAAAAACATAAAACATAAAATAACTCATGGAAATAAGCGTTTTTTTGGCCCGGACGATGACCCAAACCGCCTGGTCGCACGTCCCAAACGGACCCCCGTAGCCCTACTTAGAGCCATTTTAGTGAGGCCCCTTTTGTTACGCGGTCTTGGGCCTCCAAATACAAAATAGCCCGCTCCTCTACACTTGGGCCTGCATCAGTGTCTAACCTTTAGATTATCCCAAATCTCTTTTGCAGTTTTAAAACTTGCAACTTGCAATACAACGTCTTCTGGTATTGCTTGAAACAGATATGCAATTGCAGACTTATCTTTCTTAGTGTCTACCGTTGC